>NC_140972.1:28892871-28982871 GCF_056783735.1 Eptatretus burgeri | reverse complement strand
TTGAAATGAAAATGATTAGACTCGCATTAAACTCAGAAAAACAATTCGCATTAAACTCAGAAACTACATCCATTATAAACTTACTATACATGTTGAGAAAATCAAGCGTATTAAAGATAGAACTCGACAATGTCGTCATCATCCTCATCATTGTCACATGGAGTGTTTGTGCAGCCAGAGCCCTGCTGCTGGAGCCCCTGTTTCCACAAGCTGGAGTGCACTCAATGTTGTGCTTCTTGCATGTGCATCTCATGGTACACACGCAACATCTTTTCAGGAGCTGGAGCTATTGATGTCTGAAGTAGCACAAAACCCTCGTCACACTTCTGCCAACCCCAGTCTGTCGGAAGAAGTTCATCTGCACATCCCTTCCATTCTTGGACTTGCAAATACATGTGCAGGTTGTGATACTTTGCTGCTTCTGATGTTGGTGGTAACGTCTGTGGTTGCACGTGAGAGGAGCTCGAAGCCACCTTGTCCCAGTACCGCTGATACCGGAGGGTGTCCAGGGTGTCAGTTGACTTTCCATTGTAGATTATCACCGATGTTTTTTCTCCCGCATCTGCCACATCACATACGGAAGCTGGATATGTATCAAAAAACTTGGCTTGCTCACGGAATGTGTTGTTTGCTTTGAACTTTTTGAGGGAAGCTCCCTTTCCAATCCCATGAAGATGAGATGTCGTGTCGCACCCAATAACTGCATGTAGAAACAGTATGTGCTTGCATATGTCTGTACCAATCATTTTCTTTGAAGCTTTGATGTTCCAGATGTGAGGCTTCTTCGTGTTCTTCTTTGGCTCGGGACAAAAGAAGAGGTCATGGGATTCTAAGCTTGCATGGTCGCATAGGTGGACGAGGAGGTCTGTGTCATCACCAACTAACACAGTGTTGGTGACAGTAGCAGACTGCACGGCCTTCAGTACAATCAGGAGATCAGCATCCCCTGAGGCATGGTGTGTCTCACAGTTTTTCTTCTGAAGCTCTTCACTCAACATAAAAATGAATCGCTGTTTATTCTGCCTATTGGCAAGAAACTGTTCCTTCTTCATTGTGAGATGCATGTCAGCTGTAAATGTCACAGTAGTGCCAGCATTCCCTTTAGACCGTCTCTGGTGTGTCATGTCCTTCGTGTTGGTACTCTCATAACCATCAAACACGACTATGGCATCTCCATACTTCTTCGTTACATAATCAGTGTGCTGGTGGCATATGTCTCTGTATGTAGATCCACGAGACCATGGGATGCGTTGAACAAGTGCCCCGCCATCCAAAACATACTTTTGCCCATCATTGGGGATATCGGCTGGGACATCGGATCCAAGAAGATCCCAGATGGTATCAGCAAAGACTGGCTTGTGTGCTTCTCGGAGCTGAAGAGAGGAATCAAAGAGGGCTGGTGGATAACTGCACAGTTCATATTTGAAGGCGGACTCCAGTTCTTCTGCTGTCTGTGCAATAGTGATCAGTCTCTGGAAGAGGAGTTGGAGAGCAAGTCCAGGTTGACCCACATCAATCTTGACAGATGACTTCATGCCGAGGGTGACAACTTGGTCTTTACTCTTAAATGTGTACTCGGCAGGTGTTTTCCCATCCATAGATTTCAATATTTTGGCTCCTACAGCATGTGCTGTATTGACGTTGACGGTGGGGTGTGCATGAACACCAGTGGCAATGTTCCTCAGAACGTGGATCACTACTGAACGGATTCCGTTCCTGTAAATATTGAAGAGCTGATAGTGTGTCCTTCCAGTCACGAGATTGTCTTGCCTTGGTCATGTCCTTCTTCTGCTCTCCAGTTTTGTAGTTCACACCTGTGAGCTCCTGCATTGCCTGGTTTATTTCTGCACAGGCAGGCATTGATAGTAGCCATACCAGCCGTTGTTGCTCTGTCATTCCTTGCCCTCGTGTGAACCCCCCGCTGGTCTTCAAACTTCTCATCAGAACTTGTTCGATAATCAGGTCAGATGAAAGACCTGCCCACAGGCGATCACTTCGTAGAACCACATGGAACCCCTCATCAAAATGTTGTTGGACATTGGGATGTTGAGTTTTGAGGTTGGACATCTGCTGCAGATACACCCTCGCAGATTTGGCATACAGGTTGTGGCCCGAGGCTGCCAGGTAAGGCAGCATTTCCTGGATGGCCTGTAGATGTAGTGCCCAGTTCCCAGTGCGCTCTGCCCAGATGTATTTGCATTGAATGTCTAGCATGTCCTATACTGAACCCAAAGGGCTGAAGTTCTAGAAGATATCTTTGCAGACTCGGCATGCTTCTGAAGGTGGTCTTTGCTTCGTTTCAAGACGTCAGACTTGCATACTTCTTCCACAGACAGTGTCCCAGCCATCAGCTTCTCATAGAGGGTACAAGCTTCGTTGAAGTCTGGATTATTGCTTAGATCTGTATGCTGGTCATTTAGCGGCCTTGTAGCTGCTTTAGCTAAGTCCGGATCTTCATTCCCATTGCCGTCTGATGTTTCAGGTAGGCATGGTAGAGGCGCATTGAGCACATTTGTCAACAGCAAGGCATTGAGGGCTGCATCAACAATTAGGTGTGCGCGAACTGCATGGGCAATGGCCTTGCCACTAAACATATGAATCACTGCATTGGGGGCATATATCAACTCCATCAGTTCTTGAAGCCCAGATGACACCATCAGGTATCCAATACATCCGAGGAAACTCATCTCTGCGTGGAAGCCGCCCAAGCGTAGGACAATCCCTTTCAGATCACTTCCCATAGGCTCCGGCTTGATGATTATGAGGGCCTTCCACCAGAGGGGCTGATCAAAGGTGATTACTGGAGTGACACCGTGGCGTTGTGCATGTTCACTGACAAACATCAGGGTCGAGTATATGCATGTGCTGTCACTCGAGTTCATGTCTATCATGGGCAGAAACATGATAGCCGCCTTGCCAGGGTGGTCACCCTTGTGTATGAATTGCATCATTCCTGACGATGCAAATCTGGGGGACCCAAACAAGATGGATGTCTTCCACAGAACATCAAGATTTTCAGAGCAGTTCTGGGCTTTTAGGTTGACAAGTTTCTGGTACATCACTGCTGTCATCCCGTGACTTTCTTCCTTGTTGTACCGTATCTGCACCCTTCCAACCATTGTGACATCACGAGACGTCACCTTTGCCCTAAGTATTGGCCGGCCTGATCTGGTTCCAGGGGTGACGGCGGCAATCATCCACATGCCATGGAATGTGTCATGGCCATCCAGTGTGCGAATGTTATGGTCCACATTGTCAGCTGCATACTGCACAAACTCTGTTGTCAGGTTAGGGATGTCTGTTCCATGTGACTGAGCAGAATTTCGTTCAAACTGATGCACCTCTTCATATGAACAGCAAAACCCCTGATGATGAAGGGAGTCAATGAGAAATCGTGATGCGAAGTGGTGATATAGCTGCACACCCAACCAAACCTGAAGTGGTGCCAGTAAGACTCTGGGTCTAGTTGACTGCACTATGGCTTGCCCAATTGAATCCACTGTAACACCATCTTTCTTTCCCACAAACAGTCCTTCAAGCAGTACCAGCAGAGTATCTGGTAAGTATTTAATGCCAGCCTCTTGCGATTGCAGGTCATCACCACATGGGTAGACTTCATGGGATGTTTCAATGGTTTTAATGTCTTCTTTGATGAGTTTGGCAGCAGCCTGTACAAGCTTGATTTTCTCTTCAGTAGTCTTTTTCCTGCTGCTGGTTGTTGTAATATTCCTGGAGCACTGCCCTGGCTGTTGTCCTGAAGGTGACCATGTTCAGCTTGCCGTTGATCGCAGTTTGGATTATCCTGTCACCAAAGTGTTCCCACAGCCTCGCCTTCATGTGGGTGTAGCTGTATGCTTCGTGGTTAGTGCCTGCCAGTTTCTGTGTCATGAGGTCAATGAGATCATTGATGGTGATCTGCCCATCATCATTTTCCTCAAGATATCTTGCCACTTGCAAGAATGCTGTTATCTTCTCATCGCTTCGAGGCCATCCAAGCTTTGTCGTCTTGGATTCTTCGGTGTCCGTCATCTGAGCTATTGGTATCCGTTTATTTGTGCGAAAGTTAACACTGCATGTCTGGTGGTAAACTGCATCTGCTGCGTGCAAGTCATGCACATGCAGAATCCGTGCCTTCACAGCATCTGACCAAACATCGGCTCGTTCGCGGCATATTGCCAGGAGCGTGTCCTTCAATTCAATTGTCTTTACTTGAAGCACATCCTGCGTCTTCCGCTTCCTCCCAAACTTGGTTGGTCTACCACAGAAAAGGCAATCAGTGTTGAAAGAAAACCCCTCCTCAGATGACCTAAGTACATGTCTGTCAGTGCTTGTACTGGCCTTTGACAATTTTCACATTTTCCTTGGCTATCTGATGTGGGTTGCAGTATATACGCCGGCAGTCTTTGTGCACCCTTTCCCCAGGTACAGTGTGAATGCTGTCTTTCCTTGTGCTGCTGGCCTGGTTGATGGCTGAACACCCCTTTTCTGTTAGAGTTGAAGCTGATGGGCCTCCTCCATCCTGTTTGCACATGGCACACCGTTCAGGTCCCTCCATGCCTGAAAATAAAAATCCAGAATTAGTACAATTGTTTGAAACTTTGAACTGACTATGTTATATTAACAAATAAACATAGCTATGGTATTTAAAATCAGAATTTGTCTTAATCCTATTAACGTATTAGCTATAGCCAGGCGTTTATCCTTTGTTTGGATCGAAAACGCATAAAGTGCACATATTTCAAATGAAGGGGGTAGGGGTAGGAAAATGGAAATAAATTCAATAAAAATTAATATTGTGTGTTAATTCTTTCACCAGTGGATAGTACTAATGTCCCTGTATCTGGAAATATATAGTATGTATGCCTGGGGATATATATGTTCTTATATGAACAAACTTTCTCAAGTCAAAATATTTTTTTGGGAAAAAATATTGACTTCTTGGACAAAAAAGCTATAATTTTTTATTTTACCCTCAATACATTTCACTTTTTTATAATTATTCTTGTATATAAATATACTGACCATAACTAGAAACAATGAGAATGCAGAAAAACATATATTTACATTTTAAAATGTCAATCTTTACAATTTTCACATTTTCACCGAAGCCGGGTGGCGGCCATCTTGGATTTCCATGATTTCAGGACTTTCCCCCCCGGAGGATTCCTTTGGACTTTTTTTCTGTCACTGAGGACATATTCAGGAACGAAAATCTGTTGTGTTTGCTTTGTTGCAATTTGTGTGAGGTTGACCAAATCTTCTTCTTCTTCTTTCGGCTGCTCCCGTTAGGGGTCGCCACAGCGGATCATCCGTATGATCCGCATACTGATTTGGCACAGGTTTTACGCCGGATGCCCTTCCTGACGCAACCCTGGTCAACTCTTACGACACAGGGATAAGGAGGTTGAGGTTGACCAAATATTTCTGCTAAAATGCCTGTACTATGTCTAGGGCCATATCAAGGGCACAAATAACATTCATCACCATAAAAAGAAAACGGATGAGAAAAACAACATCCTTATTTGCTTTGACTAATTTATTGACCTAAACTTATATGATTTAAACGGGAGATGCGGGTTCATGTCGCAATGATAGAACTTTATTGGAATCCAAAATAAAAACCGCTACGAAGATGTAAAATTACCTGAATAAAATAAAAGCAGAGATAAGTGGGAAATCAACAATACGCGCTAACTACATGCCAGTAAACTAAATAGAAACTCCAAATAGACTCCTCTGCAATTCCAACCCCCGGGCACAAAGCTAACCTAATCCTATCCTATTATACAGCAGTTCATCCAACTCTAATGGAACAAAATACGTCAGTGACTGATTACATTGATGGTGACTTTCTTTCCGGATAAAGGAAAGCACGAACCAGCACATAAGGACATATTTAAAGATCAACCCGAAATAATAGAAAAAGGATAAACACATAGCTATAACATGACAACTGCCCGACTTCCAACTCCTAGACTAACAGGAAACGCAATTAAAACCTCCAACCCCGTGGCCATTCAAACCATAATCCCACCCCATACAGAAGAAGATAAAATGACAAAAAAGTACATACGCCTCAACGGCTATCACAACTTACCGAAAAAAGGAAGAAAGTTGTTGAAAACCGAGTATGATGAAACGAAGCTCCGAAGTAAACTGTCATGAATAAATCGAGAATAAATGAAGCGAACTGAAAATGACGTCATAGTGCTGCACATGCTTGGATGCGCGCCGCGCCACATCACGACGTCATGCCACGCCCAACAACCGTAACCTCAGGCGATGGCATGGCGTTGCGACGTGGCGTCACCTATGTTCCCAACAAGATCACACTTACAAGACATCAAACTACAACAATATCCCCCTTCCGCCACGCGGTGGGGGATAAAAAAAAAAACTTAAAATCAAACATTCTACTACTGAAGGTGCCGAAACCTTCTGATATTGAACAGACACACCAATGTTTCATTGCACAGATGGCCGTTTCCATGGCAACCAACTGTTCCAATACTTGAAATTCATAATACTTATGTGTTAGTCATGGTCACTATATTTAATAATTATTTGGGCCATCCGATGGAAAATATAATTAAAAAAAAAATATATTAAAAAATGGCAATTCCACTCCAAAAATGCTGTTTCCATGGCAACCGACAGTCAAAATGCAACATTTTATTATCTTATGAAATCCATTGTTAGCCATTTAACAGTAATCCATCATCAGTTGGTTATTTTGTATTGTTTCAGATTTTTTTTAAATTGGAATTCAAAAAAAGCGTTTTTCATCCCAAAACGACCTTTCCAAAAGTTGAAAAAATGTGAAGCATCATTTTTTTTTATTTAAATAGATTTTAAACTTCTCAAAAATCTATAGGTTTGCTACTCTCCAAAAAATTCCAACGAAATAACACAAGGAACCTGACTATGCTGGCAGCTGATGTTCCCACAAGGTTCAAGGAGTGACCTGCACAAGGGACATAACATGCCAGGGTTGCCAGGGGATTCATAGCCTTTATTCTGGCTTGAAGACCAGTGTAAATGCCAGACATCTTGGCAGCATTGTCACAACTCTGGCCTCTCATGTCACGCAAATCAAGACCAACATCTTCGATTAATTGTACAACAGTTGAGGCTATGCTCTCTGCACCATGGTCATGTATGTCTATGAACTTCAGAAAATCGCTCAACTGGTTTACCGTCAGGTTTTACAGAACGAACTATGAATGCAAGTTGGTTAGTATGACTAATAGTCCATGGGCCCAGGCATATATTGGTACCATCTGAGGAAACCAAACTTTAGCGCTACCAAGTTATTGGTAGGGACTATATGATTATTTCAATACGTGATAACTGTGTATGCGGTGCCTTGAAGGAGCAAGAGTACGACGCCTCCATTTCGCCACGCGGCACGTTCAAGCGGGAGTTCGAATCCATGGACATTCGCCTGCTGCGAGCGACATTCGTGCTTTTGACACTGTCCTCTCGTCCATGAGACATCACCAAGTACTCTGCCTTGTCTTGCATGCATGCTGTTTGTCTTTGTCTGCACGTGTTGTACAAGGCATATTTCGGTAGCGATCCCCTCGAAACCTTTAGACCGTGATTCCCTAGTTAAGAACGGGTTGAGGATTGTTAATAAAACCATTGTCGTGAATTATCTTGTGTTGTGATCCCCGATGTTCCCCAATAAATCTGGTTAATTCGTATGAAGTTGCTGCTATGGATTAATTTGTGTCGCGTCGAGGAACGATCCGTTCGATTGGCATACAACACCAAGAATGGTTACAGACTGGTAGACTCCGCTCGGTCTCTGACAAAACCAGTCTGTAACCGGGGGTTCTATTTCCCCAACTGTCAAGGTTCAGGATTACGTTGGCATCGCGATTGAAGATGCATGACCCAAGGCCTGTGCCGAGCCGGCGGCGTTATAAACCCCGGAGACGGTGGTGGTGAGGGTGGCGCCTAGGACTGGGTGAGAATCCCGCCACCCCGGATCCGCAACAATTTGGCTGTCAGGAGTGGAACCACGAACTCTCCGCTTCCACCTCCGTAAATTTGCAGAACACCAATTGTGTTAACAATTGGTAGTCGGGAGTGGGATATTTGGACCAGTGGTGCACTTTGCATCCTGGACATTGGTTACAAAAAAAAAAAAAACGGTCCAAATTTGAGTTGATTTTATGCTTGAGCGGATTGGAGGAAAAACTTGCAAATTATAAAGAAAATGCAGTCGCAAAGTGGTGGCGCGGCTCCATCTCGGCGCGACACGAAGCGGGAGTGGGCTAATCATAGCGCAATGAGCCGCAAGGCACGAAGGAAATGCTCCCGCCCACCGGTTCAGGCCACGTGGACACTGTATACGCCGGGGCAGACGAATCAGGATGCCGGCACATACATTGGCAAGCTTCAGACACAATTGTCGGAGGCCTTGGAGTGGTGGAGGAGTGGTGATGACTGTATAGAGGAAGTGCATTCGTTTGCCATTGAATTGGACGAGAAACGGCGGCGCGCAGACGAAGGTCAGGAGGATTGTGTGCATGGAGAGTCACAACAATTGATCGATGCACAGGAGCGAATTCGGGGGCTGGAAGAAGACTTAGAGCACAGTCGAGGAACTACATGGTGAAACGACGGAAGTAGATTGGTTGTGTGGGTTTTTGGTACAAAAGGCGAGCAAACTGAACGAAAGAATAGAGGAAGAGCAAATTAGTAATTCCCGGGATAGAGAGAACTTGGAAGAAGAATGGAAAACAAAGCTGGAAGAGGAAAAACGGAAACACGGTTTGGAATTGAAACATCTGAAGGAAGAGGTAAGATCAGGCAATCAGATAAGAGAAAGCCTCGAACAGAAGATAAAAAGAGGAGAGAAATACCTGGAGCAAAGGAAGGAAGAATTGTTGGAAAAGTCAAGACAGTTCAAAGAACTACAGGGAGAAATGAGGAAAGTAGAGGGGAGTACCCATAAGTTGGAACAAGAGAAGAGCAAACTGAACAAAAGAATAGAGGAGGAGCAAATTAGTAATTCCCGGAATAGAAAGAACTTGGAAAAAGAATGGAAAAAAACGCTAGAAAAGGAAAAATGTGAACACTATTGGGAATTGAAACAACTGAAGGAAGAGGTAAGAACAGGCAATCAAGAAAGAGAAAGCCTAGAACGGAAGATAGAAAAAGAAAAGGAATATCAGGAACACCTAAAGGAATACAGGAAAAAAAAAAGGGACGAATTGAGGGAGGAAGCATGCGAAAGAGGTGCGGAGATGAGCAAGAGAATGGATGAAATGAGGGAGGAAGCATGCAAAAAGAGGTGAGGAGGCGAGAGAGAGAGGAATTATGGAAAAAAAACTTCTGAGTTACGGAAACACCAAAACAAAGAGACTGAATTACAAAACGAGCTGAGGATGTTGAGAGGAAAGAAAGAACGGAGAATGAAACGTTAAGGAACCACACTGTGCAGATCGAACAGTTAGAAGCCAAGGCAAGATTAAAGAAGAAAGCAAGGTGGGAGTACGAGGAGATAGTGAAAGAACAACGAATGAAACAGGAAAGGGAAATCAGCCAATTGAAGGAAATGACGAGATTGGAGAATGAAGAACAAGAGAGACAGTGGGATAAGAAACAAAAAGAACAAGGAATGAAACAGGAAAGGGAAATCAGCCAATTGAAGGAAACGACGAGATTGGAGAAGGAAGAACAAGAGAGACAGTGGGATAGAAAACAAAAAGGACAAGAACAACTAAAGGAGAAGGCAAGGGTGGAATACGAGGAGATAGTGAAAGAACAAGGAATGAAGCAGGAAAGGGAGATCAACCAATTGAGGGAGACGATGAGATTGGAGAAGGAAGAACATGAGACGGTGGGATAGAAAACAAAAAGAAAACGAATTTGAGGTTGGCCAGCTAAAGGAGAGAGCAAAGTTGGAGTATGCGGAGATGGAAAAACTCCGGAAAGATAACGAACAACTATAAAGGTTCGGAGAGGAAGAACGACTCAAATGGGAAGGAAAATGGAGCCAGGAAGGAGAACAGCACAATAATGTGGGATGTGTGATATCACCACAGGGAGTAATGTTAGTGGTGCGGATCTTGATTGACATCACTCATCAGATGACACCACAATTAGAGCAAACCCTGGTGATTGAAAAATTGAGGGAGCATACGGGGTTGTTGACTTATGAAATACATTTTGAGCAGGTCCAGTGTGTGCAGCTGACAGCCCCAGAAGAGTATGGCGAACCGATGATGAGCAACCTGCTGGAGAGAAGCGACCGGACAGAGGTGACTCTGGAACAAAGCAGGTACGTGGGTACATGCATACATGGTGCGGATGATGAGCTTAAGGTAGAAATGAAATTTTATGTTAACGAAGAGACTCTGTCCAATGGGGTGCATGTATGCGTGACCCCTGAAGGTGTGTGTGGAGTGCCTGTGAATGAATGCTGTGAGCCCACAGTCCAGACTACAGCACCGGTATGTGCTGCCGAGGCCGAAGTGTGTGTGGGTACTCACCTGGCGTTCGAGAATGTAGCCCTGGAGTGCGAGGCAGTTGGTCAGTACACAGGCAAGGTTGAATGTGTGGAGGGTCAACACATAACCTTGGAATGTGTGCAGCCTGCTGTGTATGGGAGTCCTGAGCATAGAATGAGTGGTGACATAGCAAATATGTTTGAGGTGCAAGGGGAAATAGAAATGCCACCAGGACAGAACTTGAGCCAGGGGACGGAAACCATAATGGACAGCTCCGCATGGGTTCTTGCGGAGTTGGAGGAGCTGCATCCAGGAGCAGTTTTAGATAGGATTTTAGAAATCCAATTTAAAAATTGGATTTTAATTTCTCTATCGGTCTCACAGGAACTTTGGAGTGGAGTGCAGATGAGTGGCAGGTGGCACTGGCGTGTGTCAATTGGTCTTCAGCCCTTTCTGAGCACACGAGTGGTTTGGTTAGCTGAGTGGGGTTTATGGAGAAGAGGGGGAGGCCGCTTCCCCGATTGGGGTTTGCCCGATTTCCGTGAACCCTGGAGAAGAGGGGGAAGTAATTCCACCGATTGGAGTTTACCTGATTTCCGTGAACCCTGGAAAAGAGGGGGAAGCCATTCCACAGATTGGGGTTTGTCTGACTTCCGCAAACCCTGGAGAAAAGGAGGGGGTGGACCACAACCCCCATTGAGGCGTGACCCCCTTGAGCCGTGGCGGAAAGGCGGCGGGATCATGTAATGGGAAATGAGGGATTCCTTCCCTCACTCCCCTTCCAATGAGCCAAAGAAGCAGGCCATATGGGGATGTAAGAAATTTTGATTGGAAATTGTACCGAAAGTGATTGCAAGATTGAGAGATGACAGAAGGCATAAGAGTGGCACGAGTGGATTTGGGTGATTATTTTAAAAAGTGGTGGAGACATTACAGGCAGAGCGTTAAACGCACCTGAAACAAGTGGATGACAGAGTGGCTTGTTTGAGGGAAGACTGAAATGCCTGTTTGGAACCATGCAGAGGTTCATGAGGCTGGTGAAGAGATTTTGATGTCTGGTTTAAAGTTTTCGAAAGAAACGATTAGGGCAGTATGGAGGAGGCCAGCCGACGACGGACGTAGAGACAAATTAATTGGGGTTTGATGTAAAATTGTACCAGTTAAATTTGATGACCAAGTGGTATCCGAGGGACTGGTGTGTTTTTGTTTTCACATAAACGTGAAAGGTGTTGGATGGTGTTGTGGGCTGGATGTACGGCACTGTGGAATGAATGACTAAAGTGTTTGGGTGAATGGCGTGATTGTGCAGATAAAGAGAGTGAGTGTGAACAATGTACCCTGTCGGTAGGAGTCTCCTAAGTTAGTGTAGGTTAGGGGGACTTAGACGATTCGACATGGATTCTGGCTGCTGTTCCATTGTGCAGGCAGACTGTGAGGGGTGGGTGCAGGCCAAGGTAAGGGGATGCTGGTTGGTAGTGTGACATGGTATGGGAAGTTGGTGAGTCGGGAAATAGGGCAGCAGGGCTTTGGGGGTTCCTGGCAGGTGAAGGCTGTCAGATGTGCCAGGAGAGCAAGGTAGGTTCAGTGCTACGAGAGCACAGTATGGGTGCTATGAGAGCACAGTATAGGTGCTATGGGGGCTAGAGAAAGCCACCCTTTAGTTAGGAGTGTCAGAAGCACGCTCAGGTGAACTCCGAGGTCGCTGGGTGTCCTCTACCCCCGATTGGAAGCAGGCAAAGAGGCCTAATAGTAGTCACACTCCCCAGCCAGCGAGTTATGCATGGCACCACCAAATGGAAAAAGACAAAGAAGGGCCTTGCCCAGGTTTAATAGAATGGAACAGTGTGCCAGGTCAGGAAAAATGGGCCATTAGGATCATTCTAGCCATAGCAGGGTTTGTTGCATTGTCTGGAGCTAAAAGTAAATGGTTCAGTTTGATGGACTCCCCTCCGCACCATTCATGTGTGACACCTGGTACGAGTAGTGTTGATGGGAGAAATTGTTGGCAATGGCCAGGCGAGGTCACCCTCTCCAAGTGCCAGAGAGGCCACCAGTATATCATGAGCACACATCCACGAAGATAACAGTTGAGTACGAAACACACCAACCTGTCTGTAAAAGGAAAAAAAAAAAAAAAGGAAGAAAAAAAAGAAAAAGAGAACTTAACCAAAACAAGTCAGGTAAGGAAGGTTAAGGGTACACTCCATCTCACCTGGTCTAAGGTCATGACACCCATTTGCGTCCTCAAGAACGCCTCCGAACTGCAATTGCTTGCCATCGATATCACCGTGCCACCATTGCTGTGTCATCTGCTGTCCAATGCAGGCCTTGTTGCCTGCTGCTGCTTGTGAGTAGGTCATATGGGCCAAAGCATTTTTGTGGGCCATTAAGGCCAAAGTGCTTTTGTGGGCCGTTGCGGCCGAAGATTCATGCCATTCTGTGGGCCGTTGCGGCCGAAGATTCATGCCATTTTGTGGGCTCAGGGAGCCGAAGGACTCTTTGTGAGATTAGGCCACTGGGCCGACTAAACTCACTTGGTGAGAGGCCAATAAGGCGACGAAGTGAGGAAACCCTCAGGGGTGAATGGACGATACGGCCAGGAGGGGGCATGAAGGAGCGAACATGTGAAAGAACTTTGAACCTGTGAATGTCCTGCTCCTATGCCAATATTGGTGTTAAAAGTAAAACTGAATGCACTCCCGTTCAAATCCGTAATTAGAATGTTAAGTAGTGTGCATAGAGTGTGAATTTGTTTGTTAGATTGGTGACCCGACACAAGATTAGGGAGATGCCAATCTTTACTGGCACTTTGATTTTTGGAGTTAAGTGCTTCCCACGTTGTGGGTTAGAGTAAATGGGAGATCTGTGCTGTACGTTAGACAGGGCCATTGCTGTGGGCTGCCCCAGATGGAGGATCGGGAGAGCCTCGGGAGAAAGGAGGGGGTAGTGTTACAGAAATGGCCCTTATTGGACTACTAAATATAGGATTATCTCAGTTCCCCCATTAAATGCATTAGTCCTGGCGCTGGGGGGGGAGTTCGTGTCCATCACTCTTCTACAGCGTTACCTTGGATTTTCTTGTTCTATATACTAAGACCTTCAAGAAAAGTTTGGGTAACACTTCCAGACCAAGTACGTTTTCTCTACAGCCCTGGCCAAACATTTTATTTACGGTTTCGCCCGTAGTTATCCAAATTGACGATATCGGAGTTCCTGGGAAAATGTCATAATCCCGCACACGGAAATGGTTTATTTTGCTCTGGTTTGATTTTTGGAGTGCATTTAACTAATTTCTATTGTGATTTGTTACACTAAATGCACAAAATATCCAGAAATTGCCATATTTTAGATAATTGTTAATGACATCACTTCCGGTTTCAACCATACCATATTATATCAGGGTACTATTACCAGATATCACTTCAAATGCCACCAATAAATATTATAACAACCTTGCAAGGTTGTTTGCAATCACTTTCTAAAGGAATTTAGGAATACAAACATGAGGAATTCATCTATAACTGTTAATTTCATATGAGTAGTAGCTTTAAACACGCTACATTACCCCCTAATGTTTGTGGATTAAGCTGGTTGACGATATTCATCTCTTTCAATAAATTACAATGACTGGTTTAGCTCTGATCTGATTGTAGGCATATATGCAACAGCTTGCTGGTATTATACATTGAGAAAAACATTAAGATGTTTATAAATGACACAATTTATTCAAAACGTTCATGAATGTCACTTCTAATATGAAACATACTCTAAATTGCAGGAGTTACCATCATTATTTAAATATACCGAGAAATCCGCAGTTGTAGAATCATACAGTATTCTAAAACAGTTGTTTAAACCAAGCAAAGTACTACATATATCATATATTGAACACTGATGCTGATATTAAATGTAAGACAATGTAATAACAAGAATTACTATCATATGCGTGCATAGCTCTCACGAGAGAGCAACAAAGGACGAAACTTAAATATCCTGTGAAATGGGCAGTTGTAGAATCATACAATATTCTACAAAAACTGTTTAAGACAAGCAAAATACGACATATACATATATTGAACTCTGATGATTAGATGTAAGTCAATGCAATGACAAAACTTGGTATCATATGCGAGCATAGTTCTCACAAGAGAGCAAGAAAGGAAGACATTTCTATCATTGCCTAATCAGTACTACAAATTACAATTTGATAAAAGGAGTAGTGATAAACAGGTAATAACCATAATTTACCGAATAATTCCATTTCAAACAAAATGGGGAATTTCAATTTTCAGCAATTTCAACAAATGAATTTTACTGAGTGATAACGAATATTACCCAGTCGTTACTAAAATTGTATAGCCATAAATGGTAGACTAATTTCTTCATATAAATGGGAATTATAATTCTCGACAATCTCAAGCAGTGTCTTTTAGCTTTGCTGCATCAGCTTTTTCAGACCTGTAGATTTGATCATTCACTTTGTAGGATGCAGGAAGGTCAGGATGGTGCGCTTGGTTTGTAAAACTCGTGTATCTCTTGACAGTGAATAGTCCATTTGCCGTTATTATGTGTTCCATTGTCAACCTTGTTGATGTGGAAAGTGTATGGTTTTATGATTGTTTTGGACTAACATGGGTCCATTAATAAAATTCAGGTTGGTTGCCGTGGTGGCCACCTTGGGGAACTCCTATAATTTGCATAAATTCAAGATGGCTGCTACAGGTCAGATGATGGGGCTAAGTTTTTAATCAGTCAACATATAATCCTGTGTAATACCTCTTTTCCATATGATTTTGACATGAGGAATTCAATTTTGGGGTTATTTTGTACATTCAGGAATAAATAGAGGTTCACATGAAATATCCATGACTATTTTCTGCTGAAAATTATGCAACATCAATGCAAAAGTGAAGTCATGAATGGTTCACAACAGTATGTTGATAATCAGAAAGCATACACATTGTCATGTCATCATATTGGACATCTTAGGAACAGAGGGCATAGAGCCTAGTAGACAACTTACGTATTGTTCATTCCCATTCATTGTACTCGTCCCCTTCCGTATCCTCGTCTCTTTCCAGTTCTGCTTCGACACTCCCTTCTTCCACTTCACTTTCACTGTCCTCCACAGTCCTGTGTGGGTTGAAGCACTTGTCACTGCAACCACAAGTGCAGTATAGCGTGCAGGAGATCTTTGCATGGTGACAACTGCAACTTGCAGTACTGCAGGCCTTCCCCTCTGCTTTGCATCCACAACGCACAACATCCATGAGGTCCAAAGGGGCTGGTGGAGTAGCAGAAGTTGCTGGCACTGGGATTCCATCTCTGATGTCCCATCCATATTTTGTAATGTCAAGTTCAGGTGGGGCCTGCTGATCAGCTGATTTTGCAAGTACTGTCTGTAGATGTGCACGCAAAATATGTAGGAAGAGATTGATCTCAGTTGGAGGTAATGCCATGAGCTTGAGGGGCTTGCCAGACTTCCTTGTGTACATATAGTACCTCATCTCACTCATCGTGGTACCTTATGGCTGACCATACAGGGCACAGAAGAATGTCCGCCCTGCTTCCATGAGCTGTTCATGGCTTGCGTTCAGCTCGCCAAGTGCGGAGTACAAACCAGGGAAGTTGCCAGCTCTCAGTGTCTTCAGGGCTGACACTTTGCCCTTGCCGTATGGGTATGACGTGGTATCTGAGCCAGTGATGTAAGTGCATTCCCAAAAGCTGCAGACACTTGGGGCCAAGCTGGTCACAGGTAGTGTTGATATCCCAAATTGCTCCATCCCACCTTTCCATCTGCACTGTGGCCTGGATGTTGCACTGGTAAACTCAGTAAACCATCAATACAAAAACATCAGTGTAATCAGAGAGGATACGTATCACTCTTGCATGACATTCAGCAGCCATGAGATCATTGTAATGTCTGCTTCATCATGGTTGAACGCACCATGGCTATGGCTCTCCACAGTAACTCCTTCACCAAAGTTATAGGTACTCAAAACCTTGGACAGCTGCAACTTGTTCTGCTTGTTTGTCAGGATGGCGTCTCGACTAGGCAGGAGTGTGTTTATTGTGAGGTCATAGTTGATGGAACCAATGCCAGCACGCCTCACTCGTTCATGGTCCTTTGCAGAAACATCATAATATTTGTCAAAGACCAAGATCTTCTGACCAGCAATGGTAGACAGCCTTGTCTTGATGGACTCAACTAAGATTGACACAGTTCCCTTGAAAGGCCAGATAATATGATAGAGAAGTTGGCTCGCATCAACAATGGTAACATCTGGTTGCAGAGGCTGTTGTGCCTGAACACAGAGTTTGTGTGCCAGTGGTGCTTTGTTGCCTTTCCTTAAGCACCCATATTCATCAATCAGTGAGGGGGGTACTGCACAGAGCTCAAACTGGAAGATAGGTCCCAGCTCCATTTGTCTTTGCTGTCCAATAGTCAGCAGCCTGAGGAAGATGGTTTCTAGATCAAAGATCGTCTTGTCCCCAATTTTCACTCCTTTCTGTAAGTGCTCCATTGTCTTGATGGGGCATGAGATGGTTGTATGGAATCCACCTGGAAGGGATGCATGGAACTCCAACCATTTTCTGACCTATAACCACAGAATCCTCAACATTCACTTCAGCTTCTCGGGGAGCAATTCGACCATTGGCAATGTTGTACAGATGTGGTGAGTGATTCTCAAGAGGATGAGACACATTCGACAATTCAAGTAAAATCCGGCGCCTATCATCTGCATCAAATTCTCTCCTCTTCTTCCCCTCCACCTTGTGACGTGGTCTGATTCTTGTGCCCTTTTCTCTCACTTGGTCTTCATTGTCCTTGTTTGAGGAGTCAGGGTAGATGTGCTCCATTGTATGTGAGATGTAGGCAGTGACAGGAAAGGAATCGATCCACTCTGCTACCATCTCTGGAGAAAGAGTCATACCCTTGAGGCCACCCTTGCCAATTCTAATAGCAGTTTGTTCACCGAACTGATCAGAGCTCACACCATTCCAAATGCCTTCCTGGTGACGACACACAAAAGCACCTGATATGAGCTCCGACTTGGCATCTGGTGGCAGCAGATTGCGCATCTCCAGAAGGTGATGGGTGATGTAACGGGCATAGTGATGGTGACCAGCAACAAAGAAGTAGGGAAGCATGCGTTCAAGTGTTAGCTGTTGCAGCAGGAAGTCTGCCTCCCTCTCACTACGCAGAAGTTGATGAACAAGCAGAGTAGGCTTGATGAAGTTATCAACCCAGTGCTTCCCAGTTGGGTGCTGTCTGCATGTCTCAAGGTAGCTGCACAACTCCTGGAATGTCTTGGGGCCGGTGGTGAGGAAGGAAATGAGAAGGGCAGTCGAAACCATCCGGAAGGCTCTCATTGATCGAACCCAGGACTTGCCACTCATGATTCCTGCCAGGCCCCCGAATGCTGAACTGATGAGTCTCAACACCAGACCCAAGCATGAGTTTGCCAATGCAACCACAGAAGGACTGCACAGTGTGCATTATCCCAGGCCTCAGAATCACATTTTTAAAGCGATCAACGTCATGCCACTTGATTTGGCAAGCCACCATGTAGAGCTGGAGATCCACAGAGATGTGGACATAAGTCATTCCCATATCAGTCAATGACTTCTGAAGATACTCCAGTGAAGTCACTACAGTGTCTGGATGAGAAGCTTTGGCATCAATAAGGAGTCCGAACATGTAGGTAATTGCTGGCTTTTTTTCTGCATAACTGGTGAATGCTTCTTGGTTGTTGAACCCACCCCATTCCATGGCGTTCACCTGTGTGCTGACTGTGTTTAGCCACCTCATGTCCTTTTCCTGTGCAGCAGCTAAACCTGCTTGCCGGGCACACACTTCTTGGTAGGAGAATCCAGAGGTTGCATCCACAGCCGGGGGGGTTCACTTTGGATGGCCCAGTGTAGTGCTGCAGAGGAAGGATCCCTGATGAGCTGCTGCTTTTCCAAGACTGGGCAGCTTTCTTAGACAGTCGTGGGATAATAAGGTCGCTCTTCCCTGGGTGAGCATGCCCATACTCAAGAATGCCTGCAGGATGGGGTTGCTGAAATTCATGTGAGAGGACATGAGTAGTGCGCCGACCATTAGGCGTGAACACTTGCAGATCAAGATTATAAAACCAGGCAAAAATCACGCCAACAGTTCTACTCAAACCCATGAATTGGTGGCGAAGCTGAGCATTGTCACCGAGAAAATGAGCAGCGGATTTCCTGAATCTCAGGACCTCATCAAATGACGTTGTGAACCCATGTTCATGAAGGAGCTTTAGAAAATCAGAACTGCCATGGCGGTGCAGTAGTTTGACAGCCAGTCCTAATGTTGTCCGATTTCTGGTACCTGTAACATGACTTTGAATTGACTGGCTCAGGCTTAGAGATTTCTTGGTCATTTCACCACCAGACACTAAGTCTGAAATCAACCTCAGTAAAGTTGGGCTTGTTGCCTTGATTGTGTTAGCTTGTGTAAATTCTGAGAGGTCATAATTGGCACTGTTGTGCTTGACTGAGCGTGCCCCTCCTTCTTGATCTGCCTTATCACAGAATCAATACTCCTCTCATCTGCATCATCCACTTTAACCATTTTCAGATGGTTAGCAATGGACTCACGGAAACCAAAAATGGTAGCACATCCATCTACCCAAACTAACATAACGTCCTTACTCATGCAGTCTGTTAGTTTGCTAAACATATCACATCGAGTGAGTTTGCCACCAAGATCACAGTACAAGGAATGCAGTTCAACGCTACTCCACATCTTTGACCTGTCACAATTCATGCGCTCTATGACGTTCTTTAGGGCACTTTCCTCTGCAACACCAGATGGCAAATCAGCATATTTAGGCCTTGGTCACATTTGCCACGGCGGCCGTGGGGTCTCCAAAATCGAAGGCCACCAGCAATTATACGGCTGCCGCAGTATTTCCACGGTCACACAATGTAGCAGTCACATGTTTTTATTTTTCGGGTAGCCGGACGGCGTATTTATAAATTGTGGAGACCGAAAACGTGTGGGTGCCGTACGGTCTTTGATTTGATGTCGCACGGTGACCTTAGGGTGTTCCTGCGGTGGCCATAGAATTTTCAAGGCAGATGCAAGGTGCCCGCAAGGCGACCGCAGGGGGGCCCTAAGACGAACGTGCCGCCAGACGGACGGTAACGAGTGGGTTCTTTTTTATTTTTATTTTTTTTACCACTTCTTTTGTTTCGGCTTGTCAAATTGCTACGGCGAACGTAGAAATGAAAAAAGTTATAACTCCGCGCTATAATTCCACAGCGAGCCTACGGCCTGTAAAATATAGCCATACGGCGTAGGGCCACCCTGAGGCCACCTCAGAAACTCTGCGGCCGCCGCACGTTTCTGTAAATTCAGAGGATGTATAGCCGCCATATCCTCGCCGTAGAGCAAATGTGACTTAGGCCTTAGGGACTGTCATGAAACGGTTATAACAGCGTACATGGTATTTGCACTCAGCTGCAGGGAGATCAACCAAATATCCAATATGTAACTTGACCGTTCTGGCTACTTCATCATTACGTTGCTCAGCAGCATTAATGATGGCATCTTTCATAGTTGGGATGGGACTACCTTCCTTGTCAAAACGTTCTTTAGTCATGCACTGACGAACACGATCCCATCTTTCTGGATGTTTGTCATCAACAGGTAAACATTCTTTGCCACAAAAATGCAGTTACGTTTGTAAACAAACGCACCACTGCCTGTTGCCTGTGTGCGAGATCTTGTTGTCACTGTTACACAATCATCTTCAGCTTTTCTTTTCTGTGATTTACGAAGTCTCTCAATTTTTTGTTTTGATGTGCAAGTACAGTAGCATCCTTTGTGACATTCTATGCGAACAACATCACCACCACCATCAACAATGTCCTGTAATTTTGCACGTTGCTCTTCATCTCCACGGGCTTTGGCACAGAAGATCAATGTCTTGATCCCTTGATCAGCGAATTTCTTCAAATCCCCTCCACCATGACACACGGGAAGAATGCACCTTGAATCAGCCATATCTGTAAAAACAAAACAATGAATTAGTAACTCGCATTAATGTCATATGTGAGCATCCAGTTGTCAGAATAGTGACCTTGTTGTCATTCAAAATGTATCTCACACGGCAAACAATTGCCAGGAACTCGAACATTGACCTCAAATTTACTTCTTATCACAAAAATAAGGTTAAATATCGATTCCTCGTGCCAAGATTATATGGAAAAGATGTCTCATGTGTAATTTTAAGTTCATTACCTAAAAAGTTATATTTTCAGCCCGGTCGATGACGGCCATCTTGTATTTGCGCAAAAATAACAGATTTCCCCATGGTTGCCAACCGGGCAACCAAGCTTAATTTTGTCTATGCATGCCTGTGAACAAGAAACCACCATAAAACCATACACTTTTGAGAACAACAAGGTTACTTCTCTGGCAAATGGACTAAAACATTCTTTGCCACAAAAAATGCAGTCACGCTTGTAAACAAATGCACCACTGCCTGTTGCCTGTGTGCGAGATCTTGTTGTCACTGTAACACAATCATCTTCAGCTTTTCTTTTTTGTGATTTACGAAGTCTCTCAATTTTTTGTTTTGATGTGTAAGTACAGTAGCATCCTTTGTGACATTCTATGCGAACAGCATCACCACCACCATCAACAATGTCCTGTAGTTTTGCATGTAGCTCTTCATCTCCACGGGCTTTGGCACAGGAGATCAATGTCTTGATCCCTTGATCAGCGAATTTATTAAATTCCCCTCCACCATGAGACACAGCAAGAATGCACCTTGAATCAGCCATATCCGTAAAAACAAAACAATGAATTAGTAACTCGCATTAATGTCGTATGTGAGCGTCCAGTTGTCAGAATAGTGACCTTGTTGTCATTCAAAATGTATCTCACACGGCAAACAATTGCCAGGAACTCGAACATTGACCTCAAATTTACTTCTAATCACAAAAATAAGGTTAAATATAGATTCCTCGTGCCAAAATTATATGGAAAAGATCTCATGTTTAATTTTAAGTTCATTACCTAAAAAGTTATATTTTCAGCCCGGTCGATGACGGCCATCTTGTATTTGCGCAAAAATAAGATTTCCCCATGGTTGCCATCCGGGCAACCAAGCTTAATTTTGTCTATGCATGCCTGTGAACAAGAAACCACCATAAAACCATACACTTTTGAGGACAACAAGGTTACTTATCTGGCAAATGGACTAGAAGGGTTAACTTGAATGCTTGTGGCCCATGTGTCAAGTCTGTGTCAAATATTTTCGGTTTACAAGAGAATGAAGAAGGCTTATCTTGGAAAAGTACAGTCACTGTATCGTGTTCCGACACATTTGCACCCTCGTGGTCCCAGTTGTCAAAGGCACCAGATGTGAATTGTCCAGGGTCGAAATGGGTGGGTAGCCCAACTCGATCGCGGTTGTGTAGTGCAGTAAAGCATGCCATGTCATACTGGTATCTTCGTAACTCTGAATAGCTCAGCGAAAGACCCTCGTGATTAAGAGTTTTAGTGATAATCTTCCCCCCACGTCCAAGACTATGGATAGATTCGGCATTCATGATGTGCATCGGTGTCCTCTTCCTCCCACAGTGGCGTACATAGTAGAGGATTTGAAACAGGGACTGTACCTTCCTTCAGCGTTTTGTGGATAGGTTACCATCTACACTCGGCACTTCTTCGTCTACTACATCCTCATCACAATTGTCTTCTTCTCCTCCATCTACAGCACGTTTCTCCTTGCTCATGACAGCTTCTGGTGCTTTTCGATACGTTTCAGGGTTAAAATTGTACAAATATCCAAAAAAAATCTGACAATAGGTTCTGGAATATTCATACCAATCAACGCATTTTTTAGATCTTGAGCATCACAAAATCTATCTTCAAGACCAAAGTCATAATCATTAAGAGATTTCCGAATCACACTAGCACAGACTTGTAAAGGATCAATGGAGCGAATGCGCTCAGCCAACACATTTACTACATTATTAGGTTTACTAAATACCATCATTGATTTGCGCAAAGCATTGGGATATGTGAAATCTATCTTACTACCGAAGTGGTTTATCAAGAAAATTTTAACATCTCTATTGCGAAAATTGGATTTTTCGCCAGTAAGTGTATTCAAATGATCTTGAATTCCACTCAATTCGTAGCCTTTACCGTCTCTCAATCCCTGTTCTAGTTTGGACACGACTCGATTCCATGCAAGTTGTTTTGAGGTTAGTTTTGGCATAAAGTCCTGCGTGCGTGACTCATAACTCTACATATACTTTACCATACAGTCTTTGTGATAATATATATCCGCTCTGAAAACTGAATGCGAATCCTGAAGGTCACATGTTCGGGTGAAGACAGCATCCTGAAAGAAGTTGGTTGCGGCAAGAAATAAAGCAGCGCGATTTGATTCACCAATACGATACTTAGTATAGACTTGTTTATAAGATTTATTGTCACATATAATGCAGTTCATATCTCATACTGACTTTGCAGTAATCTCGGGATTAGGTGGGGGATGACCGATACTCTGTGAACGAGTGGTTCTATTCTGAGATCTCGAGTCCTGAGAAAGAGTTGGTTCTTGAATGGTTTGCTGCTCATTCAGAATATCCCTATTCTTCATGCGAGACAAGACTGATTTCATGGTGTATTTCTTATAACACTGATTCGTCACATGGTATACGAATCCATCACCTTAAACAAGCTTCAGTAGTTTGGAAACATGGTCATTGTGTATGGCACTGGCCTCTCAAATTCGTTTACAACCATTGCTTGTGCTCACAGCTTTCACTTTTGTCAACTTTTGGCAAATAACACACTTCGTCACATTAAAAGAAGTTTCTTTAGATGACTGAGACAGTTCCACAGACTCCATTGCTGCAACTGGATTCAAGTTATCAATGCGCTCAGAAGACATCATCCAGCTCCTATTCCAGTGCCTCACCAACTTGTCCTGGTGCTGGGCAGGAGGTTAGTGGTCATCACTGTTCCTTGTTTCCCTGTAAAAAAAAGGAACTCTCATCAAAACGCGAAAAGGTTATATACAGTGATAAATCATTCCATTGCTCGTAAATATTGTGATTAAGTGAAGGAAATATTAAAATCGTCAAATCGCTTATTGGACCAAAACTACGACTCCTCTAAAAATAAACTGTTGTTTATTTGTTTATTTATAAAATATTTATTTGTTGTTTATTTATAAAATAAACTAAAACATTTGCAAGGTTGTTTTGATTCTCATTGGGTACATTTGAAACGATAGTTAGGTAATAGCACTGTCTGGAAACTGAGGTATGTTTCAACCCGAATGTGATTCCATTGAAAAAATTGGCTAAAATATAGCAATTTCTTGTTATTGTAATGCATTGAGGGTAACAAATCACAATAGAAATTAGTTAATTGCACTCCAAAAATCAAACCAGAGCAAAATAAACCATTTGTGTGTGCTGGATAATGATATTTTCCCAGGAACTCAGATATCGTCAATTTCGAAAACTACGGGAGTAAACGTAAATGTTTGGCCGGAGCTGTAGAGAAAATGTACTTGGTCTGGAAGTGTTACCCAGACTTTTCTTGAAGGTCTTAGTATATAGAACAAGAAAATCCAAGGTAACGCCGTAGAAGATTAATGGACACAAACTCCCCCCCCCCAGAGCCTAGACTATTAAGGGTACACTCCATCTCACCTGGTCTAAGGTCATCGCACCCATTTGCGTCCTCAAGAACGCCTCCGAACTGCAATTACTTACCATCGATATCACCGTGCCACCATTGCTGTGTCATCTGCTGTCCAATGCAGGCCTTGTTGCCTGCTTCTGCTTGCGAGTAGGCCATAAGGACCGAAGCATTTTTGTGGGCCATTAAGGCCAAAGTGCTTTTGTGGGCCGTTGTGGCCAAAGATTCATGCCATTTTGTGGGCTCAGTGAGCCGAAGGACTCTTTGTGAGATTAGGCCACTGGGCCGACTGAACTCACTTGGTGAGAGGCCAATAAGGCCACGAAGTGAGGAAACCCTCAGGGGTGAATGGACGATACGGCAGGGAGGGGGCATGAAGAAGCGAACATGTGAAAGAACTTTGAACCTGTGAATGTCCTGCTCCTATCCCAATATTATTGTTAAAAGTAAAATTGAATGCCCTCCCGTTCAAATCCGTAATTACAATGTTAAGTAGTGTGCATAGAGTGTGAATTTGTTTGTTAGATTGGTGACCCAACACACTGGGATAGGGACATGCCAATCTTACTGTGACACTTTGATTATTGGAGTTAAGTGTTCCCATGTTGTGGGTTAGAGTAAATGGGAGATCTGTGCTGTACGTTAGACAGGGCCATTGCCGTGGGCTCCCCCAGATGGAGGCTCGGGAGAGCCTCGGGAGAACGGTGGGGGTAGTGTTACGGAAATGGCCCTTATTGGACTAATAAATAGAGGATTAGCTCAGTTCCCCCATTAAATCCATGTATAGCTAGGTTGTTTGGTAAAGTGTACGTTATATGCGTGTCAGGGATGTAAAAGGCAGTTTTATTGTTTGTGTGTAGGTGGTGAAACGAGAGATCCCTATTATTCCTACCCCATCCCCATATTATTCCTATCCCAGGATAGGCCCCTCCCAGTCGGCTGAGGGGGTGTGGCCTGGAGAGAGGGTGGAGCTAAGGGGAGGAAGTGATGTGAAGGGGCGGAGCTTGTCGGCAGTCGCCGAGAGAGACGTGCTCATAGAACAAAGAGAAAAACGAGAGGAAAAGGATTTCAGTTTGGACGAGCGTCGGGTTCTCGAGGCGTGCTTGGAGTCGCTTCGAAGTGAGCGAACGAAAGAGGCGCAGTGTTGGATCTGCCGGGAGAGACGCTGAACCGACCTGCACGTCGAGGATTCTGCCGTGAGAGGGATGGCAGCCGGCTTTGAGAGGACGAAGCGGAGGTCGGGCTTCGAGGCGGGAAGGCAGGAGAGGAGACGCCAGAGCTTCTGACGGTCCCTGCTCACACCAACGGCGCGGCACGTTGTCGATCTGCCTGTGGAGCTCGGACCTCGATTTGGGCCTTGTCTGGTGCACAGGCCAGACCTGGATTTGTGTGCTAGACCTAGAGAGAGATCGGCTGAGGCCCATCGTTGATCTGGTGGACTTGTGCCGTCGACATTACGCGGGGCCGGAACGCGCTGAGGAGAGCGTGCGCACGCGGTGCCTTGAGGGAGCAAGAGTACGACGCCTCCATTTCGCCACGTTCGAGCGAGCGGGAGTTTGAATCCGTGGACATTCGCCTGTTCCGAGCGACATTCGTGCTTTTGACACTGTCCTCTCGTCCATGAGACATCACCAAGTACTCTGTCTTGTCTTGCATGCATGCTGTTTGTCTTTGTCTGCATGTGTTGTACAAGGCATATTTCGGTAGCGATCCCCTTGAAAGCTTTAGACTGTGGTTCCCTAGTTAAGAACGGGTTGAGGATTGTTAATAAAACCATTGTCGTGAATTTTGCTTGTGTTGTGATCCCTGATGTTCCCCAATAAATCTGGTTAATTCGTATGAAGTTGCTGCTATGGATTAATTTGTGTCGCGTCGAGGAACGATCCGTTCGATTGGCATACAACACCAAAAATGGTTACAGACTGGTAGACTCCGCTCGGTCTCTGACAAAACCAGTCTGTGCCTGGGGGTTCTATTTCGCCAACTTGCAACGTTCAGGATTACGTTGGTATCACGATTGAAGACGCTTGACCCGAGGACTGTGACGAGCCGGCCAGCGTTATAAACCCCGGAGACGGTGGTGATGAGGGTGGCGCCTAGGACCAGGTGAGAATCCCGCCACCCAGGATCCGTAACAATATATTGTTGTGGTTTCCACCTGTTCGGCGTGCGGACGACCGCCTCAGCCCAATTGCGGCCGCACGCGCCCACCAAACGAGCAATCCAGTAGTAGCTTTCCGGATCAACGCCGAAACCCAGCTACGGGTGTTTTTAACACACCATAGATCAGCCAACTCTTCTGTCCACGCGATACAGGGTCAATCGCCAATTTATCGATATACCTAATTCTTCGCGCAGACAAATGCCGGGGATCGACACCTCAACAGGACCTGCACGAAAATGAGCCGCTTTACGCAGCTCGTTTCGTATGCGATTGCCAAGCTGTTATATATCACCAAGTCCCTTCAGACCCGATTATCTTATCGGTGTTAAAAACCAGCTAAAATTCCGAACGCTCCATGGCAGTCAATGAGAGGAAGGGACGCAACGAGCAGGTGACATTTATTAATAATAATGGGGAACTGGGGAAGCACGTAAGAGCAGAACTATACTGACTATACGAAATACAATGCAATCATTTACAGCACACAAAGCACTTAACAGTTTCCTACTTATTAGACGGGCCCACGGACACACGTACGCACACACACACCCAAGAAATGGTGGCTGATGCCTTTAATAACGGACTCCAGCTCAGAGGACAGAAGAGCTGAAACCCAGAACCTATATCGAACCTCTCCACCTCGTGTGGTCTTCAAGCGGTTCGGACCCGGGCTCCAGCGAGAGCGAGCTGGATCCAATCGCTGTGAGCCGCGATCCTTCCCAAGCTCAAGCGAATCCTCTCGCGCTTCCAAACACGTGCTGGTGAGACGAGGCACCGATCCTTCCCATCGATGCGTCGCTTCCCCCGAGTAACCACCTCCAAGATGAGGCCGATGAGTCGCTCCAAGCCGGAAACCAAGCGGAGAACAAAGAGCTCCACGAACCAAGAAGAGCCAGCCGAGCAACCAGCTCAACTCTCTTCCGATGAACAAAGCCTCTCACAACACGAACCAAGAGCAAGAAGCTACCACCAGCAGCTCGAGCCGAGCTACCAGCTCAACTCCCTGCCGATCAACAAAGCCAGTACCAAGAACTCCGAGCCGAGCAGAACCCGAGGGCCTGCTGAAAAGCCAAGTCAAAGCAAAAAGCTTTCAAAAAGCCTCAACCCAAACCCGAGCCAAGCAGAAGCTGAAGCTCGACTGAACAACCAACTCAGGATCTCTTCCTTATTCTCCTCCACCCTTCCCCCACTCCAGGTGTGACTCATACCCCCCCCCCCCCCGTGCCCGCACAACCGCGGGTGGGAGGGAGTTGTTTACGTCCTGTGATTCAGGACGGGAGGGCTCTTCTTCCTCTTCGCAGAAGAGGGGGAGGGGCATCTTCCTTTGTGTTGTGTTCGCTCACCAACTATTAAATTAAATCACAGCGCATCTAATCGATTTCTGCCAATTAAACAATGGAAGGTGAACTATCTAGGGAACATGCACTTATCGGCATAATTGAGCTAAAGGAACCTGTATGTTGAGTGCGATCGAATTCCAAATTCGTAACAATATGTATATATTCCTACCACGTCCGCTCGCCCCGAACCTCGCCTTGGAATTCGGATCAGGAGAGCGAGAGGGGCTGAGCCAGTGGGGGTCAGAGGTGAAAGAGCGGAGATCAGATCTCACCTCACAAACCCTATAAAAAGGAGCGCAGAGCGCCATTTCAGAGAATCGAGTCGGTCAGGGTTTGGAGCGGTGTGAGGAGCGGAGCTCGAGTCCAGTGGAGGGCAGTGGAAGTCCGGGTTCGCCGAGGAAAGGGAGTTGGGAGCACAGCAGGCCAGCCGTGCCACGCAGAACTGCGCGTTCGTGTGGGACGTGGGGAGAGCCGGAGAGAGGTCGCCAGCCAGCATCAAACGGTCCGCGGTGATCGGGCTTCGGGACAGTCAGAGCAGCGCTGAGGGACGGACAGGCTCTTAAAGAGAGCATCAACTCTGAAAGAGTAAAAAGACCCGTTTGTTCCTCTGAGGCGTTGCTGGCTGGGCCCGAATCACCAGGCCGTCAGACGAGGCCTGGGCCGGACCACGGTCACGACAGCTGCTGTGGGGACGGGACGTCGCGGGTCGCCCCAGCGAGGTGAAGGTAACCAGCGCAGCCTCGCGGAGCCTCTGCAGTCATCACAGCTCCGTGTCAATAAAGACCCAAGAGGTCCAGTCTACCCCTCGTCTGTCTAGGGGTATTTCCTTGCTTTTGAATGAATGCTGTGGCGCCATGTCTACAAGTACAACTGTACGTGACTGCACATAATAAATAGACGGTGGCAGCTCTTTGTCTTGCTCGCGTCTTGACCCTACCCCCATTCATTACGTGCTTGTACAGTGTATTGCTTTTGTTTTCCTCACCTGATTAAGTGCATGCCTGCATACGTGCTTATTCAATAAATGTGCTTGTTTAAATGTTAACCCGTTCGTTGTGTCCTCTTCCCTGCATTGAACTGCCATATTGAGTTCGGAATAGTAGCTGGCTTTTTAATAGCCGATAAAGTGATCGGGTCCAACGGGGCTGCGCGATAATACCCCGCTCGGTTATCCCAAAAGGAAGCGAGCTGCTTAAGCGGCTCGTTTCCCAGTGGCCCCGTTGAGGTACAGTCTCTTGGTAGTCTGCCCGCGCGATTAATTCGGTATATCGACAATTCGGCGATTGACCGTCGCACGCGGGTCGAATATTGACTAGGTTGTCGTGTCCTTAAAAACACACCCGTGGCTTCTTTCCGGCGTTGATCCGGAAAGCCGCGACTGGATTGTCCGTTCGGTGGGCGAAGCGGCCGCTATTAGTTAAACGCGGTCGTTCGCACGCCGGCGGGTGAGAATCCACAACAATATATATATATATATACATATATATATATGTATATATATGTATATATATATGTATATATATGTATATATATGTATATATATGTATATATATGTATATATATGTATATATATGTATATATATATGTATATATATATATATATATATGTATATATATGTATATATATATGTATATATATGTATATATATGTATATGTATATATATATATATATATATATATATATATATATATATATATATATATATATATATATATATATATATATATATATATATATATATATATATGTGTGTGTGTGTATATATATATGGCTGCCGAACCACAAGATCAATGATGTCATAAATTCTCCCCCCTCCACCCCACCAATACAATTTAGCCATAGATGACCTTCAAAAAATTTCATACCGATTGGATAAAGCTTTCGACATATTAGTCCATGAGCCAGGTGAAAAGTGGGTATCAAGCGACTGAATAAACGTCGTTGTGATTTTTGGGTGGCTTGACATCTCAGATGTCAGAAAATGTCAAGCGGACGTTTCATTTCAGTAGCTTAATACACCTACGGCATCCATTTTCAAAGATGGCTGCCATTCCCTCCGACGAAACTGGGAAAGATAACGAAAATGTAATAACTCATCATTGGAATGGATTAAAACCTTTTATTTGGGATCATTTTGCTCAAAATTACATACAAATTCCTCTCATGTGTAATAAAAGTGGTTTCTACAAGTCGTTTTCTGTAAAAAAAAAAAAAAGACAAATATATCCGAAAAATGAGGTATTTTGGCCGAGTTTTCGTGAAACATTCTTGAAAATACTTATAACGACCCATGAATTGAAAGTTTGACCAAAAGCCCACCTTAGTGTGAAGTTAGCATCTATCTCGATTCCAGAAAGTTGGTTATAATGCTTCAGTAAGGCCTGTGGCAATAAACAGTCTTCTCATATCACTAATCACCATCATCGTCGCTGTCATCTACGTCTTGCGTGAAATCATCTTCATCCTCATCCTCTTTCCAATTAGCACACTCCTTTAACTTGCAAGCCGGTGTGCACAATAAGCCATTGTCTATGCATGAACATGTGCCTTTCTTGCACGCTCGGGAGCAATCACAAGACAACAAAGACAGGACAACATCTGGTGCAGGTTGGATGGTAAGCCATTGAATTGCGACATCCTCTTCAGTGACGGTCCAACCATGTCCATCAGTTGGCTTTGGAACATCCGGATTGTTCTCTAGACTTCTTCTCCATACGGAAGCCTGATAATTAGCCCTTCTAGTGTGCTGATACAACGCATCGCGACAAGGTGGCAATTGTCCTGTTGTCACTTCACCCCGTTTGGACCTGAACAGTTCATATCTGAATGCATCGACTTCTTTGATCTCTGTATTCGATGAATACATTTTGCATGTGTATCCCTGAACAAGAGCAAATGTTTCATCACTGAACTCCCAGTCTTTACCAATGTCAGAAAACACTCTCCAACAGCTTTCATCTTTCCGAATATTGTTCAACGACTTTACTTTTCCTTGTCCTGAAAATGTACTGACTGTATCGCAGCCCGTCCAGGCATGCAGTCCGATCAGAGCATTACACACATCCTTCCCAATAATTGTTCTGAGGCGGTTGATATCAATAATGCGAATTTTGTTCTTTTTTCCTCATCTCAGCAGTACCCTTGTTCCCAATTCAAGATGAAATCCAAGAAGGAGCATGAGGACATTAGTGTCCTCTGATATAACCATCACTTTTGAAAAAGAAGCAGCATGTCTGCAGTGCAGAATCAGCCTCGTATCAGCTTCTTCCTGACTACACTCAAGTTCGGCAACCTCCTCTACCCGGTAACTTTCCATCCTTACACATTTTTCGCCTGATGTGACGAAAAGTTCTGTGTCTAAGAGTTTGTTTTGGCATGATGGATCCTTCAAACTACTTGACAAGTATTCGATGAAATTATTCTTACTCTCCCCACTTGACAACAACCTTTTCCAATTTTTTATCCTGTGGCCCGCCCAGATCTCTTTGAAGACGATGCCTTCAGCAGAGCCTCGGTTCATCCACTCCGCATTTTTTTTATCGAACTGTCCTTGTAAGTATCAAACGCAACATCAATTCTGCTGCTTCCCTTCCCCTCATTGAGTACATAGTTCAAGATCCTCTATGACATTTCAGCAAATGTGCGATTGTCCCCATTCATTTTCTGAACTAAACCCATGCCAATTATCATGGCCGTTCCATCTGATGGTGGGTCAACCTTCGCTGCCTCTTTCTCAATACGATTCCCAAGCCTAGCTTTGTCGGTCTTTTTTAATGTGCCATCCCCATTAGCCAATGACCATGGTTTTGGTCCGAGAGGATACGAAAGAACGTCTCTCATATCCAGCTTTCTGTTTTCAGAAATAAGGATCATTTTACCAAAGAGCCGGTTGTTTGCTTTCAGGACTCCCTCTTTGTCTCGTGTTTTCACAGTTGTTACTTTCTGTAGGTCTGCAAATGTTTTCAGCTTCAGTCTCTTTATAGGTTCATAGAAACCTTCTCCACTTTCCAATTTCAAAGTAAACCACATAAACGCCTCCTCCCCCTTCTCCTGTGCGCTGAGCAAGTCCTTGCAGACATCGGGTGGAGCGATGAGCCCAGTAGAAATGCTCACTAGATCGGAATATCCCTCGTCAAATGGATTCATCCAGTTACTCTCTAGCATTTCCTGCACAGCCGTTACGTCCGCTTCATCTTTACTGATGCAAGATCTCTGCAGATCCTGATGTCCTGAGGAACTTTGGATGAAAATTAGTTCCCTGAGTTGACGTAAGGCTTCTGCCCTATGCTCTGCAGTGAGGTAGTACCGAGACACGGTCCCATGCTTCATGCTAAACCCTCTGGTTCCACCTGAAGTTTGTGCGTCTTTATTTACAGTTTCCTCAAGGGTTTGGTCTACAGCAATTTTCCCGAATGGGTTTCTACTGCTGCACTGAACAGAAAACTCCCCATTGAGAAAATGTTGGTGAAGATCAGGGCAAACAGAATTGAGCATCATCATCTGACTGTAGTGAACTGGAAGATAGTGCGAGTAATTGGTTTTGTCCATTGCAAAACACCATGGAATCATCTTCCGAATACATGCGAGGTGAAGATACCAATCGCCTTCACGATCGGCTCTGATCAGACCAAGTAATATTTCCACCAGATCAATGTACGTCATCCAGAATGCGGAAACAGGACCTCTATCATTGCGCAGAACACCCAAGTATACCTCAAAAAGATGAAGTATCCTTTGGCAAGACATGTCTTGCTCAAGTGATTCAAGTGTAACAGAGCACATATTTTCGTGGAGATCAGCCACACATCGAAAGGTTTCATCAAGCATGTGAAGATCATCATGGTGGCTGTTGTCTAACCACTCTAAAAACCCTGACCAAACCTGTCGCATCATCCCTTCATAAACGATTTCATGAAGACGCACAGCTCGGTTGTATTGCTGACCCAATAAGACTTTCTCAATTGACCTTTCTGCTATTATCCCCGATTCAACCGCTAGATCACGCAGTCCAGCAGATCCAAACAGCTTTCCAATTATGCCCAGTAAATTGCAGATGACATGAAAATTTCACATCATCAAGACAATACGTTCGAATTTCAACTGGTGTTTCCAAGCTATCTCTGTCGCTTTGGCATACAAAGCTTGGTCCATTACCACACATATTTTGTCAAGTTCTAATGACTGGCAAATAGACACTGATTTGCACAGTAGAAAGATCTGAAGGTGGGGCATTGATTGTTGGCAGGTAACCAACGGTGTCCTTGGATACTGAAACATTGTCCCTTGTCTGGATATTGAATCCAGTCAATGATGGTATGATCTGGTTGTGAATATTATGCATCCGCACAAGAAGCCAAATGTAATTTCGCTGGTGAGCACTTGTGGATGCATCTATGAATGGCATTGACAAAGTTGAGGTGTTAGTGGGGGTGGAACCATTCTCTGGCCTGCTACATACAATGGCAGTCACCAACTGTCTCAATTGTTCTTTTCTCCTGCTTAAAAACGATTGGCTCATCTTGTGTCTGCGGAGCACAGGTTAAAGACACAGTGCATCACAATACCGTTAATACGATGTGTTGTTCCTTCTCCGCTCAGTGTCTCTTCCCTCCTGTCAATGTTGTCAAAGGCTAAAACAGTTGGGACACCAGGATGAATTCCTTAGGGAATGCCACCATCACCTCGACTAACTTTCTCAATGCATAATGCTGTCAATTTCTTCGAGTCGGGTATAGGAACAACATTGACCAACCCTATTGAGGGTCCTGATGACTTCCACATTACCTGTCAATGTTTTCACAACATAAGCTAACAGGACATGCTTAGGTGTGACAACCTGCGCATTTGTCACAGCATTCAGGATATCTTGCGCAAATGACCATGACAGCCTATAGATTCGGTCAGATGCGTCGCGCTGTGTACCACCCAGGAGCACCTTCAAAAATGTCATGACACTCTGGCAACTAAATGTATGATTTGTCCAGTTCTTCGGGGTGTGGAGGCCACATTTGTTCTTGTATGCTACCCTTGATGCTATCCCTGAGTATGATTGCAACATTTACAATCAACTGGAAACAGTCTTGTCCTTGGTTGTACAGCTGAATTCGGTTTTCTAAACGGATAACTTCAGATGCAATGTCATCGGTTTTAAGGTTATGTGGTCTAAGAATCACTCTGTGATCTGTTTCAAAAAAGTGCAAGGTGTCACCGAATTCAGCCTCAAGATTTCTGCGTAAATTCTTTTTTGTGGACACTCTAATTTCAACATCCTGTTCAATGAAAAACGATTCCAATTTTGCTGTGATTTCTACCAGGGAAACCAGGTGAGGATTGAACAATATGTTACAACGCACATACGAATATAACTTCTCCAGTGCGACTCCCACAGCGTTGGCGTAGCCATTGTCGCCCGCTGCAGACTGCGATGCGGTCTTTGGTGCCGTTGATTGGTCTCATTTTGAGTTTACTGTGCAACGCCTATAGCAGGTGGCATGGTAGTGACCTTCAGCAGCAACAATGTCACGGGATGTGAGGGCAATGATCCTCTCATCACATCTCCTAATAGCGGCATCACGTACCGTTTCATCAGCCCTTAGTTCTGAGGACTGACTTGAGAGGTTCCCTTGTGCGAGAACCTTGAATGTACTTTGTCTTTTTCTCGCAGAAGATGCATACTTCTAGATAGACACGTGATTTGTCCACAGCATCTGTGGACTGGCATGAACACCTCCGCTGAACAGAACTCGGCTCACTACTCAAGTTATCTAGATCACCCTGAATTTTTCTCAGATTTTTAACATGCGTTAGTCTGTCTCTGCATTTCTTATGATAACGGATATCCGGTGCGGATGGAGGATTGGCATCAGCAATCCTCAAAATAGGTTCAATATGTCTTATCTTAGCAATTTCATAGAGTCTTTGCCAAGACGCAATGTCTAACAAGTTCATCCACATTACATTCTTCCTCACATATTGCACATTTGGCTTTTTCGACTCTTGGACGCTTCGTTTTCCTGCAGTCTTCCTCAGAATCGGTCATGACGTATGACTGTCTTCTCTTTGAAATTTTCAAAATGGGACCTGAAAATATAGAACGTCAACTGAATTATAGGCCACAATGTGTTCCACAGTAGTTGGTTAATCCCTTCCTTTTTAACTTCGAAAATGGTTCACTTAGCCGAATTGAAATCCCCAAATCGCAAACATCTGAAAAAGGGATTTTCCCCTTGCAGTTTTCAATGAAGAATGGGATCATAGGCAAGTGAGTGATGGGACTGCGCTCCCCCTTACCCCAGGCTCTAAGCATTTGCATCTACAAGAGCAGCACCATGTTTGTATGTATGTATATAATGTTGTGTACTTCTATAGGACCACTGCGACATTGTGAGTGTGCACTTCTCTCTGCCTCTATACGGTAATGGGTGGGGGGTTGATGGGGAGTAAAAGATGACACTAACTTGTGAAAAACTTTGGGATCATGTAATCAACATAACAGATAGATAAATGAAAATCAATGAGAATCCTCTCCCTTATCCCAGTGAAGGAAATGTACAGTTATGTCAAACAATTTGTTTTGCTGCGTTTCCACATGGTGGCAGCATGGTGAATTAAGAACTACAGGGAGGTCCCAGAAAGAACTCTGAATTTTCAAAACAGACAATAGGAAATCCATGGTTCTTCTTGTGACTAAATGATGACTACTTTTGTACCTATGGGATTATTCTTTGTCATTTCCTGACTCGGAGTACGCGTGCAATTACTTATTCACAGGCTATTAAAAAAAAAAAAAAACGTATTTGCGGGATATTTTCAGTCTTAAAGGGTTAAAGCAAATTTAGAAAAATGTGCAAACCTTGTTGAAAGTGGATATTTTGAAGTAAAACACCAATCGGAGTAAACTTTTGATACATGGGGAGTGGACTTCATTATGAACTGCGACTACCCCTACGCCAAATTCAGTCAATACACGGAATGAATTTCCAAAATATATCCATTTTCAGTGGGATAATGGGCCTCACATGGGTTATACTACACATTCTATAGATTCAGAAGAACCATCTTGACTCAACCAAAGTAAAATTATCACCAGAACAATAGTTTTAACGATGTAGTGAGGGAAGTTCTCTGCATTTTTTGATGAAATGTGACAAAATAGTCACAATTTTCACGTACAAAGTTCAATGCCGAGCTCAGAAACGCAGAAAAATAAACAATCCACATATCATAAGATTCAGCAGGGTCTAACAAACAAAATGAGCCCTCACAAGTCTGTCAACCTTAACCCAAAGTTGACTTATTGTACTCTAAACTAGCTTATATGGATTTCAAAAAATATGGCAGCCATCTTTAAAAATGGCCACCGTAGGGGTATTAAGCCACTGATCTGAAAGGTCCACTCAACTTTTTTGAATACTTGAGACATTAGGCTGCCCAAAAATCACAACGGCGTTTATTCAGTCGCTTGATACCAAAACCTCAAAATCGGCCACCTGGCTCATGGACTAAATGCAATGACGTCAGAGTGGTCACCAATGACAATTTTTTTTAAAATAATAATTCACACTTCTTTCCCATGGGGAGTACTTCACATGTGCCAAGTTTCAAGTTTTTCTATGGAGCAGTTTCGGAGATGCAGAGGTCTAAAGTTTTCCCTTTTTTTCCAACATGGCTGCCACACAATGTGACCTACGATATTGTTATGAATTTCAGTCCGCCCGACGTGCGATCGGCCACGTAACTCGAATCGCAACCGTGTCGCCCACCGGAACGGAAAATTCAGTCGTGACCCTCCTTGGAACTACCGCCAGGAGTTAGTCACGGGTGGGTCTTTCGACCCCACCACAATCGTGCCAATCGGCTACCCGCGCAGGATAGGGTTGTTCGCCAAACTCGACCTACCTAAGTACCTGCGCGGGTAGTTAACCGGGCGATCGTACCTCGCCGCTGGCCGGCCGAGGACATGAACCGCTTAAGCGGTCCGCTCCGTGCTTCAGTGATAACTGAGCAGTGTTATCGCTGGCCCCGACGGACGTGATTATTTACCGGGTGCTTACACCCCTCTACCAATTCCTTCCGTGATGCAAGATGGAACTTTCAAACAAGGGAAAGGACTCAACGAAACGGGGAACAGTTCGACAAGCACATTTATTGCACACTCAGACAAGCACGTATTTTACAGCCATACAGTAATTCATGCACGTATAACAGTCAAAGCAATGAAAGCAAGAATTACAACTGAATAAAGTCTTTATTCGCATGCACACTGAGACAGTTCGACTTATAAGACGGCGCCACCACATGCATTTACACAAAAAGCAAAGGAACAAGCCACCCTCAAAGGCAAGGGTGGCAGACAGGTTCGTGGACCAAATATGCGTGAAACCTGGATGAGCGGCCAGGTCCACGAGACCGAAGGGTCTTACCCGCGCCCTCGTGGCGCGATGGCGGGCAAGCCGCGATGTCAGCGTAGCTGCGCCTGGCTTCGTGCCCCTGGCGTGGCCGGTGAGCTCTCTCCGGCGCTCCCCGTCTGCCTTTCCCGTCGGCTTCGAGCTCAGTCTCCCGACTTGACTGCCCCACCGACACTGCACTCGACTTGACTGCCCCGTCGACACTGCACTCGACTTGACTGCCCCGTCTCCCGCTTCTCCAGACTGCCACTCCACCGACTCCAGACTTGACTTCCACGACCGACACTTGAATCTTGACACTGCTGCTGCCACTCCACTGCTCCGACTTGACTGCCGCGAGCTGCGTTGTGCTCGCGCTTATATAGGCCGAGGGAGGGCGTATATGCAAATTTCTGGATCACAGCGGGTTCGGAGGCGGGGCCACACCACCCGATGCTCAGCCATTGGATGGAAGAAAAGTGGGCATGAATCATTCCTGATCCGCTTTTTGAGGCGAAATGAACCCATTCACAGCCCATGGTACGACGTGTGGTAGAAAGGCAGAGGTGGTGGGAGTTTGTGCGGTGGTTTGGGAAGGGTGTTGGTGGTGGCGATTTGGTTGCTGGTGGGCGTCGTTTGAGAATGGCGGTGAAGCGATGTTTGCGGGTGGAGTTGTGGAGGTAAAAAGGTGAAGGTGGTGGTGTTTGAGTTGTATGTGTTTGGGAATGTTGGTGGTGGCGATTTGGTTGTTGGGGGATGATTGGTCCAAAATAATGATAGAGAAAAGAAAAACGGCTATCTCAAAGGATCGCAGCCTGGTGAACACGGAAATTCCCTCAAAACAACGGTGGGGAAATCTAACTACACATATACTTATCGTCATAACTGATCTAAGGACCCTTTATGGTGTATTGCAAATTTCCACAGCCGTAACAATATCATAATTACTAAAATATTTTAATGAGTAGTCACAACGATGGTGAAAATTGGGTCAATCGGATAAACTGTTGCAGAGACCAGAGAAAATTAGCACGCACGGACGGACAACTCGAAAACAAAATGCCGTCGGCGACTTCGGGAGCGGGGGCATGAAAAAAAATGTTTTTTTATTTCCCTGACAAGAAAGCTGGAACATCCCCAAACAAGGAATAGTCATCAAGTAACATCAAAGCCCTTTCACATTAATTTATAAGGTCTCTGGTGCTCTATCTGAAAGCAAGTTCAGTGCTGTCAAAGCAATCTGGATCGGTTTAACATTCACCAACTAATTCTAGCAGACAGGACAATCGGCTGAATATCCACCCAAGTGACCGTTTTCTTTATGATGCAACACTGTCTGTGAAACGCCATGTCTGACAGGTTATAATCCGATTGGGATTAGAACCAAGACAACACAACTTAAATTTAATTGCGCTCCCTTATCAGCACCTTCTTAAAATTACAAGGAAATTGGAGAGGCACTCAGTAGAGCCCATATCTCTGCGAGGCTGAACAATTTACGTTTTGCATCCCACCGATAAGCCGGATCTGCACCCGGAAAGAAACACAAACTCTCACGAGCTTGTTTTTGTCACCTGTCAACTCATCGACGAAGTTCTGTCACAACCAGCTCACAACATTTTGAGATATCATGCCACATATCATCTTTTTGACCCCATCTCTTAACCATCTCAACCATAACCAAAACAATTAATACTCGTCACACACTGAACCTGTCCACCAAGTTTAGTCTGAATCCGTCCATAACTTTTTGATATATCCTACTCAAAGGAAAGCAAACACAACCAGACAGACAGACAAAGATGAAAATCTAACCTCCGTCCACCTTTAGTGGCGGTTGTAATGAATAAACCAACACTGAATAGAATTTCAAACAGGCATCACTGCATGGTGAATTAGGTGATTACATAACAAATGGTGAACAACATCAAATACCTCCCCTTACCTCAAAAGATCAAGGCTGAATCAGTGAGAAAACTAGTGGAGTGAGATCTTCAAGTGTGGTTCGGGACGTGGTCATGCGGAAGAAGACAATGGAGAAGAGTTGAAAGAGAAACAATAACTTACCATAACATTTGGGAAAGAAAAAAAAAAAAAAAAACGTTAAAACACAATACACAAAGACGAATCTATTGAATGGTACTTTGTGGCTCAGGAGGTATATGATCATCAGGTGAGATAAATCAGTGACTCTAACCCAAACATCATCGCCACAGATGTTTGACCAAAAACAGTTCATGTTTAATACCGTTATTCCCCCATGTTGATGAGATGTATGGATTTGCACGGGGTGGCTTTGTTTCTGCCACATACAGATTAATGGAAACAATTCAGGTTACACAAGTGTAGACAGAGGTACTCAACACAGATTGAAAATCAAAAACCTTTCAAATACCACACTTTCAAAATTATGGATGAATGTTAACAAGAACTTTCACGCATGTTGTGTTCTTAAAGTGACTCCGTTGTGATCGACGAGCAATGTTAACCCACTGTCGCTCACACAAAATCTCGAATTCAAATGTTATTTTTGCATAAATTTCAGCATTTAGATGAACAAGTGGATATTTCAATATGGTTAACCATAATTGCGTTTCTGGATGCAAATCAGACTCATTGAAATATATAAAAATGCAAGAGGAGAGAAAAAAAAAACAAAAGACAAAAAAAAACAAAAAAAACTGGATGACACGTGTAGACTTCGTACCATTTACTGTTAACACAAGCGAGCGGTGGCAATGGATAACATGAACCAACACACACACACACACACACACACACACACACACACACACACACACACACACACACACACACACACACACACACACACACACACACACACACACACACACACACACACCTTTTATCAATAGATGCAAAAATCAAATATAAATTTATTTTGTGGCTCCAGAACTAAATAAATAATATATTTATAACATCCTTCATCTCAACACCCCCTCAATTTTAAAGTGACCCTGTGCATTCACAAGCCCCAGATATGACCTGCACATCAGTCTTCAGAAGCACCCAAACCAGACATGTTGTCTTCCACCAACTCTTTTGTTGTGCAAGGTACATGCCAGTTTTGTTTCAGGTACTCTTCCAAGTATTTTTGGCTTATTTTAGAAGTTTAACGAACAATCTTTACCATGCACACACAATTGCTGTTCACAAGATAAGGTCACCATGTTCAGCGGTTAATGCGCATGCGCACCGAGCAATCTGGGGTGGATTATGTCATGTTGGAAGTCCCTTATTATTGATCAATAAGAAAATGTTGGAAATTGAAACATCACACTTACAAACTCCCCAAGAAGGATTTAATAATAAAAACACACCCATGCACACAACAAGCAATCAACCGAACGAGAGCTTTTATGAATACAAGGAACACTACTAGAGTATTAAAAAAAATTCCCCCCCCCCCCCCCCCCGATGAGCAAGCCGAGAGGTCCCCACACAAATATTACAGTCATACGGAAACACCAAAATCCTTTCACATTGATTTATCAAGGTCGCTGGTGCTTTAACTGAAAGCAAGTTCAGTGCAGTCAAGGCAATCACACAACAGGGATCAATGGATGTTTTTTGCCTTTGCCTTACCATTGTTAGTCAAGCCAGGAATTTGGGATATATTCAAGGTGCATGCTATAACTCACCGAGTCTTAAGAAAAATAATAATAACAACTAGAACTGCCACTTTACAACTGCTGGCAGTGATGACCAGGTACCCAGACGTGTCCGCCTTCGATACGACGCGAGACTCGAATGAGATGACGGTCACAAAGTTTTGCTTCGATGGGATAAGCGGTTCCAGAGAAAACGTTATTTAAGAGCGATTTAAACGCAGTCCTGCTTCGAAACGGCCCGGAACAGACGAGTGACGAACCAGATCGCGCAACGCGTTCAATCTAGTTATTACATACGCGGTTGGACCTTTTTCCTGGGTGCGTTGTCGGTATCGATTGAATTTCTGTTCCTGTGCCCTCAAACGCGTGCAGGTGCAGCCGAGTGAGCCTTCTGGAAAAAACAAATGTAAAAGTTCTCAGATTCAAATAATTAAATAATTCTGGCTGCCAAACCGTGTGGACGATCTGGTCGAAATTTTAAACCTACGTTTCGCATGTCGGCTAGATTACAAGTCTGAAGTTTGCCATATTTAGAAGCTGCGGTTCCAGGGTAAACATTAATTAATATTTTTCTTTCAATCCACCATGGCCGCCAAACCATGTGACCTATGAAGAAGAAATTAACAAACTTGAAAAAGGACCTCATGGGAAATATATGTGTACGGTTTTGCATTAATCTGTCTTGCCGTTCTGGAGAAGATTTTTAGAATTTATTAATTTTCAATCCAAGATGGCTGACGAACCATGTCACCTGTGACATCACAAATTTATATTCTGCTTTAAACCGTGTATTGGAACATGTCTGTGAATTTTTGTTAATCGGAAAAGGTGCGTTTTTCTATCCAAGATGGCCGCCACACTGTGACATGTGACTTCACAATTTTTAGCCACGTCTCGCAAAGCGAGACGTGGCTCGTACAGAGCTCGGCGTTGTTTTTCTTCTTCTGGTGAAGACAAAACCTTTAGGACTCAGCACTTTCATACACAGGATCCGGATCTCCTTAAATACTAAACACTTGTACACATCCTCGCATTGAGGGTTCCTTTTGAGAGCGTCTATCATGAACTTTTAAATATATTCGGTGTGCCCCGACTCCGTGCCCCTTGGCGGGTTTCGTTGGCACCACGTTTGGGATGGGGTGCGAAGGGGGCCCCCTTTTGCACTATCTCAGCGTGGGGGAAAGGGGGAATTGTTGATGCCCTGGGGGAGGGGAGTGGCTGGCTGGCTTGGGTCCCACGACGAGACGAGCGATCCCCCACACCGCAACCTCGTCGCCGACCGCCGTCCTTCTTGCCTCGGACCCGAGCTCCCTTGCTTGCAGTTCCACCGCGCGCACTCGACTCCACTCCGCCAACGCAACGCTCCTTGTCCCCCAAGAGCAACCTCTCGATGACACTCTCCAAGCAACTCCAAAACCCAACTCTCCTTTTTTCGACACCTTGCGCTCGCGATTTTATAGGCGGCAGGAGCAGCCAATATGCAAATTTTAGGATCAGAACGCGATTGGAGGCGGGGCCACGCCGCCCCCCACGGTCAGCCATTGGTCGGGCAAAAATGGGCGTGAACCTATCCTGATCCTAAAATTTGCATATACGGACTTCACATACACACGCTTGGAGGCGGGGCCAAGCCGCCCCGCGCTCACCAATTGGACGGAGGAGAAGTGGGCGTGAAGCGTTTCTGATCCAAATTTCCCCTCGGAAAGGCCAACATTCGCGCTCGCGGCTCGGTGCGTTCGGCACCTATCGCCGAACGGGCCCGAGACAGCTCGACGTTCAGTGTTCACAGGTGGTGCGGTTGTTGGTTGTGAAGGAGAGAGGCGAAGGTGGTGGAGGGTTTTCGGTGGTGGTTTGATGGTTATGGTGCCGTTTGGGAATGGCGGTGAAGCGGTGTTTGCGGGATGGAGTTGTGAAGGTAAGGGTAGTGGCTGTTTGCGTTGTTGGCGGCTTAATGGTCGAAAATAACAATAGAGAAAGAAAAAATGGCTAACTCAAAGCGTCACAGCCCGGATGAATCACATAAATTCCCTCTATACAACGGGTTTGGGCTAACTACACATGTACCTATGAAGATATCTCACCTGAGGGTCCTTTATGGTGTAATGCGAATTTCCACAGCCGTAACAATATATATTCTGCTTCCAATCGTGTACTGGACCACGTTTGTGAAGTTTCGTGTTTATCGGACAAGGTGCGTTTTTAGCTGGAGACGTGGCTCCAAGAGAGCTCGGCGTTGTTGTTGTTCTTCTTCTTCTTCTTGTGAAGACAAAACCTTTTCGACACATGGCTCCAAGAGAGCTCGGCGTTCTTCTTGTTAAGACAAAACCTTTACGACTCGGCTCTTTTCCATACAGGATCCGGATCTCCTTAAATACTAAGCACATGTACAATCCTCACATTGAGGGTGCCTTTTGAGAGCATCTATCATGAACTTTTAAATATATTCAGACATTTGCTTTAAAGTTTCGAAAAGTTCACGTTACTATTTAAAGATTATTCCATTTAATGTGTAGTTTTTTCGTAAATACACTATTTTCTCGTCATGAACGACGATCATCCAGGACGAGTCTCGCTATGGGCTCTGTCAAAGCACGTGATGAAATATCGGAAATTGTTTTATTTTCAATTTTTTTTTCTTCTTCTTCTTGTTCTTCTGGTGAAGACAAAACCTTTAGGACGCGGCTCTTGGACACATTTGTCCTTATTAACATGTGGTAGGTTATGTGGTTCCAGAGAAAACATTATTTAATATAATTCTTGAATCCAACATGGCTGCCAAACCATGTGACCTATCAATTAGAAATTAACAAACTTATATTCACTACTCGTGTGCAATACGTATGTGAAGTTTCCCCTTGATCTGATCACCCGTTCTGGAGGATGTTTGAAGGTTTTAGGGTAAATTCAACATGGCCACCAAACCATGTGACCTATGACATCATAAATTTAAATTCTGCTTACCTAAACATGTAATAATATTACATGCCCTAGTAAGCCATAGTTATCAAATTTTACCTGAAAAGTGAGTAAATTTGGTGGCCATTTTGATTTTTTGCATTTTACTAACCTAAGACATCATCCTCAGTCAAAAATTTCAACGGATTTGTGATCAGCGTGAAAAATGCTCCTTTGAACGGGACAACAGAGAAAAAGTCGATGTGTGTCCAACCCTATTGATACAGCATGAGACTTAAATGAGAATTGCGAAGTTTCCCTTCGATAGGATAAGTGGTTCCAGAGAAAACATTATTTAATAGTGATACAAATACAGCCCTGCTTCGAAACAGCGCGGGACTGACGAGTTACGAACAGGGTTGCACAAAGTGTTCAATCGATCTATTACGTATGCAGTTAGCACTTATTCCTGGGGACATCGTCGGCTTCAATTGAATTGCTAGTCCTGTACCCTCAAACGCTTTCAGGTGCAGCCAAGTGAGCCTTCTGGAAAAAAAAACAAAAATCTAAAAGTTATCAGATTCAAATAATTAAATAATTCTGGCTGCCAAACCGCATGGCTGATCGGGTTGAAATTTTAAACCCATGTTTCACATGTCGGCAAAATTATAATTGTGAAGTTTCGCATCTATAGAAGAAGCGGTTCCAGAGTAAACATTAATTATTATTTATCCTTCAATCCAACATGGCTGCCAAACCATGTGACCTATCAATTATTCATTAACAAACTTATATCCCCTACGCGTGCAGAATAGACTTGCGAAGTTTCCCCTTGATCTGACCAGCCGTTCTGGAGAAGAAGATTTTTTAGATTTATTAATTTTAAATCCAAGATGGCTGACGAACCATGTGACCTATGACATCATAAATTTAAATTCTGCTTCCAATCGTGGACTGGAATAAGTGTGTGAAGTTTCGTGTAAATTGGATAAGGTGCGTTTTTCTATCCAAGATGGCCGCTAAACCATGTGACGCCATAATTTTTATCCTGTATGCAGACGTGATGGAAGATGACAGTTGCAAATTTTTGCTTCGATGGATTAAGCAGTTCCAGAAAAAAACATTTAATATTTCTCTTAAATCCAACATGGCTGCCAAACCATGTGACCTATCAATAAGAAATTAATAAACTTATATCCCCTACGCGTGCAGAATAGAATTGTGAAGTTTCCCTTGATCTGACCAGCCGTTCTGGAGAAGATGTTTGAAGGTTTTAAGGTAAATTCAAGATGGCCACCAAACCATGTGACCTATCAATAATAAATTAACAAACTTGTGAAAGGATGTCATGGGGAATGCGTGTGTAAAGTTTCACCTCAATCTGTCCAGCCGTTCTGGAGATGATAAAAAAAATTCAAAACAAGATGGCTGCCGAACCAAGTCACCGATGACGTCACAATATATTTTTTCTACGGTGAATTGATGTGTAGATGACGCTCAAGAAATTTGATTTTTCCCATGCAGCGTTCTACTTGACGAATTTTCACCAGCATACCGCTTCACCGATGACGTCATGAAAAAAAAAATCACCCGTGTTCCCCATAGGGAGCTTAGTAAAATGTATCAAGCAAAAAAAAATTTCCATTGCAAGGTTTCGGAGATAGAGGTCCCAATTTTATCGGTTTTTTCAAGATGGCGCCCGTACCCTGTGACCTATGACGTCATAATTATAAATTAATTATGCTACCAAAAAAGATACATACTATGGTGAAAATTTTGTGTCGATCAGACTTACCGTTCCTGAGAAAATGATTTTTAAAGCGAAAAAGCCCACAAGTTGCCGGCGGAAAAAGAAAAATAATAAAGAAATAAACAGAAGAAAAACAATAGGTTACCCAGTCCATTTGACTGGGTACCCTAATAATAACAAGGACAAATGTGTCCAAGAGCCGCGTCCTAAAGGTTTTGTCTTCACCAGAAGAACAAGAAGAGGAAGAAGAAGAAGAAGAAGAAGAAGAAGAAGAAAAAAACAACAACTTCCGATATTTCGTCACGTGCCTTGATTTAGCCAATAGCGAGACCAGTCATGGACGATCGTCGTTCATGACGAGAAAATAGTGTATTTACGAAATTACAATACATTAAATGGAATAATCTTTAAATAGTAATGTGAACTTTTCGAAACTTTAAAGCAAATGTCCGAATATATTTAAAAGTTCATGATAGACGCTCTCGAAAGGCACCCTCAATGCGAGGAAGTGTACAGGTGTTTAGTATTTAAGGAGATACGGATCCTGTATATAAAAGAGCCTAGTCCTTAAGGTTTTGTCTTCAGAAGAAGAAGAAGAATAAGAAGAAGAAGAAGAAGAAGGAGAAGAAGATGAAGATGAAGAAAAACAACAACAAAAAGAAGAACAACAACAACAACAACGCGGAGCGCTCATAGCGAGACGCGGCTAATAAATACAACATAGGGTGTTCAACATTGACCAACTAATTCCAGCAGACAGGACAATCGGCTGAATATCCACCAAAGTGACAGTTTTCTTTGATGCAATTCTGTCTGTGAAACGCCATGTCTGACAGGTTATAGTCCGGTTGGGAATAGAACCAAGACAAGACAGCTTGAAGTTAACTGTGCTCCCTTATCAGCGCCTTCTTAAATTTACAAGGATACCTGGAACAGCACTCAGGAGAGCACATACCTCTGCTCGGCTGAACAATTTACGTTTTCTATCCCACCAATAGGCCAGATCTGCATCCGGCAAGAAACACAAAATCTCACGAGCTTGTTTTTTGCCACCTGTCAACTCATCAACTAAGTTTTGTCAAACCCACCCACAACTTTTTAAGATATGCCACATATTGTCATTTTGACCCCATCTCTCAATGGTGAAGAATCGATTTTAAAATTCTCACATCCAGATCTCAACCATAATCAAAACAATTAGTCATCACCACATACTGAACCTGTCCACCAAGTTTCATCTGAATCCATCCATAACATTTTGATATATCCTGCTCAAAGACAAACAAAACAGCCAGACAGGCAAAGGTGAAAATCTAACTTCCGCCTACCTTTAGTGGCGGATGTAATGAACACACCAACACTGCACATAGAATTTCAGACAGGCATCACAGCATGGTGAATTAGGTGATCACATAACAAATGGTGAACAACATCAAATACCTCCCTTACCTCAAAAGATCAAGGCTGAATCAGTGAGAAAACGAGTGGAGTGAGATCTTCAAGTGTGGTTCAGGACCTGGTCATGCAGACGAGGAAAATGGAGAAGAGTTGAGAGAGAAACAAACTTACCATAATATTTGGGGAAAAAAAAAAGACAAAAAAATAAACAGAAAACACAAAGACAAATCTATTGAATGGTACTTTGTGGCTCAGGAGGACACAAAGGGGTGAAAACATAACCTCCTTCACCTTCATTGGCAGAGGTAATTAGTTCAGGTGCAACCAATCATCTTCAAAATCACACACAAAGTTAATTTGCCTCCAGCCGTGTTAAATTGTAGTGATTCTGATTTTTTCAGAATATAATTTGCTGTTCCTGCAAGTGTCCTCTGCTGGGTAGTGGATTTCACAGCAAAGACTCAATCGTGAGCACCAAGGAGCTTTCAAAAGACCTCTGGGATAGAGTTGTGGAAAGCCCAGATCAGGGGATGGGTATAAAATATTTCAAAGGCTTTGAATATTCCTTTGACCACAGTCAAGACAATCATTAAGAAGTGGAAAGCGTAAAAATGGTCAACCACAGTCATTGTATTGCTGGATGCAAATCAGAATCAGTGAAATATATAGAAACGCTAGAAAAAGAAAAAAAAAGAAAAGAAAAAAATACATAAAAATGGAGGTGTCGAGTTCATACCATTAATTGTTAATACAAGCGAGCGGAGGCGATGGATAACACATGAACACACACACACACACACACACACACACACACACACACACACACACACACACACACACACACACACACACACACACACACACACACACACACCCTTTTAGCAACAGATGCAAAAAATCAAATGTAAATTTATATTGTGGCCCCAGAACCAAATAAAAATTTTCTTTACAACACCCCTCACATTAGTTACCGTGCATTCACCAGCCCCAGATATGACGGCACATCGGTCTTCAGAAACACTCAAACCAGACATGTTGTGTCCCTCCAACCCTTGTTGTGCAAGGCACACCACAGCTTTGTTTCAGGTACTTTTCCGAGTATTTTTAGCTTGTTTTAGAAGTTTAGTGAGCCATTTTAGGGAACCATCTTTACCGCACAAGCACGATAGCAATTCACGTGGCCCGAAGATCGCTATTTCGAGGGGTTTCTGTGCATGCACACTGAGCATTCTAGGGCGGATTTCGTCAGAGTTCCATATTAAGGATTAAGAAGAAAAGTATTTTGTGGGTGCAACGTCAAGGCTCGCATAAGAGCAAACACTCAGAATGTATAACAAGATGAGCAGGAGACAAGTGCAGGAGAGGGAAGCACAAAACAGTAGCGAACAGAGACACGAAGAGATCTGTGGAAGGGAGAGGGACGGGGCGGAGTACGCGTGGTAAACAAGATGGATACTTCAGGGACTTTCAGGAAAGAAAATGGGGGAATATTAATGAGGTGGGTTTGGGGTGGATTAGTTCATCCTCACACAACACTGGACAAGGCATTTCAAACAGGCATCACAGCATGGTGAATTAGGTGACCACATAACAAATGGTGAACTACATCAAATACCTTTCCTTACCTCAAAAGATCAAGGCTGAATCGGAGTGAAAAGCAGCGGAGCGAGATCTTCAAGTGTGGTTTGGGACCTGGTCAGGTGGACGAGGAAAATGGAGAAGAGTTGAAAAAGAAACAAACTTACCATAATATTTGGGAAAGAAATAAAAATGACACAAAAAGCATTAACAACAACAAAAAAAAAAATATCGATTGAATGGTACTTTGTGGCTCAGGAGGTATATCATCATCAGGTGAGATAAATCAGTGACTCTAACCCAAGCATCATCGCCACAGTACTAAAAAGAGTATTGTGCTTAATACCGTTATTCCCACATGTTGACGAGATGTATGGACTTGCACGGGGCGGCTTTGATGCTGCCGCATACGGATTGATGGAAAACATTCAGGTGACACAAGTTAAAATGTAAATAAAGAGATACTCAACACAGATTGAAAACTAGAGGGGGAGCACTCGGTAGAGTGCAAAACCTCCGCCGCCAATACTGCTGGGTCACTTAAGTGAACCTGATATCCTATTCATTGTAGGTCAAAACGTATCAGACTCTACTGAACCACGATTGAATAAACTAAACTAGATCGACGCGCATATAGAAATGACAAAAAAAAAAAAGATCGAAATTTTTTTGAAAAAAAGTCGCAAAATTGTTTTTTTTTCTCTAACAAATGTTTTTTTTGGTTGGAAATCACTTAAAACATGTAGAAATGCAAAAACAAAAATTCAAATATTTTTTCAAAATGCCCGCTATCGCAGCCATATTGGACTTCGGACCAAGTCCAAAATCTAATGGCATGATCCTTGGACCATACCTAATCCCCCCACCAAGTTTCGTCGAAATCCGTCCAGGAGTTTTTCCGTAATACTGTTCACAAACAAACAAAAACAAATTAAATTAAAATACCTGCCACCTCTGTAATCCGTAACGGATGTGACCAATTTTTAATCCAGTCAAAGATACTCCCCTCCTACGTCCGTGTTTCAAATTTGAAAGGAATCCGTTAAGATTTGGCGGAGACATGAATTTTTGAAAATCGGCCCATGTTAAAAGATACGGATTTTCGTGATTTTCAGGAATTTTTCCTGACCTTGACATGCCAAAAGTTATAGGGTTCTATTCTGGTGGCCAATAAGTCCATTGGTGAAGTTCCATGACATTCCGACTCGAAATGCGACCTGCAGAGCGAGACGTACACACAAACAAACAAACAAACTCACAAACTGAACCAACCAACATACTTGACAAAATCGTAGATTTCGTCAAGCTACAAACTCACAAACTGAACCGACCAACATACTTGACAAAATCGTAGATTTCGTCAAGCTACAAACTCACAAACTGAACCGACCAACATACTTGACAAAATCGTAGATTTCGTCAAGTAATAAACAGACAGAGGCTGAAAACAGTAACCTCCGTCCATGTTCGATGGCGGAGGTTAAAAATCAAAAACCTTATGAATACGGGACTTTCAAAACGATGGATGAATGTTAACGAGGACTTTCACGCATGTTGTGGATTTCAAGTGACTCGTTTCTGATCGACATGCAATCTTAACCCACCGTCGCTCACACAAAATCTCCAATTGAAATGGACTTTTTTTCAGCATTTCGACGAATGAGTGGCTATTTCAAGGTGATTAACATTATTATTGTGTTCCTGGATGCAAATCACTCATGAAAACATGCAAAAAAATATCCGTGGATGAAAGGTGTCAAGTTTGTACCAGTGACCCTTAATACAAGCAAGCAGTGGTGGACAATACGAACACACACCTCCTTTTATCAATCAATGCAAAAATCGAATGCAATTTATACTGTGGCCCCAAAACCAAACAATATATTTATACCACTCATCTCCACACCCGCTCACAAAAAACCTGGTGTTGGCCTGGTGGTGAGACTGACTGGATTGGGATCCCAAGGTCCTGAGTTTGAGCCCCGTTTCCTGCTGAATTAACACCAGGTGGGGTTGACTCAGCCTGTCATCCTCCATAGGTCAGTGAAGTGAGTACCAGTGTACTGGTAGAGGGGCACAACCGTGCTCCAAGAAATGAGAGCTCCCCGGCAGTCAAGCTCCATGTGCAAAAACAGAGAACCTGCTCCCAAACATTTAAACTTACCCTGTGCATTCACAAGCCCCAGATATGACCTGCACATCAGTCTTCAGAAGCATCCAAACCAGATACGATGTCTCCCTCCATCTTTGGTGGTACAAGCCACACTCCAGCTTTCTCCCAGGTACTTTTCCAAGTATTTTTGGCTTCTTTTAGAAGCTTAGTGTCATTTTATGGAACAATCTGCACCACGCATGCACGATAGTTCAAATTCCCTGAAGATCGCCATTTCGTGAGGTTTCTGTGCATGTGCGATGAACATTCTGGAGCGGATTATTCATTTTGAAAGTACCGTATTATGGATTCATAAGAAAATATTGGAAATGAAACCACCACATGCACAAACCCATCCCTCACCCCACAAAAAAGAACTCCCATGTATACAGCAAACAGAAACAACCTTACTGTCAGCTTTTATGATGAGGAACACTACAAGAGTATTAAAAAAAAAATAGATTATGAAAACAAAATAAAAAACAAGTGGTGCCAGGCACAACAAATCCCACCCATTTAAGGCATAAAGTTATTTTGGGGATCAAATTTAAATTTGATACATCCTGAACCTGAATGTTAATTATAAGGAATATTTAACCTCCGCCATCGAAGATCAGAGGTTACTGTTTTCACCCAATTCTGTTTGTTTGTTTGTGAACAGTATTACGGAAAAACTCCGACGGATTTCGACGAAACTTGGTGGGGGATTAGGTATGGTCCAAGGATCATGCCATTATATTTTGGACTTGGTCCAAAATCCAATATGGCCGCTATGGCGGCCATTTTAAAAAATATATTTTAATTTTTTTTTTTTTTGCATTCCTACATGTTTTAAGTGATTTCCAACCCCACCCCCCCCCCCAAAAAAAATAAATTGTTAGAGAGGAAAAAAAAAATTTCGATTTTTTTTTTTCATTTCAACATGTTATAAGTGATTTCCAACAAAAAACATGCCAAAATTATAATTGCGGCTGATTTTGGAACTTCAGGTGGATATACCCACGTAAAATCAATTTCTGTCTCAAGGAATAGTTATGACGAATGAATTGAGTATGTAAAAGTTAAAAGTAAAAGGGAAAGTTGCAAACTATAACTCTGTGAGCACTGTTGACATCAAATTGAATGAATAGGATATCAGGTTCACTTGAGTGACCTCGCAGTATTGGCGGCAGAGGTTTTGCACTCTACCGAGTGCTCCCCCTCTAGTTTAGTCTTAGTTTGAAGTCAATTAAACCATTTTTGACGAAGTCATGAGCCAAAAACGATTTTGAACGTTACGTGACCTGACCTTGACCTTTGACCTAATTGGACCCAAAAGTTAATGGGGTCGTCCAAGGTTCATTGCCCACCTGTGGATTAAATTTGATAGTGTTTGCTGAAGCCGTTTTGCTGTAAAGTTGCTAACAGACAGACAGACAAACAAACCGGACGAATACAATATCCCGCTCCCTACCTCCGGGGGGGGGGGGGGGGAAGGATAATAAAGAAAAAAAAAAAAAACTTCCCCAGCAAGTAGGCAGGGACGTCTCCATACAAGTCTTAGTCATCAACACCAATGCCGTTTGACATTAATTTATGTCTCTGGTACCCTACCTGAAAAGAAGTTCAGTGCCATCAAGGGGGGGGGGGGAAGAAAAAAATAAAACAGGGCTCACACTGGGTGTTTTGCCTTACCAATGTTAGTTAGGTCAGGAATTTGGAATATATTCAAGGTGCAGGTGATAACTCACCTCATCTTCACAAAAAAAATTTTTTTTAATTAACCCCCCCCACAAAAAAATAATGGCACGTTTAACATTTACCAACTAATTATAGCAGATAGGACAATCAACTGAACATCCACCCACGTGAGGTCGCTCTTGATCCTGATGCAAGGCTTTAGGTTGAATCGGTGATAAAAATCAATGAGGTGAAATACCATGTCTGACAACTTATAATTTGGCTGGGAATGGTACAAAGAAAAAAAAAGACACTTCAAAAGGTAACTGTGCTCCCTTAGCACCTTCTCAAATTTAAAAAGGACAATGAAAAAATTAACACTGGACATGGGATTTGAACCAAGGAAATAATCATCATTTCGGTTTATTGAGAACTTCAAACACTGGACAAGGAAGTCCAAAAACTGATATTTCTTAAGTTTACAACAACAAAAACAAAAACCAGTGTTTCATAAAACTTACAAATGCATACACATATAGAAATAATCATCATATAAAATTATATGAATATGAATATTTTGCATTAAAATTAATGCATCACATAAAACTGCAAATTAACCAGAAATAGACATACATTATAAATTACAACAAAAAAAAAAGTGTCCAAGCTCGGAGTCGCCAGGGCAAGGAGCACTGGCATCAGCGCCGAGATCGACCGCACTTTGTCCACAAACGTCGAGCAGTACCTGCGAATTCCCAGGGTGAGCACAAAGTGCAGAGTGAGAACCACTGTGGTCCGTGCACCCAGTCCTTGTGAACGGACCTGTAGATGCAGAACAGCAGGAACTGCCGGCTCAGAACCCAGGGCCATGCACCCCTGCACATCAACACAAGACTGAGTCAATCCCGCTCCAGCACCCGGAGCACTTAGTTTCAGGTGCTGAAATGACAAATGGTAAACCAACATCAAACACCTCTGTTACTTTACAAGAACAAGGCTGGATCAGTGAGAAAACCAGGGCAGTGAGATCTTTAAGTGTGGTTGGGGACCTGGTCATGTGGATGAGGAAAATGGAGAAGTTACCATGATATTTTGGGGGGGGGGAGGGGGAGGAAAGAATTAAAACACAAAACAAACTATCGAATGGTACTTTGTGGCTCAGGAAGTCATATTATCATCAGGTGAGATCAATCAGTGACTCTAACCCAAGCATCACTGCCACAGTACCAACAGGAAGGGCACTCGGTAGAGCGCACACCTCCGCCACACAATGCCTGATCCACAAGAACATATCAGGCTCAATACATTTTTGAAATATCATGCTATATATCATTTTTGAGGCCTATCTCTCAATGGTGAAGAATCACTTAAAAATTAAAGTGGTCAGATCCGCATCTTCACCAGAATTGAATCAGTTCATCCTTGTCACACACCCAACATGTCCACCAAGTTTCGTCTGAATCCGTCCACAACTTTTTGAGATATCATGCTATATATTGTATTTGGCCCCATCTCTCAATGGTGAAGAATCACTTTAAAAATTCTAGTAGTCAGATCCAGATGCAGATCTTTACCAAAATCTAATCAGTTCGTCCTTGTCAAACACCGAAGCTGTCCACAACTTTTTGAGACATCCTGTACACAGACAAACAGACAGAAAGGGGTGAAAACATAACCTCCTTCACCTTCGGTAGTAGAAGTAATAAGAATCAAGCAAACTGCAAACCAGTTATTGGATAAAAGCAAGCCTGGGTAATTCATGAACTTACAACTTCAACGAAGGAAACGACATGCTAAAATAATTACCCAGAAGTTATCTTTTTCTTTTTTCTTAAGTGCAAAGTAAAAATAAAAATGATACTATTGTTATAAAATTTTAGTTGAATTGGTCAACTTAGAGCAGGCACGTTTAGAATCAATTGTTCCTCTTTTTTTCCCACCTGTGGAACCAACTTCCAACCACTCTTCAATCTCTTCCTTGTACCTTGTACCTTCCTTGGGCCTTGTAGAATGGGCTCTCCAATGATCTTAAGCTCGTCAAAGTGGCATCCCTCAATTCAGGGCTAAAATCGTAATCAGCAACTGTGTCCAGCAATTGGTTGAACTCAGACAATATCTTGTTTAAAAGTATCACTTTATGCGGTGAGAACTCGGCAGGCTCTGTCCTAATGGGCTCAACAGCGGCCGCAATTGTGGAAGCACTTTCTCTCTGCACAGACAGTAGTTGGAGACCGTGGCGCTTCTTGAACCCAGCAAGCCATCCAAGACTTGCCACAAATAATGGTTTAGAGGAATATTCAGGGGAAGGAGCAGAGATCTTCTGGTAAATTTCCACCGCCTTGTGCTGCAATAATGGACCGGAAATGGAGACATTCCCTTTGCGCATTTGCTGGACCCACACGAGCAGAGCATCTTCCATTTGTTTAAGCATTCTGAGCCGTACAGAATTCCGTACACACTTCTGCCGTCCTTTTGTGCCTCCCTGCAGATGCATTATACTTTCACACTTCTTCCAATGATAACTACAACTTGGGCTTGCTGCAATGCAGCTAACAACAGCATTAGCAGACTCACTGGCTTTCACCCGATCCACCGGTGCAAGTTTCTTTTCCAAAGTCCAACCCTGACGATGGTTCTTCTTCTTATTCTTCCCAGACTTTGAACTCATGTTCATTAATCAAAAGCTGGAGTTGCAAAACAAATCTTTCTTGAAATGTGAGGCATGAGCAAATGTCACCTGGATGAGGGAGGAAAGAAAAGGAAGGCATCAGGCAACCGACAGGTACAAGCAACACATTTAGAGATGTGCAAACACTGGCCAATATGCTGTATGGAGTCTCTTGGTGTTGGCTGCAACAATCACCACATAAAAGACCTACCTACAATCGACCTTACAAGGGCACCTCCATCAAGTAAACTCTTAAATGCAGCTGAAATACAGCCCCTGCTTATTTACCCTCTGGCTCAGTGCGTTTTACAAGACTCACCCATTGATCAAAGGCCTAAACACGTCTGGCTACAGTAAAGTAGACCATAATTCAAGTTATTATTTTACAAGAACACTGGCGAATGGAATTTCAACTGGAGTACATGACATTGTGAAATTAGAATGATTCTCGGCGGAGCGCATACCTCCGCCATGCTGAACAGTTCACGTCTTGTATCCCAGAGACCGGATCTGCAGCCATACCTTAGGCAAAATCTAATCGGCTTGTTCTCATCACCTACCCAACTCATCCACCAGGTTTTGTCATCACTCCTCCACAACGTTTTGAAATATCGTGTTATATATCATTTATGGACCCCTCAAAGGTGAAAAAAATCACTGTAAAAATAAAATAAATAAATTTAAAAAAATTATATTCTAGGATCCGGATCTTCACCAAAATCGAATCAATTCGTCCTCGTCACACACCGAACCCGTCCACCAAGTTTCATCCGAATCAGTCGACAACCTTTTGAGATATCCTGCTCACAGACAGACAGACAGGCAGGGAGTGAATACACAACCTCCACTCACCTACAGTAGCGGAGGTAAAAATGTACATTGGCCAAAGTCGTCTCCAAATGATTACGTTTCACACAACACTGACTAAAGCCACTATGGACAGTCTGCCCATCCAAGCAATAGTTAAAACTGACAATTCTCTTTTGCTGTTCATTACACCACAACTTGTCCATATTACACTGGGCCAAAAATAATCTCTCCACTTCAACAGGTATCCCTAACAGCTGGGGCATTCAAACACACCTGAAGACGTACTTCACCTCTACTTCAGTCCCTACCATTCATTCCCGAATCGACAATCCACCTCATCCACCACCCTCCAGGTTCCCGTTATTGGTTCACGAGTGCCACCCACTGACCACTATATTCGTTGTGTCTGTCTGTCCAGAGCATAAATCCGTGGACTTTGATCCGATCTTGATGAAACTTGGTAATGTGTTCGATATCAATGTCTAGTTGTGTTTTCCTAGATGAGGGCGTGGCTACACCTATTGTGGGCGGAGCCATGCCCCAAAATAGTCATTTTTAGGGGGTAGTCGGATTAAAAATCTATCTCCTCCTCGGAAATTGGCTGAATGGAATGGGTTCTTCGGTATTTGAATAGCAAAATGAATTATCTAAAACTTGTCGTTGTCCAATTTTTGATGTTCATCACAAGGTCAAGGTCAAAAACTTAGAAAATTGCGAATTTTGACATTAAAAAAAATCATAACACCGCCGAAACTTTGAGAGCTGGGATGACAATATTTTTTATGCATAATCTTGAGGTCATTCCCCACCTAAAGTCTTGCAACCATTCTGCTCTATCTCGAACACCTTTCCCGTGGCGCCCCCTTCAAGTTTGTTTTTACGCTGATTTCATCAAAGTATGGATAATCCGAGGAGTGCAAAATGCCATAAAGGCTATATAATCTTCTTCTTTCGGCTGCTCCCGTTAGGGGTCGCCACAGCGGATCATCCGTATGATCCGCATAGTGATTTGGCACATGTTTTACGCCGGATGCCCTTCCTGACGCAACCCTGGTCGCCTCTTACGACACAGGGATATGGTACACCTATTTTAACCGGGGTATACACCGGCCCAGTACACTGGTACTCATTTCGCCGACCTCGGAAGAATGACAGGCTGAGTCAACCCCCTGGTGTATTAATTCAGTGGCACAACGGGGCTTGAACTCAGGACCTTTTGGATCCCAAGCCGCTGCCCTAACCACTGCGCCAACACCAGGCTTATAAAGGCTATATAATATGACGTTATATTGTTCCTGGAATGTTCTGGAGGAAGTTTTGCACCAAAGGTCATAATCCTTGACCTTTAAAGTTCACAAAGGTCAAATTTTCAAAGTTGTGGGAATCAAACCGGGTTTTCGACCTTCTTCGACAAACTAACTCCAATAAGCTATAGCACGTATCCTGTTTCCTTATTTAATGTCCACAACATTGTTTTGGGACCTTTAAAGGTTATGTAAAGGTCAAATTTTGAAAGTTGTTGAACGAAACCGGGTTTTCGACATTTTGCAGCTAATAACCTGTCACTCGTACCACATCATGTTGATCATTTTTATAACTTGGTCAAAAATTATCACATTGTCTCATCCTTGACTTCTGAAACAATCTACATCGTCAAATACCGCTCGTGAACCATCGTCCTCTTCAGACTTGTCCTTCTCCCAATGAAACCGTATGAAGGAAAAAAAAAAAAGGATGGATTGAAATGGGGGAGTTGTTGGAGCACAAGCATGATGGGCCAAATGGTCTTCTACAGCATGGACGTGTGAACTATTACGTCATGGTGGAATCTCAACGTCACACTGGTAAGTAATCACCGTACCGCTGTGACGTTGACACCACTGCACTCACCGCCACTCCCTCACTCCTTCGGAGGCGCAAACGAGTTTACTTTCTCGAATGAGACATCAATATTATATTTTGTCAAGTCATCAATGGCCAACCACCATTCATTGCACCACGTGGGGAAAAAGGGAATAAAACTAATTAAAACAAACAAACAAAAAAGTCAGCACAACCACGTTTTCCTTGAAAGTTGAAGCATTTTTTTTTTACAAATACCAAGCGAACAAACAACAAAACATGCAATTCATGTATAGATTATAGTTTATGACCGTATGTACATTTAACAACCAATGCAAAGAGTCGTAACGTTGAAGCAGCTTCGAATTACAGGGTAACAGGCCCCATTCAAGGTTTTGGGGGAAAAAAAGAATAAAATAACTCATCTTATATCATGTTTTAAAAAAAATTAAATAAAAAGAACATTAAAAAAAACTCAATACCTTTAAAATATCATCGAAAGGCGCAAGAATAAGGCCAAGTAAGCGTGCCGAAGGTGGTGGATTGGGTGAGATCGGCCACAACCTTGAATACGCTAACTCCACGTGCGTTCCACAGGACGAAAGTAACTCAGACCGGAAGTTGCCGTTCGCATCGAATTCGTTTTGCGAGCCGATGAGGGATTATATGATATTTCATACATTATATATATTATATATAAAATATTATAGAGGATGAGCACAACGGCCTCCTCCTACATTGGAGTTTGTTGCAACGTTATTATCGCACTGAATATACACCGCCTAAGAATCACAAAAAAAAATTGCGCCATTTATTGCTGTCGTACTAAAATCCGCCAGTGTATATATCGTTTCGACCTGGCCCCTGTGTGAAGGGTTCAAGCGGTGAATGTAAAGCGTGTGGTGTTCCTTTTAATACCCAACGGTTATTTGAATATAATACAATTTCCTCATTAAAAGTGTGTTTCTGCTCGGATTTTATGAAAATTATCTCCGTTAAGATTATAGCTACACCAGAAGGTTCCAAAAGTGAAAACAGAAGTCGAATTAAACTTAAGATATCCTCGTGAGGTTGCATGGAAGCCGATGGAAGCCGATGGAAGCCGATGGAAGCCGATGGAAGCCGATGGAAGCCGATGGAAGCCGATGGAAGCCGATGGAAGCCGATGGAAGCCTCCCCTCGGTGCAATGCATTCCACACAGACGGAGGATACAAAACATTCAAATTTCACAAATCTTGATGCAACCGAGTGTGAATCAACCTCAGCGACTGCGAAAAGTGAAAACAGAATTTAAATAGAAGTAAAAAAAAATTTTTTTTTTGAAAACCCCTCCTTTCGACGGTCAAACGTCGGGGTCACATGGGCTAAGCAGACCAATCACAGCAACGACGTAAATGTGAGGAGAAAACAATTTGAAAACCCCTCCTATTGACGGTCAAACGTCAGGGGTAAAAAGGAGCTATTCTTGTGCCACAGCCGACCCAGCATTTCACGTGAGATACACCCTAACGGTCGCAGCTTCTCGGTGATCACGAATTTTTGTATGAGCAATTCCTGAGCAATAATTAAGATTGGCCTCTTACCCCCTGAGTGTGGGGGAGATAACCCCCGACAAAAGGCAGAGTATATAATGTATGTGATTTTTTTAGATAGTGAGGTGTGAGAGGACCGATCGAGATGGCATAACCATGGAAACGGCACAACACACAATTAATGACCACGAGCCGATACCTGTAGTGTTCGGGATTCGCATCGGGATATTTGTCTTGAAAGTGCGTTGGTTTAATAGTTCAGACGGTGATGGAAGGGAATGGTGAATAATAGGTGTGGAGCGCAGGGATCAGTAGAGCCGTGAATGGATCCACGCCGGCATGGTTGGTTTTGACAAGAATGTTCTTGTGGTGAATTGAGGTGAATTGAGGGACATGACGCGGGATCACATGTTGTACGTCTCGCGTATAAGGGGAGGTCTCCGCGGTGCGGGGTGATTGTCCCCGGGGCATTGCTATTGACATCGGCTGTTCACTTGATGCTCGTTGACTGAAGGTGCTCATTGACTAGTGAGAATGGAGATTATATCGAACTCCGTGCTTACGCGGATTTATTCTGCGATGATTAATTGCACATGTATACGTTACTGCTTATGTACTCCTAGCTGAACCTGTATTCCCCGGTGTGCCCGCAGAAGCGGCTCCAATCAAATGGAATAAAGCCTAAACTCTGAAGGTTCTTCTCTCGCTCTCATTCCAATTTATTCCATTTGGTTTTCTCGGCTCTCTCAACCAACGATGGACAAGATCTACAAACCAGAGAGGTTCGACGCAGACCCAAACGCGACTGACGCAGAAATGAAATGGTCGCATTGGTTCTGTTCCTTCTCACACTATCTGACCATCATCGAGGAGGGAGCTGACAAATATGCCGCTCTCGTGAATCATGTCTCACCCGGCGTATACAGGCTCTTCTCGGAGTGCAACACTTACGAAGCAGCGATCGACGTGCTGCAAGCGCTCTACGTGAAGCCCAGAACGAGGGATACATACGACATCTTCTCAACACACGCAAGCAAGCAGCCGGAGACAATCGATCCAGTTCCTGCAAGCTCTGAATCCGCTGGGAAAAGACTGCAGCTTCCGGGCCGTAGCGCCGAGGAACACCGAAAGGAAGCCACACGGGGAGGCATTCATCCAAGGACTCAGATCAGCCCACATACGGCAACGCTTACTAGAGAAAGCGCAACCCACTCTTGACAAGGTAGTCGATCAGGCACGGCGATGGATACGGCTCAGCAGCAATCTGAGTCATTTGGGACACCGATGCTGCTAATGAGACGCTGCTACGATGGGAACCCAAGGAACCCCACTGGCACAGACACAGCCAGACATAGGGGATGGAGAAACACCCGAGGAGCCGGATACCCAGGCCACGTCAAACTCCTCAGCTGCTACTCCGGTTGGTAAATGCTTCTTTTGTGGGTACAAAAGGCACCCTCGTCAAAAATGTCCCGCCAGAGATGCCACATGCATGAATTGCGACAAGAAAGGGCATTATGCCAGGGTATGTAAATCTACTCGAAGGAGAAATAAACCCACTTCTGCGGCTCTCTACTCGCAAAATAAATTAACTGCAGCCTCCCCGGGGAATCTATCCAAGGCTATCATCAACGTACGAATTAACGGGCATATGGCAGAGGCACTGATTGATACCTGTAGCTCTGAAAGTTTCGTCAACAGCTCGCTAGTGAAGGGCAGGAAATGGATAATCCACCCGACTGACAATACGGTATGCATGGGCGCCACCTCACTACAATCCCGCGTACGAGGGTACTGCAATGTTGAATTGGACGTAAAAGGGTACACGCATTGGGATGTAAGGGTACTGGTGCTTCGTGATTTGTGTGCAGACGTAATTCTGGGTCATAATGTCCTCAAGCAGCACACGGCGTCGAAATACCCTTTGGAGGAAGCAAGCCTCATCTAATTTTAAATGCGTTGACCACCGCGGAGGTGACGTCCCCCAGCTGTTCGCCAACTTGTCGCCGGTCTGCAAACCGATAGCGATTAAATCGCGGCGATATACCACTGCTGACATGAATTTCATCACCTCAGAAATCAAGCGATTACTGGAAGAAGGAATTATAGAACCGAGCGATTCGCCATGACACGCACAGGTGTTAGTAACCAGCAGTCAGAACCATAAGAAATGAATGGCTGTCGATTATTCCCAAACGGTCAATCGCTTTACCCAACTCGATGCCTACCCCTGCCGCGCATAGACGAGATGGTCGAACGCGTGGCCAATTATAAGGTATTCAGCACCATCGACTTGCGAAGCGCCTATCATCAAATTCCCATCCGAGAGGAAGACAAACCTTACACCGCATTCCAGGCAGGAGCGCCTCTACCAATTCAGGAGAATATCTTTCGGTGTCACGAATGGGGTAGCTTGCTTCCAACGGGTTATGGACGACATCATCTCAGATGAAAACCTCAAAGACACTTTTGTTTACGTGGATAATGTCACAGTGTGCGGTAGGGATCAGAGGGAACATGATAGGAATCTGGACAGATTCTTGAGCATTGCTAGAAAATATAATCTGACTCTCAACTACGAGAAATGCGTATTCTCGGCAAGGTCAATTGACCTTCTCGGCTACACAATAGCCGGCCCGGCACAATTAAGCCTGATCCTGAACGATTGCGCCCACTTCGTGAGCTACCCCCACCTCAAGACCTGCAGGCAATGCGCCGGGTGATCGGCATGTTAAACACTATGCAAGATGGATTTCGCAATACTCCGAGAAAATACATCCCCTAGTGCATTGCAAAAACTTTCCACCAGATGCCGCTGTTGTAAGAGCTTTCCACAACCTCAAGGATGATATCAGTAAGTCCGTGGTTTTATCGATCGATAGCTCGGTGCCCTTTGTGGTGGAAACCGACGCTTCAGATCACGCCATAGCTGCTACACTTAATCAGTCTGGGCGGCCGGTCGCGTTCTTCTCGAGAACTCTCTCTAGAAGCGAGCAGAGACACTCAGCGATAGAGAAGGAAGCGTACGCCATCGTCGAAGCGCTGCGGAAATGGAGACATTATTTACTGGGAAACCACTTCACGCTCGTTACGGACCAACGATCCGTGGCATTCATGTTTGATGGGAAAAATAACGGGAAAATTAAGAATGAAAAAATTATGAGATGGCGGATAGACCCTAGCTTGCTACAGTTACGACATTGTTTACCGGCCCGGGAAGGAAAACCCTGCTGCAGATACCTTCTCTCGGGTCTACAGTTCGGCAACAATCAGTCAGGCTTTGCAAGACCTACACGTGTCTCTCTGCCACCCAGGGGTAACCAGAATGGCACATTTCGATGCGCAGACAAAAATCTTCCCGATTCTGTTGAAGATATTAAACAAATGAATGCTTCATGCCCTGTTTGTGCTGAACTAAAACCCAGATTTTATGGCGCGGCATCTGGCAGACTGATCAAGGCCACTTCCCCCTTCGAGAGACTAAACATCGACTTCAAGGGCCCCTGCCCGACCGAGACAGACAACAGATACATATTCACCATTGTTGATGAATATTCAAGGTTCCCTTTCGCATTTCCGTGCTCGGATATGACCTCGGGCACTGTCATGAGATGTCTCTCTGACCTCTTCGCTATGTTTGGGAAACCTTCGTACATACATTCAGACAGAGGGCCGTGTTTCATGTCGGCCGGGCTAAAACAATTCCTACTAGAGCTCGGCATAGCAACTAGTCGAACGACGGGTTACAACCCACAGGGAAACGGGCAGGTGGAGCGGTATAATGGAGTTATTTGGAAAGCCGTAACTCTGGCGCTGAAATCGAGAGGACTGGGCCCCGAGCGGTGGGAGGTTACTCTTCCCGACGCTCTGAATTCCATACGCTCTTTGCTCTGCCGTCCACCAATGCAACTCCTCACGAACGAATGTTTACTCACCAGCGACGTTATGTTGACGGTCAAACGGTGCCCAACTGGCTGACCCATCCCGGAACAGTGTTCATGAAACGCCCGGTACGACAAAGCAAGTATGAACCCCTGGTGGAAGAGGTCGAACTCATCGATACTAATCCAGAGTATGCTCATGTCAGGCTCCCGGATGGCAGGGAGACCACTGTGTCGGTTCGCCATCTGGCTCCCTCAGGTACTCCTCCCGCAGGTACACCACCTTCTGGCACTCCTCCTTCTGACATCCCCTCCCCAGGTGTTCCCACCCCAGGAACTCCACCGGGCAACGGGGCTGCCGCGTTCCACCCGAGAGCGATCGAGGAGTCATCCCCGGCACAAGTCGAGGCTCACCAAGAGGATCGGGAGTCTCCCTCAAGTGAAACTGCCATTTACTCCTGGAGAGGTCGACGAATAAGGCCCCCTCGACGACTCAATCTGTAAAGGGGATTATCGGCATTCTCGCTGCTCATGCTCCTATATGCTCATTATATCATATATCGATGCTCATTTCCATGCTCCTACAACTCAAAATAATCACTGCTTGGCATGTATGCTTCTGTAGACCTATTAGTCCGCGTTGCTTGAAATGTATACTCCTATAGTGCTAAAGCAATCATGGTGTGTAAGATGGGCCCCTAGTTGCATTTTAAAGGTGGGGAGAATGTGGTGAATTGAGGTGAATTGAGGGACATGACGCGGGATCACATGTTGTGCGTCTCGCGTATAAGGGGAGGTCTCTGCGGCACGGGGTGATTGTCCCCGGGGCATTGCCATTTACATCGGCTGTTCACTTGATGCTCGTTGACTGAAGGTGCTCATTGACTAGTGAGAATGGAGATTATATCGAACTCCGTGCTTACGCGGATTTATTCTGCGATGATTAATTGCACATGTATACGTTACTGCTTATGTACTCCTAGCTGAACCTGTATTCCCCGGTGTGCCCGCAGAAGCGGCTCCAATCAAATGGAATAAAGCCTAAACTCTGAAGGTTCTTCTCTCGCTCTCATTCCAATTTATTCCATTTGGTTTTCTCGGCTCTCTCAACCAACGATGGACAAGATCTACAAACCAGAGAGGTTCGACGCAGACCCAAACGCGACTGACGCAGAAATGAAATGGTCGCATTGGTTCTGTTCCTTCTCACACTATCTGACCATCATCGAGGAGGGAGCTGACAAATATGCCGCTCTCGTGAATCATGTCTCACCCGGCGTATACAGGCTCTTCTCGGAGTGCAACACTTACGAAGCAGCGATCGACGTGCTGCAAGCGCTCTACGTGAAGCCCAAGAACGAGGGATACATACGACATCTTCTCAACACACGCAAGCAAGCAGCCGGGGAGACAATCGATCAGTTCCTGCAAGCTCTGAATCCGCTGGGAAAAGACTGCAGCTTCCGGGCCGTAAGCGCCGAGGAACACCGAAAGGAAGCCACACGGGAGGCATTCATCCAAGGACTCAGATCAGCCCACATACGGCAACGCTTACTAGAGAAAGCGCAACCCACTCTTGACAAGGTAGTCGATCAGGCACGAGCGATGGATACGGCTCAGCAGCAATCTGAGTCATTTGGGACACCGATGCTGCTAATGAACGCTGCTACGATGGGAACCCAAGGAACCCCACTGGCACAGACACAGCCAGACATAGGGGATGGAGAAACACCCGAGGAGCCGGATACCCAGGCCACGTCAAACTCCTCAGCTGCTACTCCGGTTGGTAAATGCTTCTTTTGTGGGTACAAAAGGCACCCTCGTCAAAAATGTCCCGCCAGAGATGCCACATGCATGAATTGCGACAAGAAAGGGCATTATGCCAGGGTATGTAAATCTACTCGAAGGAGAAATAAACCCACTTCTGCGGCTCTCTACTCGCAAAATAAATTAACTGCAGCCTCCCCGGGGAATCTATCCAAGGCTATCATCAACGTACGAATTAACGGGCATATGGCAGAGGCACTGATTGATACCTGTAGCTCTGAAAGTTTCGTCAACAGCTCGCTAGTGAAGGGCAGGAAATGGATAATCCACCCGACTGACAATACGGTATGCATGGGCGCCACCTCACTACAATCCCGCGTACGAGGGTACTGCAATGTTGAATTGGACGTAAAAGGGTACACGCATTGGGATGTAAGGGTACTGGTGCTTCGTGATTTGTGTGCAGACGTAATTCTGGGTCATAATGTCCTCAAGCAGCACACGAGCGTCGAAATACCCTTTGGAGGAAGCAAGCCTCATCTAATTTTAAATGCGTTGACCACCGCGGAGGTGACGTCCCCCCAGCTGTTCGCTAACTTGTCGCCGGTCTGCAAACCGATAGCGATTAAATCGCGGCGATATACCACTGCTGACATGAATTTCATCACCTCAGAAATCAAGCGATTACTGGAAGAAGGAATTATAGAACCGAGCGATTCGCCATGGCACGCACAGGTGTTAGTAACCAGCAGTCAGAACCATAAGAAATGAATGGTTGTCGATTATTCCCAAACGGTCAATCGCTTTACCCAACTCGATGCCTACCCCCTGCCGCGCATAGACGAGATGGTCGAACGCGTGGCCAATTATAAGGTATTCAGCACCATCGACTTGCGAAGCGCCTATCATCAAATTCCCATCCGAGAGGAAGACAAACCTTACACCGCATTCCAGGCAGGGAGGCGCCTCTACCAATTCAGGAGAATATCTTTCGGTGTCACGAATGGGGTAGCTTGCTTCCAACGGGTTATGGACGACATCATCTCAGATGAAAACCTCAAAGACACTTTTGTTTACGTGGATAATGTCACAGTGTGCGGTAGGGATCAGAGGGAACATGATAGGAATCTGGACAGATTCTTGAGCATTGCTAGAAAATATAATCTGACTCTCAACTACGAGAAATGCGTATTCTCGGCAAGGTCAATTGACCTTCTCGGCTACACAATAGCCGACGGCACAATTAAGCCTGATCCTGAACGATTGCGCCCACTTCGTGAGCTACCCCCACCTCAAGACCTGCAGGCAATGCGCCGGGTGATCGGCATGTTCGCTTACTATGCAAGATGGATTTCGCAATACTCCGAGAAAATACATCCCCTAGTGCATTGCAAAAACTTTCCACCAGATGCCGCTGTTGTAAGAGCTTTCCACAACCTCAAGGATGATATCAGTAAGTCCGTGGTTTTATCGATCGATAGCTCGGTGCCCTTTGTGGTGGAAACCGACGCTTCAGATCACGCCATAGCTGCTACACTTAATCAGTCTGGGCGGCCGGTCGCGTTCTTCTCGAGAACTCTCTCTAGAAGCGAGCAGAGACACTCAGCGATAGAGAAGGAAGCGTACGCCATCGTCGAAGCGCTGCGGAAATGGAGACATTATTTACTGGGAAACCACTTCACGCTCGTTACGGACCAACGATCCGTGGCATTCATGTTTGATGGGAAAAATAACGGGAAAATTAAGAATGAAAAAATTATGAGATGGCGGATAGACCTAGCTTGCTACAGTTACGACATTGTTTACCGGCCCGGGAAGGAAAACCCTGCTGCAGATACCTTCTCTCGGGTCTACAGTTCGGCAACAATCAGTCAGGCTTTGCAAGACCTACACGTGTCTCTCTGCCACCCAGGGGTAACCAGAATGGCACATTTCGTGCGCAGACAAAATCTTCCCGATTCTGTTGAAGATATTAAACAAATGAATGCTTCATGCCCTGTTTGTGCTGAACTAAAACCCAGATTTTATGGCGCGGCATCTGGCAGACTGATCAAGGCCACTTCCCCCTTCGAGAGACTAAACATCGACTTCAAAGGGCCCCTGCCGACCGAGACAGACAACAGATACATATTCACCATTGTTGATGAATATTCAAGGTTCCCTTTCGCATTTCCGTGCTCGGATATGACCTCGGGCACTGTCATGAGATGTCTCTCTGACCTCTTCGCTATGTTTGGGAAACCTTCGTACATACATTCAGACAGAGGGCCGTGTTTCATGTCGGCCGGGCTAAAACAATTCCTACTAGAGCTCGGCATAGCAACTAGTCGAACGACGGGTTACAACCCACAGGGAAACGGGCAGGTGGAGCGGTATAATGGAGTTATTTGGAAAGCCGTAACTCTGGCGCTGAAATCGAGAGGACTGGGCCCCGAGCGGTGGGAGGTTACTCTTCCCGACGCTCTGAATTCCATACGCTCTTTGCTCTGCACGTCCACCAATGCAACTCCTCACGAACGAATGTTTACTCACCAGCGACGTTATGTTGACGGTCAAACGGTGCCCAACTGGCTGACCCATCCCGGAACAGTGTTCATGAAACGCCCGGTACGACAAAGCAAGTATGAACCCCTGGTGGAAGAGGTCGAACTCATCGATACTAATCCAGAGTATGCTCATGTCAGGCTCCCGGATGGCAGGGAGACCACTGTGTCGGTTCGCCATCTGGCTCCCTCAGGTACTCCTCCCGCAGGTACACCACCTTCTGGCACTCCTCCTTCTGACATCCCCTCCCCAGGTGTTCCCACCCCAGGAACTCCACCGGGCAACGGGGCTGCCGCGTTCCACCCGAGAGCGATCGAGGAGTCATCCCCGGCACAAGTCGAGGCTCACCAAGAGGATCGGGAGTCTCCCTCAAGTGAAACTGCCATTTACTCCTGGAGAGGTCGACGAATAAGGCCCCCTCGACGACTCAATCTGTAAAGGGGATTATCGGCATTCTCGCTGCTCATGCTCCTATATGCTCATTATATCATATATCGATGCTCATTTCCATGCTCCTACAACTCAAAATAATCACTGCTTGGCATGTATGCTTCTGTAGACCTATTAGTCCGCGTTGCTTGAAATGTATACTCCTATAGTGCTAAAGCAATCATGGTGTGTAAGATGGGCCCCTAGTTGCATTTTAAAGGTGGGGAGAATGTGGTGAATTGAGGTGAATTGAGGGACATGACGCGGGATCACATGTTGTGCGTCTCGCGTATAAGGGGAGGTCTCTGCGGCACGGGGTGATTGTCCCCGGGGCATTGCCATTTACATCGGCTGTTCACTTGATGCTCGTTGACTGAAGGTGCTCATTGACTAGTGAGAATGGAGATTATATCGAACTCCGTGCTTACGCGGATTTATTCTGCGATGATTAATTGCACATGTATACGTTACTGCTTATGTACTCCTAGCTGAACCTGTATTCCCCGGTGTGCCCGCAGAAGCGGCTCCAATCAAATGGAATAAAGCCTAAACTCTGAAGGTTCTTCTCTCGCTCTCATTTCAGTTCTTAACCGTCATACTTGTCATTCGACGAAACTGTTTGAGGACGGGGGATGGGGAACTAGAAGTAACGTGGTCAAATGCCCATTTCTCGGCGATATCGGCGAACGTTTTTGTGCTGTGTCACGTGATTGGGTTTTCGTATATCATGCCTCGCCCGCGAGGGGTGGCAAGAGTGTGCTTCTGGTCGTGCGATAAAGCGGAGTAGATGGTGGCCCGCGTGCTTCTTGCGTCCCACCGCACCTGGTACACTCTAGTTGGCTGACGAGGATGGTTGAATACGGACTTATGCCCGTTTTCGGCGGGGACGACTTCGTATTGTTTTCGGAGAAATTGGAATGCTATTTCCACGCGAACGATGTGGTCGACGAGAGCAAACAGAAGTCGATCTTGCTCGCTTCGCTTTTGCCGGAGCATTATCGGCTGCTGGGTGATTTGGTGGCACCGAACAGGCCCCGGGATGACGAGCTGTCGTTTCGGGACATTGTGGAGAAAATGAGAGCACACATGGCGCCGGAGAAGTCATTGCAGCTCGCTCGATTCCAGTTCGATCGCCTCTCGAAAGGGGCAGAGGAACGCGTCGCTGAGTTCGTGGCGCGGATTAAGCATTCTTCCGTGGCCTGCAAGTTCACAGTGGGGGAGCGGCCAGCTCAGCTCAGAGATCGTTTTATTGCTGGTTTACGAGATGCGAAAATGGTTTCAGCGGTTTTACGGCTGAAGGGTGAAGCCATTACATTCGACTCGGCGGTCACCACGGCTACAGCGGTCGAGCAGACTCGCGGGGATGTTCGAGCGATCACCGGCCATGCGGGGTCGCGAGCACCCTGGGACGCGCGCACGACCTTCGATGCGGGTCGGACGTCGCCACGCGGCCGCGCGTGCGGCGGGGTGACCCCGCGGACATGCTTGGGATGTGGAGGTTGACACCTGCGCCGTGCATGCCCGTGTAAAGGCAACGTGTGTTTGAATTGTCACAAGGTGGGTCATTTGGCGCGTGTGTGCCGTGGGGCGCCGGCCACCGTTAAGGTCGTGGACGGCGATGTGCGAGGCGACTCGGGGCGGAACCAGCGGCCGTTGTTGAGCCTGTTTTCAATTGGCCCGGCGACAGCGCGCCCGATGACGGTGGAAGTCGAAGTGAACGAAACGCCGATCACGTTCCAGGTCGATACGGGAGCAGCGGTGTCGCTCATCGGCGAACAGACCGCGCGTAGACTCAACGGCCTGAAGCTTATCAGGTCCGACCTCACGCTGTTCACGTACACCCGCGAGAAGATAACGCCAGTCGGGATGGCAGACGTGTCTGTGCGGTACCAAGGCCAGGTCGCCACGCTTCGGGTGTACGTCGTGCAGGGGAGCGGGCCGTCTCTCCTCAGCCGAGATTGGATGGCCCGCATCAGGCTAGACTGGGCTGCAGTTCACCTTGTGCGACCCGTGCCGAGCCAGTGGGAGGATCAGTTGGAGGAGATTCTTCAAACACATCAAGGGTTGTTTAGCGACGACCTTGGGAAACTCAAGGGTTGTTTAGCGACGACCTTGGGAAACTCAAGGGTTGTTTAGCGACGACCTTGGGAAACTCAAGGGCATGGAGGCAAAACTCTTCTTGAAGGAGGGGGTGGTTCCTCGGTTTTGTAAACCGCGTCCGGTGCCGTATGCCCTGCGGGACAAGGTCAAGGGTGAACTGGATAGGCTGGAGGCCTGTGGAGTGATCAAACGGGTGTCGTGCTCGGATTGGGCCACCCCGGTTGTCACGGTGCTGAAACGGAATGGAGACGTCCGATTGTGCGGGGACTTCAAATCCACGGTTAACCCGGGGATCAGCGTGGAGCAATATCCACTGCCGTCAATCGATGAAATATATGCGCGATTGGCAGGGAGTCAATACTTCACAAAGCTAGACCTGCGTGATGCATATTTTCACCTGCCGATGGATCCCGGGAGTAGCGAGCTTTTAACAATCAACACGTGTCAAGGACTCTATCGATATACCCAACTCTGTTTTGGGATTGCTTCGGCCCCAGCTTTGTGGCAGAAAGCCATGGATCAGGTTTGCATTGGCCTGCCCGCTCAGACCTACCTGGACGATGTGCTCATTGCGGGGAAAACTGCGGACGAGCATCTTGCGAACATTGCCCGAGTGCTGACAAAGCTAGAAGCGTGCGGCCTGCGCTTAAACAGGGACAAGTGCGCGTTCTTCAAGCAGCGCTTGGAATACCTCAGGCACATCATCACGCCGGAGGGGCTGTTGAAAGGTCCTCGGAAGGTGGAGGGGATTCAGCGCATGCCACCGCCTCGCGACAAGACGGAGCTGCGCTTGTTCATTGGCATGGCCCAGTATTACCAAAGGTTCGTGCGCGGGCTCAGCTCACAACTTGCACCGTTAACGCGGTTGCTCAAGAAGGACGAGCGCTGGGCTTGGGGGCCTGCACACCAGGCGTCGTTCGACCGCGTCAAGCGGCTGCTCACAGAGGATACGGTCCTCGTGCACTACGAGCCTGCGCGTCCGCTCCTATTGGCATGCGACAGCTCTGCATATGGCATCGGAGCAGTGCTCTCCCACAGGATGGACGATGGTTCCGAGCGGCCTGTTTGTTTTGCATCCCGGACCCTGTCCACAGCAGAGCGCGGATATGCCCAGATTGAGCGTGAGGATCTCAGCCTCGTCTGGGGTGTGCGGAGGTTTCATCAATATCTGCTGGGGCGGCATTTCACTTTGCAGACGGATCACAAACCGCTTCAATTCATCCTGAGACCCGAACGCGGGGTGCCGGTGGTAGCAACCGCGCGAATACAGCGGTGGTTTCTGTTTCTGGGTGCTTACGATTATGATATTCAGTTCCGAAGCACCGAGAAGCATGCTAACTGCGACGGGCTCTCACGCTTGCCGTGTGCGGAGGGTCGAGCTGCGTCTGAGTTGGGCGACCGGGTCGATGTGTTCACGCTGGACCAGGTCCAAAGCGGGCCGGTCACGGCCAGGCAGGTCGCGGTGGAATCGGCTCGTGATCCGGTGCTTGCCCGTGTCGTCCAGGCGATTTCTATGGGGAATTGGAGCGATCTGCCTTCGACACCGGCATTTCAACCTTTCACGTCACGCGCAGCAGAGCTGTCGTTGGTCCAACGGTGCGTAATGTGGGGAATGAGGACGGTGATTCCACCGAGGTTTAGGCAGCGGTGTTTGGAAGAACTGCATGTCAGTCACCTTGGCATCGTGAAGACCAAGAGTCTTGCTCGTAGCCTGTTGTGGTGGCCGGGGTTGGACAAAGATATTGAGCAGTTGGTTAAGCGTCGCGCCACGTGCCAAACAGATGCTGATAACCCGCGTCGAGCTTCGGGACTATGGCCTGTGCCAGACCGAGCTTGGCAGAGGGTCCATGTAGATTTTGCGGGACCGGTTAATGGCAAGATGTTTTTGATTGTGATTGATGCATTCTCTAAATGGCCGGAGGTTGTAGTAATGCAGCATACTTCAGCAAACATTACAGTAGAGAAGCTGCGGACGATCTTTGCTAATAAAGGGTTGCCGGAGATCCTGGTCTCTGATAATGGTCCGCAGTTCATCGCGGGTGTATTTGATGAGTTTATGCGCCAGAATGGTATTCGACATCTAAGGTCCGCACCGTATCATCCTGAGACGAATGGCCAAGCTGTCGTTTGTCAAGATGTTGAAGCGGGCTTTGCGCAGGGGGGGGGGGGTTGTTGCACCTGTGCAGACGGTGGTCGATGTCTTTTTGCTCCATTACAGGAACGCAGTTCATCCTGTCACGGGTGATTCGCCGGCCATTCGTCTCTATGGACGGGCTTTGCGGTCTTTGTGGTCTCTGTGGTGCTGGGGCCGGCGAATTGCATGGTGCGGACTGATAGTGGGGATGTGTGGAAGCGGCACGTGGACCAGATGCATGATCGCTGTTCAGCGTCACCCCCCCCCACACCTCCCCGAGCCGAACGATGCGGGACCCCCACCGGTAGTATCGCCGGCACCTGACGTTGTATCGCCGGGGCTGGCTGGGCCGGCGCCAAGGGGGTCTTCGCCTGATGCCGTCCTACCCGGGGACGTCGAGCAGGCTGGGCGGTCGGGGGTGGCTGGTGTTGCGGAAAGTGCGAGTCCGGCGAGGGTGTCACCTCGACCGAGCCGGGAGGCGTCTGAGCCTGGGCTGTCTGGTGGCGCTGCCCGTCCGAGGTGGGTCAGGGTGCGGCCGCGGTACTTGGAGGATTATGGGTGTTGATGGGTTTCCGATGGTCATGTTGTGATTTTCCGTTCATTATGTGACGGGTCATTTTACGAGGGGAGGAGTGTGCTGTGTCACGTGATTGGGTTTTCGTATATCATGCCTCACCCGCTAGGGGTGGCAAGAGTGTGCTTCTGGTCGCGCAATAAAGCGGAGTAGATGGTGGCCCGCGTGCTTCTTGCGTCCCACCGCACCTGGTACACTCTAGTTTTAGGCCGGGGGCCAGTGGGACCTACTTGATTTTCGAACGATTCATTGTGCTTTGTATTTTATGCTAATTTGCCTACTTAAAAAATTCTAAAAATTTTAATATTTTTTTTCCAACCTGGCTTGTATCTGGCAACACTTAAATAATGTTTTTTTGACAAAAAAAAACTGACGTGTGTGGTAATTACAAGGAAAGAAAATGGAAATTCTTGCATTTTTGTGAGAATTGTCTTTAAGTCAAATTTAATTAATATGCAAATTAGCTAATTAGCATAAACAAAATGCATTTTAATACGTAAATGTATAACCTTTAATTTGACACCTATTTTGTGATTTTATGTTTATATTTGACAGAGATATTGACATTTTGCCGATCTTTGTGAGATTCGTCTATTTTTGATTGGTTGCCATGGAAACAGCTTAATAAAGCATAGTGCAAATGAGTTATTTTTTCTGGGAACATCTTTTTTCTGATACTTGGGATATATATGAACACTGTGGTATCAGTGAAAAATTGTCGCGGGGGGGGGGGTGCAAGTAGGTCCCACTGGCCCCCGGCCTATTTAGGATGCATATTGCGTCCCATTGTCTGTTACAATACGATCAGGTATGCCGTGCTCAGAGAAGACTAACCTGAGCTCCTGGCAGACTCTGCGTGGCTGCTCGGATCACCGCTGATCCGATTGACGAGAAGGAATTTGGAGTAGAAGTCGCATATGAGCAGGTATTCTGCATGGCCGAAGAAGAATATATTGTTGTGGGCCGGGGGTCAGTGGCGAAGAACGGCCGCCAGGTGGAGCAGTAGAGCCATCTCCCACCGAACACCCGGAATTGCAGGTCGTAACCATCGGACAACTCCGAAGGTCACGGTCCCTTTGCGGGCCGTGGTCGCCAATATTTTGATGACGTGGGGAAGGGTTAATTGCCTAATTTCAATATGCCTAAGTACCCACGTCGTCTAACTACCAGGGGAAACCACACACTCGATGGACCTCGGGCGGAACGGGCCCGATCCCGGTTTAAACCGAGCCGGGATTACCAAGATCTGTCGGTCCAAATGAACAATTACAGCAACAAGGCCTCCCTAATTCCCAATACGCACCGTGCTAAATCAATGAAAAAAAGTGTGACAGACAACGAGCTGGTACATTGAACAATCGGGGTTTATTTATAATGGGGCAGGGGAGTGCAAAAAGAGCAGAGTTAAACCGACTATCAAGAAGGAATGCAAGTAATGTACAAGGCACTTAAACAATTGCTACTTCTTGACTGGGCCCACAGACACACACGCACACACCCAAAAGAAATGGTGGCCGCGGCCTTTATTTGGCCCTTCAGCTCGGGAGGGAAGGCGAGCTGAGGGCAAGAGTCTGCACTTGCACCTGTCCACCTCGTGTGGTCTGGTTGAGCTTGTCCGGTGGTGGGACTCGAACCCACCGCCTCAACGCAGCACCAAGCACCAGGGTTAGGACCTGCGTTCGGTGAGTACCTGAAAAGCAAGGATACGGTCAATCATTGACCTCTTTGGCGTAAAGCCTGACTGCTCTGGGTGCTCGTGCTCAAGCAGATGGTGGCGAACCCTATCAAGAATTATCTGAGCAAAGACCTTGCCTGGCACTGAGAGCAGCATCACCCCTTGGTCATTGTTGCAGTCTTGGTGATCACCCTTCCCTTTCCAGAGAGGGACAACAAGACCCCTCTTCCAGTCAGTTTAGATGATGCCTGTGTTCCAGGCAAAGCACAGAACTGCATGACACGACACGAGTGCAGCATTTTCACCAGCTTTGAGAAGTTCAGCATGGATGCCACAGATCCCAGGAGCTTTACCCCATTTCAACCAGTTCACCACAGTCTGTGTTTCCACAAAGGAAGGTGGACCACAGTTGATTGGAGGGTCAGTGATGGGGATAGTAACATCCCTGACATCCAACTCGACAGCTGGTGGATCACCCTAGTACAGCCGCTCAAAGTAACTGGCCCAGCAGGCCTTCACTTCGGACTCCTCTGTCAAGAGCCGACCACCCTCAGCTCTAACTGCAGTACACCAAGGGACGGGCTTGGAGGAATGCAATGCGTGAATTCCCCTGTAAGCAGGACGAGAATCACTTGACCACAGGTGATGCTTTATCCCCTCACAGATTCCTCGCACATTGACCTCCTTGTCCACCCTGAGTGCACGTGCAGTTTTACGCCTCAGCTCCCTGAACATCTCAGCTCTGCCATTTAGCCTGACAAGGTGAATTTGGTCAATGGTATCCAATGTCCCTTGAGAGACAAAATTATTTTTCGCCCTATGGTGAGTTCAAAGACACCCACCGGCAACATCATGGATGGTGATCTTGAAGGCACTCTACAACTCTTCAGGATCCCCCAAAACACCTAGACCCCCAAATCTCAACTCAGCCTGTTCACAAACTCCTCAGCTACCCTCTCATCCTTGAGCTTGCCAACATCCAGCTTAGGCTGGTATGGTACCTTTCTCCTGAATTTAAGCTGCAACTTCAGTCGCTACAACAAGCCTGTGGTCAGTATTGAGAAACTGAGCACTCCGGTAGACCCTGAAGTTCTGGATTATTCTCCAGTGACCATCAATGAGCACAGGGCCATCTCCTTTCCTGCCCCACCAGCATTGGAATACCAAGTCCAGCGATGAGCCTGTGGGTGCTGAAACCATGAAGCAGCCACCCTAAGTCTGACTTCTTTCAAAGTCAAGGAAGTTAGTGCTATTCTGGTTCACAGTTCCAAACCCATGGGGACCATTCCAGACCAGTCGAGTTTGATCTTCCGGAACCAGTCTCTTCCGAACAAGGCTGGGCCCTAAATGTCGACAACTTACAAAGTTTGCCTTTTAGTTTAATTTGCTTACCAGTGAAAGTACGAAGTACTGATGTCGTGTCCCTCAATTTCAAATGTTTGTACAATTTAGAGTATTCACATCTTCCTGAGGGAGACTCCATGGAGTCTTTTGCAGCAGTTTCCATGGCAATCACGAGTTCAACAGCTCTCCGGAAACGAAGTTCACTATCCGACAACAGACGCTTGATACTCTCACTCGTCAATCCGCAAACGAGCCTATCTCATAGTGTGTCATTTAGATTGTCCCCAAAGTGGCAGTGCTGATTCAACCTTTTCAACTTGTCGACAAAATCACTGATCGATTCCCCCATCACCTTTGATCATGTTTGTGGAATCGAAATAGCTGTGCAGTTATGCTCGGTTTTGGGGATAAATGTTCCTTGAAGAATTTACACCAGACCTCCATAAGATTCTGTGCATGGCTTGCCCGGCGCAGTGAGATTCCGAAGCAATCCGTACATTTTGCTGCCAACTACGCCAAGTAATGCTGAAAACTTGTCTCATCAACAATGCCTTTCATGAGAAAATACTGTTCCAGCCTTTCTGAAGATGCTTGCCAGTCTTCCTGCCCTTCATCAAATGGCTCAATCCTGCCGATATATAGCCTGCCATATTTACATGACAACACAAATGACAATCATAGTTCCAGTTCATAGGCTCTCGATACTCCAGGCACCCAACTTGTCTTGCTATTCCGGCGAAGCTCAACGGGCTTCAGCAGCCCAGATTATTTCAAATAACCTTACTGCAGCAAAGAAATCCCATCCTCGTCACCAGTTCATTACCTCCACCACCAAAGGTGGACGGAGGTTACGTTTTCACCCCTGTACGTTTGTTTGTCTGGGAACAGGATATCTCAAAAGCAGGGCCGGATTTAGACATGTGGTGGTGCCTGGGCAGCCTTCAGTAGTGGAGGCCCACCCTACCTTAGAATACTAAAAAGGTGACAACACATATTTACAGTCAGCCATCCATGGTTAACCAAATGTAAGCTAACTATTAAAGTAACCTTAAAAATGCAAGGACCATAAATGTAACCTGAAAATTTCGAGGATAATAATAGTAAAGAGACGTGCAAAGTCCCATACTTCCATAAAAGTCAACTAACTTCTATATAAAATAGAGAATGAGATAAGATGAATATCTTATATCTGTTCCACTAACTACCAACTACCATTCAGACACTCACAAATACATTTTTCCTTATAATTTTTTTTGCCATGAAATATGTGGAGGCTCCCTGGTTGTGGAGGACCCTGGGCAACTGCCCAGCTTGCCCATGCCTAAATCCGGCCCTGCTCAAAAGGTTGTGGACGAATTCGGGCAAAACGTGGTGGACAGGTCGGGTGTGCGACAAAGACGAATTTTACAATTTTGGTGGAGATCCAGATCCTACAATTAAATTTTTTTTAACGTGATTCTTCACCATCGAGAGATGTGGTCAAAAAAAGATATGTGGTAATCCCTCGCTTTACGGAAGGGTTATGTTCTGCAAATTCCTTCTGTAAGGTGAATTTCCGTAAATCGAAACCAATTTTCCCATGTACTTCCGTGATATAAGTGGAGTTACGTTCCTACGGAACAAAATCTTAACTCAAGGATGTAACAAATATACTTAAGGCAACAAATTTTATGACAATACTCCGTCCATTTACACTTTGAACTCTTAACTATTACTGTGTATGTGTACTACAATCATGGAGATCAAATAATAATAATAACAATAAACATGAGTGTCCGTTATAGCAAATCTCCGTAATGCAGGGGGATTACTGTTATAGCACGATAATTTTAAAACATTTGTGGATGATTTGGTTCAGGTCCAGATCCTGGCAGACATGGAACTATTTTATTCGTTGATGTTTGTTTATACGTAAGGCTGTGTCATTCCACAGTGAATCCTTACGTAACACACAAAGGGACCTCCAATATCTACGAATACACAATAGCTACCATAACCATCCGCAATGACCCTTTTTCGACTGGTGGACCGCTGGACAACTCAAACTGCCTCGTCGGCGAATTGTTCTCGGTGGACCTTGGAGGTCTCTTCGGTACGAGGCAGATCCACCGCGTTGTCCGATGTGAAGGTCTCATCGCGGTGTTTCTTGGACTCCCTCGTACCAAATCTGGTGCCAATTACGAGCCGTTCAATCAGAGGGTCTTCAAGCTCTTTTAGTGGTGTCGAGCCTGTGGCCACAAATCTAGTCATGAATTCATCGATGGGTTCAGCACACTCCCGTTTATACTTCTGTCGGAAGTTGGTTCTCGGCTCGAGATACGTGTGTTGTGAAGTTGTCCCACATGTTATTGGGTATTTTGTGATCCTCGTCATGAAGGTCCCACGAGTTGTACATGGAGAAGCCTTGCTGTCCTATCCACAACAGAATGTACGTTAATTACTCCTCTGGGGCTCATCCAAGCGAGGGGTACCCCTCCCCCCCCCAGAGTCACCACCACGTGATAGGTCGGGACAGAGCGAGGTTAGGTAGTAACCATAGCGACGGCACACGTACAAATGATTGGTTGCCGGAGACGTGTTGAATAGTGACCCGGAAGCGGAAGTCCAGTAAATTTACTGTTATTCATAACTAATTCCTCGAGTTGGTCATTTCTGAGTTATTGTTGGGCAGAATTATTGGTGATAGTAAAGATGTATTAAGTCAGTTGTTGGGATGAAGCGAAACCACAATCCTGACATGGGGAGAGGTTGGGGGCGGGGTGTGACGGTAGGGGGCGGGGTGTGACGGTAGGGGGCGGGGTGTGACGTTAGGGGGCGGGGTGTGACGTTAGGGGCGGGGTGTGACGGTAGGGGGCGGGGTGTGACGGTAGGGGGCGGGGTGTGACGGTAGGGGGCGGGGTAGGAAGTTAGGGGGCGGGGTGGGGTCAGGGGGAAGTGAATTCCGTGATTAAAGATAACAGGTAAGGTTGTTCACCGTGGATTCTGTGATTTTGGGGCTAGGGTAAGAGGTTATTAGGGATAAGAAGAGTTGGGTAAACGAGAACGATACTCAATTGAGCGCACACCTTCACCAGGTGAACACTTTACGTTTTCTACCACCTGCCCATGTAAACACAACAGCTCGAGTGACACCACGTGTCGATGTTAACACGATTCGAGTGACACCACGTGTCGATGTTAACACGATTCGAGTGACACCACATGTCGATGTTAACACGATTCGAGTGACACCACGTGTCTATCATTTGGAAGTTAAATAATTAAATCGTAGGAATCGCAATTTACCGTTGAACAGCCGCTCGCAATAAACCTTCATCGACGTGGTCAAAGTTTCAGGTTAAAATCCCAACAGGGAGCACGTGCTCGATTTGGCGGTAACCAGGTGAACATAATCATCGCTTCCAACCTCGACACCCAAGGAAGGAAGGTTTGGCAAATATCCCCCATTAACCCCCAAATCGGTTTTTATCCGTTCATCTTCATCAAGGTAAGTTTAAATGTGACTAAAACGGAACTCTGTGATCGAGATCACGTTGTACACGTTTTGGACCCGCTCGGTTTAAATGGCTCGGTATACCACGTGACGAACAAACTGATGTCGACAGTTAACAGCTTTAGTCACACGTTTAACCGTAAATTCCAGGTGGGTAAAGGCTCGAAATTCCCTCACCGTTCACTCAAACACCACCACCCTTCACTTTTATTGCTTCGATTTCCACAAGTTTTCCAGGTGAACCTTCCTCTCCACCGAGCCTCATGCTCACAACCCCATCGCCATTTTTAAAAACCATGTCATGCGATTTTCGGGAGACAATAATGGACTTCCCGCACGCACCTGAATCAACCCCAGCCACCTGTTCTTCCACCCCCACGTGTTTTCACACACACACCCCTCCCCCACGTGTTTTCACACACACACCCCTCCCCCACGTGTTTTCACACACACACCCCTCCCCACGTGTTTTCACACACACCCCTCCCCCACGTGTTTTCACACACACCCCTCCCCACGTGTTTTCACACACACCCCTCCCCCACGTGTTTTCACACACACCCCTCCCCACGTGTTTTCACACACACACCCCTCCCCACGTGTTTTCACACACACACACCCCTCCCCACGTGTTTTCACACACACACACCCCTCCCCACGTGTTTTCACACACACACACCCCTCCCCCACGTGTTTTCACACACACACACCCCTCCCCACGTGTTTTCACACACACACACCCCTCCCCCACGTGTTTTCACACACACACACCCCTCCCCCACGTGTTTTCACACACACACACCCCTCCCCACGTGTTTTCACACACACACCCCTCCCCACGTGTTTTCACACACACACCCCTCCCCACGTGTTTTCACACACCCCCCTCCCCCACGTGTTTTCACACACACCCCTCCCCCACATGTTTTTGCACACACAGACACACACACACACACACACACACACACACACACACACACACACACACACACACACACACACACACACACACACACACACACACCCCTCCCACCCGTTCGTTACACCTCGTCATCTAACCCTCTTTCGTGCGTATCCTGCCTCGTCAGTTTTTATCCCCCGCCGCATGGCGGAAGGGGGATATTGTCACCCGGGTCGTCTGTCCGTCCGTCTGGCTGGGCGTCAACATTTATAGCTGTGAGTGCAATAACTCAAACTGTTCGCCATATCGATTTGAAATTTGAGTCACACATGTACCACCTGAAAAGGAAGAACCCTATTGATTTTGGGTGTGGCCGGATCCAAGATGGCCGACTGGGGCGGCCATCTTGAAAAAAAGTTTTTGTAATAAATGGAAAACCGCTTATCTGATTTCAATTATTTTTGGTTACTTCGTTCCTCACCCCTGGGGAACCTTTTCCAAAATGGTTTCGGCCCGCTCGGACATCCAATATAGCCGCCAGGCAGCCATGTTGAAAAAAAACGACGTTATCCCGATATAGGCTCTAATTTTTTTCTTCTCTGATGAAACTTGCTGGAAATGTAGGTAACGGAACGAAGTAGGTTGCTATTGAATTTCGGTTCTATCCCAAGCATCCACCTCTGGGGGTTCACCCACCAAGCCCATTCCTTGACGAGTCTCGAGCATTGTCTACTGGGTACGAAAACATTTTTATTTCTTCAGTCATATTTAGGGTTCAACAACCTTTGTTCAGATTGAACTCTTTTTCAAATGATTTGTTTTAAATTGAAAAAAAAGCCTCAAAATCCTTGCATCATTACATCTGTAGAGCAAGTAAATGGAATGAGTTGAACAAGAGCAACAAGTACTGTTGAGGAATGAAAAAAACACACAAACAGTACAAATGGCTGATTGCCACCACATATAGAAATCAACAACCAAGAAGTTAATGGATTTGGGAACTAAAAGCCAGTTTAATGCGTTATAGATGCAGTGTTCGATTGCTGCAATGTTTTCACATTGATTAAATTATATATGTTAATATATATGTATATGTATAGATTGACATCATTCTAACAATACCTATGACTGTAATTGATTTCATAATGTGGAAAATTAAATAATGTAAACTCTCAGCTGTGAATTTGGAAGATGGGGAAGGGGGTATAAAGGTGGAGGAGGAGGAGCAGCAGTATGAGAAAGCAAAAGGATGAGGATGATGATGATGATGATGATGATGATTGTTTTGTCTGCAGGTGCTGGGTCTTGCAATAAAAAGTGCTTCTTCAGAGGGACCACGACTGGTTTGACGTGGGTGGATTTAGTGTGAAAGAAGACTCCAGGTAGTCAGAATGTGCAGTCGGTCAGCGCATAGACGTAAACAGGGAGATTGCAAGACTTGCAAAGGAAAGCAGGAAGATCAAGGTAACTTACCCAGAGGTGGAGTTGCAAGGCAGTGCAAGGGACAAACACACAGAAGGAGGAATGATAAAAGGGAAGTTGAGGATGCAAAAATGTTGGGAGTGAGGAAGAATTTCCAAAAAGGTAAACTTTGCAATGGGGAAAGGAAAGGAAAGATGATTCAAAATCGGGGAAGGCGTAAAAATTATAAAAGTCGCAGCAACCACAATGTACATAGTATGAAGGTGAACAACGCAAGAAGGGAGAAAGAAGTTGGTTGTGACAGGGCATGGAAAATAATGAACAATATATTGTGTGGTAGAGTAAAGGCAGAGTGCAGAGGTTTTGGTGCCAAACGCAGGAAGCAAACTCATCCGGATCGTGCTCCACCTTCTTTTGATCCTTCATTTCGTGGAGCTACTGTTACTATTGGGCGACAGAAGCAAGATGGTCTGGGAACAAATAACTGGCATCTGAACATTTCAGTTGCATATTGGTAAGCCACACCTGGGAATACCTGTCAGCTTGCCCTTGTGTTCCTTGACTTTTTCACATTGTGAGCCATCTGTAAATCGTTTTTGTCGCCATGTTTTTTTTTTTTTAAGGGGGATATTGTAATCTGCTCTCTGTCTATCTGTTTGTGTCCATCACGCTATCGCCTCCTAAACGGTTGTGCAGAAATTCACCAAATGTGGTAGTTATGATCATCACATAGCACGAATGTGTAAGAGCAGAGTTTTTATTTATTTATTTTTTGGATTCTCTTGCCTGGGCGGGTTTAAAAGGTCAAATACGAAAAGAATGCAATTACAGGCACGTTTTAAAATGACTACAATCAACATCAATATATGGGAACGCAATATGTAAATATTTTTGCCATTTCACCTCTGGTTCATGCCCCAAGGGGTGGGGACTTTGGGTCAAGAGGGGTCAAAACAGGAAAGATTTTTAACTCAAAATTTAATATTGCGTAAATCCTGGTGGAACTTTTTGCAAAACTTTCACCTTTGCTTTAGGTGAGAAGCATGGGGATTTGTGACAGTGCACCATCATCCTTGCTCTGGTTTTATTCTATTTATAAAGAAATGTATTTTCGTACCCGTTTGTATGTATTCATTGTGTTAAGCAGTTGTTTTTGTTGACGGAATCACGATATAAAGAATAAAGTTTCACATACCATCATAAATATGGGACGTAAGAGTTCCCAGCTCGGAACATTTGGCAAGCTTGCATTCACAGTGCACAGCGATTCTACAAATTCAATTTCCACATTTTCGTGGAATTCATCCTCAAACGTCACATCTGCGATTAAATACAGGTAATTCATTTCCAGGTTACGAGACTTCAAATCGCTGAAGTGCATCAATGTGAACTTGGAATCATCAAGTGTCATGCAATCACAGCATTCTCGTAGATGACGCAGCAGTAAATATCGACCGGTGGAGGTGAACAACAAATGAAGTTGAGTGAGGCCACGTAAACCACAGCGATCCATTGTAACAGCATACAGGTTGTGCACAATAGCAGAGTTCTGGTGATGTTGACTTCCTCCAAGGATACGCACATCACATTCTTCCACAACGAAATAGAAAAAATTGGGGGGGGGGGGAACTTTGAAGATACTAACATCACACTATTTACACCAATTAAAAAATTTCTAACTCGTAATTTATAAATATATTCCAAAACTTTGAAGATACGTCACGCTATTTACACGAATTCAGAAATTTTAAACTCATGATTTATAAATATATTTTGAGCATCACATGTGAGGTATGTTTGTTCCTGGAGGGCACTTCATGGGGTTTGAGGATGAGCCTGGGCCTTTCAAGCTAAATAGCATCCATTCACAAAATTGAGTTATCAAAATGTTATTGTGGTTGCTGCTTTATTAAAAAGCTTTTTAGTCGTGCAGTAACGTTGAGACTAGCAGGAAGGGTCACGGTAATGTTTCGGTTCAGCTAGTTCACAAAGAAAATGTAAAAGAGGAAGAAAGAAAATGGCTGTTTAGCTACTTCAGTGATGTCTCTTACAGAGTAGCCTGAAAGTTGCTTAACCCCTCCCTAGTGAAGCATTCATTCTTAGTGACTCCAAAATGCTACACAAAATGTCTAAGAGGATTTGGTGACGAAATGAGTGGTGTAAGGAAAATGATGGAGCACATACAGATACAATGACTGATCAATTATTGCAAGTACCGCCCAATAAAACCTGCATATTGAATGAATGCTTTACTGGGGAGGAGTAAAGTGACCTCCAGGCCACCTTGTACAAGTTAGGATTCTTGTTGGTTATGGAAATACTTGAGAATGGAAGATAGGTCCTTATAAAAACTAATGACTCCATCCTAGAGGAGATTTTGAGATATAATTTTTGTACTAGAGTGTGCGGCCACACTTTGATGCCCGTTTTCCACGCCAACGCTCATGGTTCACCAGCAAGCAATGAAATTAGTACAGAGATTGAATAGTCAACCGACTGGAGTTACTTGCATTAATGCCACATGGAAATACTTTTGTGCATCACCACTCAAGTTGAGTTGGAAATGGTGCATGATCTTGTTTAATAGCCTTTCAGGCTTGGAAAGAAATGTATCCATAATTGTGATGTCATTGTGACAGCTATGGATAATTGATTAAGTAAGAGATTAATTGCTCCAATTAATTAAGAGTAGAAATGTGATTGTGTCTTAAGGACTGTATATATTAGTATGATAAATCATTGCTATATTATGATATGATCTACTTAAAATTATTATTTTACAATTTTTATTTTATTTTTCGTAAAACTCGTGTTCTTTACCAACGGATCTTTAACTGAAGGATTCTAAAAATATTTCTGCAAATCTTAGTGGAAATATGGTCGTCCAACAAAGTGTTCTTTGTAACAATTGAACCCGTAATTTTTTTTTCTGCCTGTAGATGTTGGGTTAAAAATGAAGCTTTACACAAGGATTTGTTCCAACAAAGGGCTAATGCTCAAAACATCAGCTTTACCTTGCTTCCCATGGTAGCTAGCAATCTTTTGTCAATTTTCAATCGATAAAACCTAAGATTGACTCATTTTAAATGATCATGTAAAAACGAAAAGTAAACTTCCCAGTCATTTTGTACAATAAATAAATAAATGATGTGCAATAAATCCCAATGGATGTGACAATTTAACATTTCTTATGTTTAAATCACTCAATCCACCTCCATGAGCCAATTGAGGAATCTTTTGCAAAACAACTGTCACATAAAGAATATAAACTTCAACATAAAAAAACAACTGTACATATGTATTTATTCAAAATATCAGGTGAATAATTAAACCACAACAGATCTCCAACAGTAATACCTTAATTAAAGTAATCTCGAAAATGAGTCATTGTGTTGCCTCGAAGAATAAAAGGCAAGAAATTATTTGTAAATCTACGAGGTTCAATTTGTGGAAGACAAATTCTTTCTCACCAATGAGTGACCATGCAAGAATGGAGAAGGTAATTTGCATCAATAATAATAATAATGTGTAATTTCCTATTGATAGCATCCATAACATAAAACTTTAAAAAAATATTTAGCATCCATGCCAATCACCTTACGAGCTGGCCTCACGATTCTATCTAATTTCCTTTTGTTATCTTGAGATAGTCCATTATACCATAAAATACTACAAAATGTAACAACGTTTTGAATTACAGCCTTAAGCTATAACGATACTTGGAAGAGCGCATACCTCCGCCAGGCTGAACAGTTTATGTTTTGTATTCCACCGAAAGGCCGATCTGCATCCAGACCTAAACCAAAATCTAATTGGCTTATTCGAGTCACATACCCAACTCGTCCACCAAGTTTTGTCCGAATCCATCCAGAACTTTTTGAGATCATACTATAGATGTTTTTTTTTTTTGCTCTATCTCTCAATGGTGAAGAATCGCTAAATTTTGGTATCTGGATCTTCACCAAAATCTAATCAATATGTCCGTGTCACACACACAACCTGTCCACCAGATTTAGTCTGAATCCGTCCATAACATTGAGATATCCTGCTTACAGACAGACAGACAGATGGACAGGGGTGAAAACAGAACCTCTGTCCACCTTCGGTAGCAAAGGTAAAAACGAAAACAGAATATCCATATGAACATTAAAACACTTCAGGTGCCTTAAAACTACATGCGTTGATTACATTTCAAAACTACTTTGTTCAATTCATCAGTAAAGGTTCCAAAATATTTATTCTCTAAAACAATCTCAACATTTTTATTCAAAATGGACAATGATTGATAATTATTCTCTCTTGTCTTCTGAAAATAAAGAACTATTTCCTTTGTTTTCCTGACATCAAGGACAAGATTATTTCCCAGGCACCAACATACAAAGGAATGAACATTCTCTACATCATTTGTCATTATTTAAAAAAATCAGTCCAACAAATCAAATATCATTTGAATAATTTAACAATAGAACATGATGATAAGCAAAATCACTGATGTATAGGGTAAACAAAGTCAGTGATAAAACACATCCTTGCGAAGTAACAGTGATGCTCGTGATATAATCAGAAAATGTATTGTCGAAACAAACTTTGTTGTCTATCCATTAAAAAATTAATGACCCAAAGATTCAAAGTTGAAGTCATACCCATACCCTGCAACTTCTCCATCAATAAATGAGTCCAAATAGTATTAAAAGCTGATTAAAAATCTACAAACAAAATCCGTGCATAGGATGTTGCTCTGAAGGTGTTCACACATTTTGCTTTGCATTAACAAGGTTATGATTACATCTTCAATACCTCTCTTTTTTCTGACAAGCAAATTGAAAAGGATCAATAAATTCCTTCATTTGCTCCACAAGAATGGTTCTCACAACCTTTTCCAAACATTTAATGCTACTTGTCTATAATCTTTAAGATTCACTGATTTGGCTATTTTAAATGCAGGTACAATGAGTGAAGACTTCCACAACTTTGGAACTACTGTATTTGAGAGTCCATTGACCACTGAAACAGCGAATGAAAAACTGAAACCAATTCCCTGTAACATTCTTTCAGAATATGTTCAGACAGGCTACCTGGCCCAGCAGCCTGACCAGATTTAACATTCTTTAAAGATCTTTCAATGACAGAATAATTAAGTTTAATTCTTTTCTCATGGAGTCTCTCATGTGTCCTGATAAATTATCTTTCAACTACAGAATAATTAAGTTTAATTCTTTCTTCACGCAGTCTCTCGTGTGTTCTGATAAATTATCCTGAACTAGCATAAAATTGTAGTCCTCAAATAGAACAAGAAATTTATTCAAATCATTGGCAAGAGTTAACACAATCATAACTTATGTAAACTGTCTACATAAGTGCCACTAAGCCAGGTTTTTATAAGTTGAGTTTTTTTTTTGTATAGAAAAGTAGATTCATATCTTTAGTGGACCAGTGATCTGAATAATGCCCCAAAAAGGGCGAAACTAGGAGGTCACTTGAGAAGATACTTGATCAGGAGGTTGGTTGGTTGGTGAATTACTGGATATGTACTGATACTACCAACCTACCTTATGAAATCGATTTATACTAGGTGTTCTAATTGTCTCTCTGAAAGTACAACCAAGAGACCACTCCATGGGCTTTATGTAAAGCTTATCTTCATACTGGCAATTAAGTTTCTATTTATACTCCCATTTGGGAAATGCTGTGGCCAATTGGTAAGAGATATTCGTCAAAGCTGCCATGGATGAGAACCATGATCAGCATTCAGTTGATCAATTCTGGGGGGTTTTTGCAATGTATTTTTGACTTGAGAGTAAATCATTATTCCATGCATTCAAATTCCAACAATAGTACATATTTAATAGACATACTGACGTTCTAATACGTACCGAGACATACTCACATTGTAGTATCGACTTAACATATTCACGTTTCGATGTACCTCTTGTTGGTCTACATTTACTTTTTCTTCTCTTTTTTTACCTTGGGGTTTTTAAAGTAGAAATTAATATAAATAGCTCTTTTAGGGACTAATACATGGTGTAAATCATAAACCTTTGACATATATACATATATACATATATACATATACACACACACACACACACACACACACACACACACACACACACACACACACACACACACACACACACACGCACACCTCCTGACTGTTATCGCTGCGGATTATGTCACACGGTAAAACTGCATCATCCGCAAAGAAAACTGCCCATCTGCCACCCAGACGATTGTTTCCACTAATGCAAACCATTCAACCAGAAGGCACGTGATGTGATCAGCGGGTAAATTGAAACGTTGAGTGTGACAAGCACTCCCCCGATCTCCATCGGTGTAGGACTATGCGGATTATATGGTTTTACCGTGTGAGACATAATCCATGGCGATGCTCACCATTACAGTCAGGAGGTGCATCTGATGTGTAAACACCGAATGTGGTCATCATTGGTTAGATATTTATCGATATGCCATCCTGATGAGGGCAAATAAGCCCAAAATCTGGATAGGTGGCTCTGTTTGATGATTAACTGATGTTGACCATGTAATCTTTGTCTGATTGATAGTCGCCGGGCTGAGGCCCCTGGGTTGGAAGTGACACTTTGGTGTGGGACTATGTCCAATGGAGATTGGGGGAGTGCTTATCACACCACACGTTTCAAGATATATATATATATATATATATATATATATATATATATATATATATATATATATATATATATATATATATATATATATCAGCCATGATAACAAACATGTAATTTATTGTGATTTAAATGAAAATCCAGAATACGATTTATTGTGAATATCATAGAAAAGGAATTTGGGGTTGAAGATGGCAGAGAGAAAAAATGATAAAGTTGAAATGAGTGGTGAAAGACGTGGCTGGAATTCCATAAAATTTCACTTCCAAAAGGTAGAAACAACGTCCTCATAAACCGTCAAAATACCTCTGAATGTATGACATGGAATTGCAATAAGAGAGATGAAATAACCATTTAATTTTGCCATATGTATAGCTCATCAGCGATTGCTCACTTAGATTTCTCCTGTCATAACTAGTTTATCCTAATGCATTGTTTTAATTGGTAGAAGTAACATGACATAGGTATGCAAGGTTTATAAAGTACTTGTTTGAGCATCAATTATTAATTCCATTGTAGTATTTCTTATTTTTCCTTGTCACTTTTATCCTTAGTCTTGACCAGAAGTATCAGACCCTGGGAATGGGATCACCTGGTAAAGGCAGTGCATCATGCATGAGCAAGACAGAAAGAGAAGAACGAACTTCTACAATTGAAGGTGGTGAAGAATTGACATAACTCTGTTCATAGAAGCTAAAATGTTGGTTGAAAACAAAATGATAGACGAATAACAAGCAAATGTTAGAGTGGGGATGGGGATGTGGGTGGAGGGAGGAGGGGGAAACAGATATAGATGAAAATACTTTTCTGAAATTAATTGAACAGAGGGGTGGCATGAGATGGTGGTGTCATCATCTTGAAGCCTGAGGGAGAAGTCAAATTTATGAACGATGTAAGATACAGGAACGGTGGGACATGTGGTGAGGACATTTGACTGGTATTACAGAGGATGTACATACAAATCCAACTGAGGGCATTCGGTATTAAAGATTTTAAAATTTTAACCAAAAATTTTTTCAGGAGAATTAACATGTTGCTATAAATGCAGCTGGCTCTGATCTTCATGGAGATGATGATTTACCTTCAAGGATGGGGTAATCTGTAATCGGCCATCTGCCTGTCCACCTGTTCTACTTGAAAAGTGGTACTACGCCATACTTTGTACCAACGAAGAGGCAGCCAAACCCACATCTTCTTTAACGCTCCCAATTATAACGATTCCTTGTGGGGTCAGCCAGGGGAAATTATTCTGGCTGAAGTCTATGCAACCGGCTGGCCAGGCTCGACATTAGACTCTGACAGTAATTTGTAATTTAGTCTCTGCCAGCGATAACTTGCCTACTCTTCACAAGATACTCCATGGGATCTTTAATGTCGACCAGCAACTAGTACTGGCAGATAGTTCCTCCAGCTTAACATCCATCCGATGGATGACGCACACAATGATGATTCACCCTGCATGTGCAACACCAGTGTCAAAGATGAGAGCTGGGTCACAATTCAAACACAGGCTAGAAAGCTCAGAGGTAGGTGCACACACCTCAGGGCCATCATGCCAGTCCCCAACTCACATCCCTTCTTCTTTGTTTTGCGTATGGCAGCTTGGCTGCCAGGTAGCTATCATTTTGTTGGGGCACGCCTATGCCTCTGATGCAGTGCCCCTATACCAGGACACTGGCATTCATTTTGCTGACCTCGTGAGGATGACAGGCTGTCAACCCCACTTGGTGTTAATTCAGTTTGAGAACTAAGATCTTAGATCCCAGGCCAGCCGCCCTAACCGCTAAGCCACCACCAGGCTTACCCACATCCCTATAACCACAATAAAGATGAGTTTATTGATGCAGAAAACTTAAACAAAGGATTTTCTATGTTATCGAGGTAAAAACAGTCGTCTTATTTATTGAATAACAAAATAACAATCTTGATTGATAACCATGCTATCTCTTCAACATTCATCCTGGTAGCTGTCATTACCCCGTAGACTTTAAGCGAAAAGCAGTGTTAAGCAATTGGTTCACTTAGCTGTCCACAAACGACAGTTTATGATCGAGGAACAACTTTATTTCAATTTAATGTTATATTTCGAACAGAAATCGGAAAACAAACCTGTAG
>NC_140972.1:28825371-28885371 GCF_056783735.1 Eptatretus burgeri | reverse complement strand
ACCTTTGTAAAGCATATCCGATAATCAAATGCTTTAGAAACAGTCACGGGGACAAAGGAAAACCTGATTGAACCTCCATAAGATACGGGATGAAACTTTGCCACCATGGCACCCGTAACAGGTATGGTATGTCCACAACCGACACCTTCTTCACCCCATCGGTCTTACCTCAAATCATGCGGCCGTTTGGTCATGCCTCGGTCGTGCGGGGTTCCTTTCCGTGTTCCCTCCATTCCCGCATTGCTGAATAACCCATTGGGTGCTCTCGCACGCATGTCCGTGGGGCTTAGTGCTCGACGTGGCCAGCAAGGCACGGAATTTCTCGTGGGCGTGGTGCAGTGCAGAACAGTGCGATTGGGCATTTTGGCGCGAAAGAAGGCACGTAAATGGTGAGGTGGGGGCTTCGCTGAAACTTCCCTCAGAATGGCATGGAAATTTCCACGTGACGTCATGCACCCGTTCCCATCGGCTGCTGACCAATGGGAGGGGGAGAAGGCTTGTGGGAGGAGGGGAAAAAAAGGCAGACGTGAAGAAGCAAAAAGGCAGACAAATCACTCGTGACGAGCTCGCGCGAGGCATGGATGAAGAGGCTCCTCAGCAGAAAGGGAAGAAGCAAAAGGCAGAAAGCAGACGCAGAAGGCCGAGGGAAGGAGAAAGGAGAAACAAACGGGACAAGCTCACCTGAGCAGAAGACAAAGACTGCGAAGGCTCGTGAGGGAAGGAAGGAACAAAAACGTGTGAGGGTAAAGAAAGGAAGGTCTCACGAGCCCAGTTGGTGTCGAGCTGCTGTGGAAAAAGAACACTCCTTCCACGAGCGTCATCCTGTCAGACATGAAGGACGAGGAGGGTGAATGGCAGCACCTCATCGACAGGGGCCTGAGGAGGAAGAATCTGAGGCAGAGGAGGGCGAGTCGCACATCTTGCTCGCACATCATTTCCGGTTCCGGGTTTGGAGCGACGAGAGGTCTCCTTCGGAGCTCTCTGCTGACGTTCTCAAAGTTAAGTTTCCGGTCGTTATTTGTCCCGTTTTAACTGTTTATTTTCTCACCTACATGTTACTGTGTGTTCCGAGTTCGGTTTTCTTTCAAAAATCGTGCTATTTTGTAAGTTTTTTCGTCGACGTTCTTACCGGGTGAAATGAGGACGAGAGAAGAACCTTCAGAGTTTAGGCTTTATTCCATTTGATTGAAGCCGCTTCTACGGGCACACCACGAAATACAGACGCAGCATGGAGTACAAGCAGTAAGGTATACACGCGCAACTAATCACCGCAAAATGAATCAGTATTATATATCAATCAGTGTTCTCACCATTCAATGAGCACCAAGTGAGCCGCCGACTAAAACGGCAATGCCCCAGGGACAAACCCCGCGGCCGAGCCGAACCTCAGCTTTATCTCTTCTGTGCTCGAGCCGGGCAACATGTGATCACACGTCACGACCTTCCATTCACCACATTCTCCCCGTCTTTAAAATGTAACTAGAGGCCCAGCTAACGCACCATGATTACTTCAGCGCTACAGGAGTATACATTTCAAGCAATGCGAGCTATCTAAACTACAGAAGCATACATGCCAAGCAGTGAGGATTATTTTGAGTTGTAGGAGCATGGTAATGAGCATCGATATATTATGTAACGAGCATATAGGAGCATGAGCATCGAGGATGCCGATAATCCCCTTTACAGATTGAGTCGGCGAGGGGGTATTATTCGCCGGCCTCTCCGGGAGTAGATGGCGGTTTCACTTGAGGGAGGCTTCCGATCCTCTTGGTGAGCCTCGACTCGTGCCGGAGATGACTCCCCGATCGCTCTCGGGTGGAACGCGGCAGCTCCGTCGTCACCCTTCTCGGGTGGAGTCCCTGGGGGGGGAACACCTGGGGAGGGGATGTCAGAGGGAGGTGTGCCAGATGGTGGTGTACCTGCGGGAGGAGTACCTGAGGGAGCCAAATGACGAACCGACACAGTGGTCTCCCTGCCATCCGGGAGCCTGACATGAGCGTATTCTGGATTCGTATTGATGAGTTCGACCTCTTCCACCATGGGTTCATACTTGCTTTGTCGTACCGGGCGTTTCATGAACACTGTTCCGGGATGGGTTAGCCAGCTGGGCACCGATTGGCCGTCAACATAACGTCGTTGGTGAGTAAACATTCGTTCGTGAGGAGTTGCATTGGTGGACGTGCAGAGCAAAGAGCGTATGGAATTCAGAGTGTCGAGAAGGGTAACCTCCCACTGCTCGGGCCCCAGTCCTCTCGATTTCAGCGCCAGAGTTACGGCTTTCCAAATAACTCCATTATATCGTTCCACCTGCCCATTACCCTGTGGGTTGTAACCCGTCGTTCAACTAGTTGCGATGCCGTGCTCTAATAGGAACTGTTTTAGCCCGGCCGACATGAAACACGGCCCTCTGTCTGAATGTATGTACGAAGGCTTCCCAAACATAGCGAAGAGGTCAGACAGACATTTCACGACAGTGCCCGAGGTCATATCCGAGCACGGAAATGCGAAAGGGAACCTTGAATACTCATCAACAACAGTGAATATGTATCTGTTGTCTGTCTCGGTCGGCAGGGGCCCTTTGAAGTCAATGTTTAGTCTCTCGAAGGGAGAAGTGGCCTTGATCAGTCTGCCAGAAGCCGAACCATAGAATCTGGGTTTTAGTTCAGCACAAACAGGGCATGAAGCATTCATTTGTTTAATATCTTCAATAGAATAGGGAAGGTTCTGTCTGCGTACGAAATGTGCCATTCTGGTTACCCCCGGGTGGCAAAGAGACACATGGAGGTCTTGCAAAGCCCGACTGATTGCCGCTGAGCAGTAGACCCACGAGAAGGTGTCTGCAGCAGGGTTTTCCCTCCCGGGCCGGTAAACAATGTCGTAACTATAGCAGGCTAGGTCTATTCGCCATCTCATAATTTTTTCATTCTTAATTTTCCCGTTATTTTTCCCATCAAACATGAATGCCACGGATCGTTGGTCCGTAACGAGCGTGAAGTGGTTTCCCAGTAAATAATGTCTCCATTTACGCAGCGCTTCGATGATGGCGTACGCTTCCTTCTCTATCGCCGAGTGTCTCTGCTCGCTTCCAGAGAGAGTTCTCGAGAAGAACGCGACGGGTCGCCCAGACTGATTAAGCGTAGCAGCTATCACGTGATCTGAAGCATCGGTCTCCACCACGAAGGGCACCGAGCTATCGATCGATAATACCACGGAATTACTGATATCGTCTTTGAGGTTGTGGAAAGCTGTTACAACAGCGGCATCTGGTGGGAAGTTTTTGCAATGCACTAGGGGATGTATTTTCTCAGAGTATTGCGAAATCCATCTTGCATAGTAAGCGAACATGCCGATCACCCGGCGCATTGTCTGCAGGTCCTGAGGTGGGGGTAGCTCACGAAGTGGGCGCAATAGCTCAGGATCAGGCTTAATCGTGCCGTCGGCTATTGTGTAGCCGAGAAGGTCAATTGACCTTGCCGAGAATACGCATTTCTCGTAGTTGAGAGTCAGATTATATTTTCTAGCAATGCTCAAGAATCTGTCCAGATTCATGTCATGTTCCCCCTGATCCCTACCGCACACTGTGACATTGTCCACGTAAACAAAAGTGTCTTTGAGGTTTTCATCTGAGATGATGTCGTCCATAACCCGTTGGAAGCAAGCTACCCCATTCGTGACACCGAATGGAATTCTCCTGAATTGGTAGAGGCGTCTACCTGCCTGGAATGCGGTGTAAGGTTTGTCTTCCTCTCGGATGGGAATTTGGTGATAGGCGCTTCGCAAGTCGATGGTGCTGAATATCTTATAATTGGCCACGCGTTCGACCATCTCGTCTATGCGCGGCAGGGGGTAGGCATCGAGTTGGGTAAAGCGATTGACCGTTTGGGAATAATCGACAACCATTCGTTTCTTATGGTTCTGACCGCTGGTTACCAACACCTGTGCGCCATGGCGAATCGCTCGGTTCTATAATTCCCTCTTCCAGTAATCGCTTGGTTTCTGAAGTGATGAAATTCATGTCAGCAGTGGTATATCGCCGCGATTTAATCGCTATCGGTTTGCAGACCGGCGACAGGTTAGCGAACAGCTGGGGGGACGTTACCTCCACGGTAGTCAAGGCATTTAAAATCAGACGAGGTTTGCTTCCTCCAAAGGGTATTTCGACGCTCGTGTGCTGCTTGAGGACATTATGACCCAGAATTACGTCTGCGCATAAATCACGAAGCACCAGTACCCTTACATCCTGATGCGTGTACCCTTTTACGTCCAATTCGACATTGCAGTACCCTCGTACGCGGGACTGTAGTGATGTGGCGGCCATGCATACCGTATTGTCTGTCGGGTGGATTTTCCATTTCCTGCCCTTCACTAGCGAGCTGTTGACGAAACTTTCAGAGCTACCGGTATCAATCAGTGCCTCAGCCATATGCCCGTTAATTCGTACGTTGATGATAGCCTTGGATAGATTCCCCGGGGAGGCTGCAGTTAGTTTATTTTGCGAGTAGAGAGCCGCAGAAGTGGGTTTATTTCTCCTTAGAGTAGATTTACATACCCTGGCATAATGCCCTTTCTTGTCACAGTTCATGCATGTGGCATCTCTGGCGGGGCATTTTTTGCGGGGGTGCCTTTTGTACCCACAAAAGAAGCATTTACCAACCGGAGTAGTTGCTGAGGAGTTTGACGTGGCCTGTGTATCCGGCTCCTCGGGTGTTTCTCCATCCCCTATGTCTGGCTGTGTCTGTGCCAGTGGGGTTCCTTGAGTTCCCATCGCAGCAGCGTTCATTAGCAGCATCGGTGTCCCAAATGACTCAGATTGCTGCTGTGCCGTATCCATCGCTCGAGCCTGATCAACTACCTTGTCAAGAGTGGGTTGCGCTTTCTCTAGTAAGCGTTGCCGTATGTGGGCTGATCTAAGTCCTTGGATGAATGCCTCCCGGGTCGCTTCCTTTCGGTGTTCCTCGGCGCTTACGGCCCAGAAGCTGCAGTCTTTTCCCAGCTGATTCAGAGCTTGCAGGAACTGATCGATTGTCTCCCCGGCTGCTTGCTTGCGTGTGTTGAGAAGATGTCGTATGTATACCTCGTTCTTGCGCTTCACGTAGAGCACCTGCAGCACGTCGATCGCTGCTTCGTAAGTGTCACACTCCGAGAAGAGCCTGTATACGCTGGGCGAGACATGATTCACGAGGGCGGCCAATTTGTCAGCTCCCTCTTCGATGATGGTCAGACAGTGTGAGAAGGAACGGAACCAATGCGACCATTTCATTTCTGAGTCAGTCGCGTTTGGGTCTGCGTCGAACCTCTCGGGTTTGTAGATCTTGTCCATCGTTGGTTGAGAGAGCCGAGAAAACCAAATGGAATAAATTGAAATGAGGACGAGAGAAGAACCTTCAGAGTTTAGGCTTTATTCCATTTGATTGAAGCCGCTTCTACGGGCACACCAGGAAATACAGACGCAGCATGGAGTACAAGCAGTAAGGTACACACGCGCAACTAATCACCGCAAAATGAATCAGTATTATATATCAATCAGTATTCTCACCATTCAATGAGCACCAAGTGAGCCGCCGACATAAAACGGCAATGCCCCAGGGACAAACCCCGCGGCCGAGCCGAACCTCAGCTTTATCTCTTCTGTGCTCGAGCCGGGCAACATGTGATCACACGTCACGACCTTCCATTCACCACACCGGGTGTTTAAGGCCTAGGCCTTGGCTTGAGGCCTACCGGTTCCCCTCGGTGTTCGATCGTTTTTTTTTTTTTGTAATGTTTTTTCTCCCCATGACCTTCAATTTCGATCCTTCCCATTACCTTCAATTTCCATCCTCCCCACTTTCCAAACGTCCCCCATTCTCCCAACTTATCTCTATTTCTTATCAAAAAAACAACAACAACACGCTAACCTTCTCCCGATTCTGCTTCTTCTTCCTCTTAACTTCCTCCTCGTCTTCCTCGATTTTTTTTCTTCACTTCCGTGACCTAATCTGTTGAAAACTCTCTCAAACATTAATAATAACAAAAACGATCTTATAATGCTTCATCTTCCTCTCTCACACATGTGGTACTCTTTACTGTTTCACAATGCACTACTCTTCTGCTATTTTAACAGACTGCTCTCATTTCGACCTCTCCTTCATTCCTTGCCTAAAAAATCCAACTATTACAGCGCTTCTTCTCTCCATTCTCTGAATTCGCCTTCATTGCATCCATCAAGAATTGTCTTAAATCGCATCTCTGACCTAAAACTTTTTAAAACCACAGTTTGCCATGGATGCTCGCTTTCCATCAACCATTCTTTTTTTCCAACTTCAGTGCCAACTCACCCCCTCACCCCTCACTCTCAAAGCAACCATCCCACTCTTCTCCCTCTCACCTCTCAAAAATTCCCCTCATCTTTCTCCCACCTTTCATCCCCTCACTCATCATTCTCAAAGTTGCCCCCCCTCTCATCCACCAAGCTGCCTCCCTCCACTGTCCTCTCACCTCCATCTCTTCACTCCACCTCCTCAAATCCTCAACTGCCTTCTTCCCCCTCTCTTGTCCCCCCTCTCCCCCAGCACCACAGAGCCTTTTCTCTTCCTCATTCGGCCCCCTCCCCTAGCTATTTTGCAATCCCCCACACTCTTTCAACCACCCTCCTTACCTCCCCCCTTGTCCCTTGTCCTACCCTCCCCCTCCCCCCCACCCTCTGCACCCAAAGCCTCCTCCCCTACCTCTTCATTAAAAGTGTGGACCTCAAATATCCGGGGCCTTCACTCAAACCTTTCAGATCTTTCCATACAAGCTGCCACTGACAAACCAGACATAATCTGCCCAACAGAAACTTTCCTCTCCCAAGTATCTCTCCCTGGTTACTCCCTCCTCCGGTATGACAGACCTGAGCCTCGTCCTGGTGGAGGTGTTGCTCTCTTCTTCGGTCTTTGCAGACTCTATTCCTCACTCTCCATGCACTGCTCTCACTCCCCCACACCCCAAGGAATACCTCTGGCTAAGGCTTCCCTCCACTCCCATCTCATGTTTATATAAGTACTGTACCGTTCACCTAACAGTGATGACTCCATCTACACCTCACTATCCGAAAACATGGACCAACTTCTATCTTCTCATCCAAACTCTCTCTTCCTCTTATGTGGTGACTTCAATTGTCATCATGCCAGTTGGCTAGGTGTGGGTACCTCTCTCACCTGTCATGGCACCTCAGCAAAAGCTTTCTGCGACTCATTGGCACTGAATCAAATCGGTCAACTTCCCGACCCGGATCTCAACCAATACAATGGTACTCCATCTCTTCTGGATCTGATTTTGACAAACCTGCATAAAAAGGTGCAAAAACAGATCCCTGCAACTACAGACCAATCAGCCTTTTCCCAATCATCAGCAAGGTTATGGAATCCATCATCGCTTCAGACATTAAATCCTTCCTCTTCTCCAATGGTTTGATTTCCGATCATCAATTTGGTTTCAGACCAGGTCACTCAACCCTGGATACGCTGCTTCTGCTCTTCCATCAATGGATGGAGGTCCTCAATGCCAGACAGGAAATCCGAGCCGTATCCCTGGACATATCACGTGCTTTTGACACAGTCTGGCACCCTGCCCTACTCACCAAACTCTCTTCCCATGGTATCCAAGGCCATCTCCACTCATGGCTCGCAGACTTCCTCTCCTGTCGCAGTCAACGTGTGGCCCTAAATGGAGTTCTTTCATCCCCTCTTCCTGTCCAGGCTGGAGTTCCTCAAGGTAGCGTTCTGGGCCCTGTTCTTTTTCTGGTTTTCATCAATGATCTCTCCAACTCTCTGGAAAATCCTCTATTTCTCTTTGCCGACGACTCCACCCTCTGCCGTACCATCTGTCATCCCTCAGACCGGCAATCAGCAGCTTCTTCGCTCACTGCAAATCTGGATAAAATCACAAACTTGTCTGGATTGAAAGACATGTTCCACATGTTGGACCAATCTCACACTCTCACTATGTCTCTTCGAAAAGACCGTTTAGAAAACCCCCCCATCCACTTTCTCAACAATCCTCTGGAAGAAGTCTTTTCTTTCAAGATTCTGGGTCTCACTATCTGCCATGACCTTTCCTGGGAAAGTCACATTTCCAACCTCGCCTCAAAAGCCAGTCGCCGATGGGAATCCTCAGTCGTGCAAAGTCCTTCCTCGGCCCTCTTGAGCTCCTGACCACTTACAAAGCTTTTGTCCGTAGCCTGATGGAGTACTGCTCTCCCCTCTGGGCTGGTGCTCCTGCCTCCCACCTTTCTCGGCTTCACGCTGTCGAAACCAGGGCTTTTAAGATCATTGGCATCTCCCGCAATGAAGCTGAGTCTTTGGGCCTCTCACTCAATCACCGCAGGTTGGTCGGTGGTCTTTCTGTCTTCTACCGACTCCTCTCCAGCCTTGCCCCCCCTGCTCTCTCTGCGATTTGTCCCCACCACATTTCCACAGGGCGCTCAAGGTCCCCCAACAACCCCCTTCTGGTAAAACGACCAAAATCACGAATCACTGCTCACCTTCACTCTTTCATTCCTCTTTTTTCCCACCTTTGGAATAAACTCCCTCACCCTATTCTTTCCCATTCTTCCCTCCAGGCTTTCAAAACAGCTGTTCACCACCACCTCTTATCATCCCCCATCCAAATCCTCGATCTTTTCTACCCCCGATAATCCACCCAAGCCCACTTCCTTCAATTCCCCTGCTTTCCTTCCTGAAAGTCCCTGTAATGTCCATTTTCTCTTCCCCATGTTCCCCGTCCCATCCCTATCCCTCCCCCTTCTGCAGATCTCCTATTGTGTCTGTTCCCCACTGTTTTGTCCCTCCCACTCCCGCCCCTCTTGTCTCATGCCCCCTTGCTGTGCGTTGGGTGTTTGCTCTCATACGAGCCTTGACAAGGTATACAAAAAAAAAATCTGGGATGCCAGAGAGGACTCTCCTTCTGGGTCTGGACACCCAAAGCACAAGGGTTCGCATTCCCATCTTCCCCATCCATTTTCCTCTGCATTCTCCTGTATATTTGTGTGAGGTGAGGGAGAGAAGGAAAGACTGCTTTCCTTTACTCCATTCGTTACTTTTATTTCATTTTCAAGTCCTTGTTTTATTCTTCTCCCCTGAGTGAATGATGGCGAAGTCTTTTGTTTTATAAGATTGAAGATAAAGAAGAAGAATACATGTTGTGTTCAAACCTGCTCTTTTGCTGATAAATATCTCCTAAATAATTGCTTGCTTGTTTGTAATAAAGAATTGTTTATTTCCAAACTATCTCGGTTGTCTGTTCCTTTATTGGTCTGATGCAGTGCACAAATAAGGTTAGACAGGACGTTCTACCCTAATAATATGATTTTTCAGCCAGTGCACACTCACTGTTATGCTCCGCAGTAATCCGAGTGTGCGCTGAGGGCACTGACCCCAATTAGCCGGCCGTCCACGGGTAAGGTATCACGCGAAGTAGTATTGTTGCGGGGCCGGGTATCGGCAGTGAGCACGACCGCTAGATGGAGCTGCAAGTCGGCCTGACCGATCGCCCAGAATGTATAGGTCGTCGCCCTGGATAAGTCCGGAGCCGACGGGTCCTCTATCGGACCGAAGTTCGCCAATGGATAGACCACGTGGGGTAGAGTCGATTGTCAATTTCAATTTACCTAAATACCCACGTGGTCCAACTACCGGTGAAATTCACCCTCGACGGAACTCGAACGAAAATGAGCCGCTAAGCGCTCGTTCCGTGTGAGATTCCGAGCGGTTTAATAGTCAAGAACCGTCGGTCCAAATGTCCCCTTAGGGCCATAACAGCTTTTATTAATTCTCAATCACGCGTCATGTCGAACCAATGAAAGAAACACAAAACGAGCTGATACATTGAACAAATATGGATAGTTATTTACAATAGGCAAGGAGGGGAACACCAAGAGCAGAGTTAAACCGACTAAAGCAAGGCAAATAATATACAGCAAAAGCACTTGTACAGTTTACTACTTAGAGGACGGGCCCACGGACACATATACACACACACACACACACACACACACACACACACACACACACACACACACACACACACACACACACACACACACACACACACACCCAAAATAAGTGGTGGCTGACACCTTTATTTCGGCCTTCAGCTCAGAGGATAGTTGAGCTAAGGGCCAGGGTCTACCTTGGACCTGTCCGCCTCGTGCGGTCTTCAGGATGACTCGGTTCGGCGCCCATCCCGGCCACCAAACCCTCGACTCCATTCACTCCGGAGACGGTACGCAACCCTTCCGGCTCCGGCGGCGGATGGTATTTCAGGAGGAGGAGGAGGAGGAGGACGTTCCAGAGGACAGTGACAAGACCAGTCCAGGCCTTCTGAGACTAGCGCTCCAACACGATGGATGCTCCAGCAAGGTGAGCGCTCCTTCCTCGCTTCTCACTGGCTGGCTCCTCTCTCGCTGGCTCCCTCCCTTCGCTTCTCCTCTTTGGTTTGCTGGCTGCTGGTTGCCCTCTACTCACTCACCCTTTGGCTGGCTCCTTTTCTTCCTTTTATGTGTTCCGGCGCGCTCAACCCTCCCCCTCCCCGGCGTGCGGGGAAAATCCCGGGGCAGGGGGATGATCATCCTCAGTTTGCAGCATTCTTCTAACTGCCATTCTTGTTTACGCTGCAAGAATCTCGGGGTGGGAGGGTCGTTGTTCTTCTCTGCAGAATCCCGATAAAACTCCTAACTATTAAAATAAATCACAGCGCATTTACATTGATTCACCCACTAGACAAGGGAAGGAAGCTATCTAGAAAACACATACCGATATAACTGAGTTATAGGAACCTGAATGTTGTGTGGGATAGTTTTCCAAATCCGCAACAGTATAACCCTGCCGGGATTGGCCGGCGAATTGGCGTTCGTAGTTGCTTAGCAACCGGCGGCCTCAGGACGGACCCAAGTGCTTCCTCTCATGGCAAGCCTCGAATCCCGGATCGATGGCAATATTGTCGCGGGGGAACTACGAGGGTGGTGCTGTCCCTGGTTCCTCTCTGGACTCACCGAGAATCGCAGGCCGTCACATAGAAATGGAGAAAGACAAATGAGCTGGGTTCATTTATAACACGCATATTTACGTAAAGCGAGGAAAGTTATGTGGCATAGAATGGGATTTATTGTGAATGTACAGCAGGGGAAAGAAAGGAATTTGTGGCTGTGGCAAAAGACGTGTAAGTGGTCATATGGCAGCTAAGCTGCCGGGGTAGCTATCATTTCTTGAAGCGTGACTGTGTCGCTGATGCAGTGCCCCTCTACCAGTACACACACACGGGAACTGGTACTCATTTCGCCGACCTTGGAAGGATGACAGGCTGAGTCAACCCCCTGGTGTATTAATTCTGCGGCTGACGGGGCTTGAACTCAGGACCCAAGGATCCCAAGTCACCACCCTAACCACTGAGCCAAAACCAGGTTAGACATGTAACATTCACAAAAGAAGAAGACAGTGCAGAATTACCCCAAATATGCTCATATATTCTTAACTTACGCTATTGACAGGCACCATCACACCCACAGCCCGAGGAAAATTAGAAATAGCCCAGAAAGATAAACGGTTGAGGATTAGCGACCTTACAATACCTGACGTGGTCGGTGGACCTGCGCAACGCAAATTCTTAAGAAGGGGGAAGGAGGGAAGAGAACTGAAGGTGTCTATTGTATGGTAATAAGAGGTGCGAGTGTCGCGCGGTGTGGTGTAAGAGGAAGAAGTGAGGTGTGAGTAAGGTTCGTTCTGAAAAGAACAGTTGTTCGGGACTTGCCCGTGCCGATTGCTCTTGTGCGTCCACAAGTAGACGAGAGATAGATGGTAAAGAAAGATGTGTAAGAGCAAGACCATAACGGAGTGGTGTAAGAATCTAAGTGTAACTATTGGCTGCTGGATGCAGCCGAATCGAGCGAAGATGAAATGAGAAAGGTCCCGGCTCGTAGTAGTCACTCGCTCCAATTTTGCGCTTGGCCACACTGACTTGTGACGTTACTTGCTCGGTGCTGAAGCTTGCCCTCCTTGCGCCATCTGCTGATGTCTGCTTCCCCGGCGAGGTCTGAAGTATGCCACAGTCTGACTCTTCCAAAGTCCCCCGAGGTCGCTCTCAATCTGAGCCGAGTTGCTCCTTTTATGAGCCCCGGGCGAGGGAGGAGCAAAGAATCGGATCAAACGGGATGGTTGTTGATTTCAGGCTTCTCCATTGTCCCACAGCGGTCGTCCCACGCCATAGCCACACCCCACCCTGCCAGGCCCAGAAACTGAAAAATGGCCTCATTTGCTCACTGACCTGGTTACGCATCGGAGCTCCAAGATTAACATGGGGCCAGGACTTTTGGAAGTGCTCTCTGGCCCCAGACATGCGCTGGCCTCCACTCAAACGTGGTAATATAGGGAAAATGCAGCGCTACTTGTACGTCCTCAAACCAACTGCAGTGCACGTTCACGTTTTGAGTTATGGCCCAAAACAACCTGAATCTCGTTCCTTCAGCATCCTTTTTTTTTTTTTTCTTTTGTATACCTTGGTCGAGGCTCGTATGAGAGCCAACACACAACTCACAGCAAGGAGGAATGAGACAAGAGGGGCGGGAGTGGAAGGGACAAAACAGTGGGGAACAGACACATTAGGTGAACTGTGGAAGGGAGAGGGATGGGGATGGGACGGGGAACATGGCGAAGAGAAGATGGACATTTCAGGGACTTTCAGGAAGGAAAGCAGGAAAAATGAAGGAAGTGGGCTTGGGTGGATTATCGGGGGTAGAAAAGATCGAGGATTTGGATGGGGGAAGATAAGAGGTGGTGGTGAACAGCTGTTTTGAAAGCCTGGAGGGAAGAATGGGAAAGAATAGAGTGAGGAAGTTTATTCCAAAGGCGGGAAAAAAGAGGAATGAAAGAGTGAAGATGAGCAGTGATTCGTGATTTTGGTAGTTTTACCAGAAGGGGGTTGTTGGCGGACCTTGAGCGACCTGTGGAAATGTGGTGGGGACAAATCGCAGAGAGAGCAGGGGGGGCAAGGCTGGAGAGGAGTCGGTAGAAGACAGAAAGACCACCGACCAACCTGCGGTGATTGAGTGAGAGGCCCAAAGACTCAGCTTCATTGCGGGAGATGCCAATGATCTTAAATGCCCTGGTTTTGACAGCGTGAAGCCGAGAAAGGTGGGAGGCAGGAGCACCAGCCCAGAGGGGAGAGCAGTACTCCATCAGGCTACGGACAAAAGCTTTGTAAGTGGTCAGGAGCTCAAGAGGGCCGAGGAAGGACTTTGCACGACGGAGGATTCCCAGTCGGCGACTGGCTTTGGAGGCGAGGTTGGAAATGTGACTTTCCCAGGAAAGGTCATGGCAGATAGTGAGACCTAGAAGCTTGAAAGAAAAGACTTCTTCCAGAGGATTGTTGAGAAAGTGGATGGGGGGGTTTTGTAAACGGTCCTTTCGAAGAGACATAGTGAGAGTGTGAGATTTGTCTGGATTGAAAGACATGTTCCACGTGTTGGACCAGTTTGTGATTTTATCCAGATCTGCAGTGAGCGAAGAAGCTGCTGCTTGCCGGTCTGAGGGATGACAGATGGTACGGCAGAGGGTGGAGTCATCGGCAAAGAGAAATAGAGGATTTTCCAGAGAGTCTGAGAGATCATTGATGAAAACCAGAAAAGAACAGGGCCCAGAACGCTACCTTGAGGAACTCCAGCCTGCACAGGAAGAGGGGATGAAAGAACTCCATTTAGGGCCACACGTTGACTGCGACAGGAGAGGAAGTCTGCGAGCCATGAGTGGAGATGGCCTTGAATACCATGGGAAGAGAGTTTGGTGAGTAGGGCAGGGTGCCAGACTGTGTCAAAAGCACGTGATATGTCCAGGGATACGGCTCGGATTTCCTGTCTGGCATTGAGGACCTCCATCCATTGATGGGAGAGCAGTAGCAGCATATCTAGGGTAGAGTGACCTGGTCTGAAACCAAATTGATGATTGGAAATCAAGCCATTGGAGAAGAGGAAGGATTTCATATCTGAAGCGATGATGGATTCCATCACCTTGCTGATGATTGGGAGAAGGCTGATTGGTCTGTAGTTACAGGGATCTGTTTTTGCACCTTTTTTATGCAGGGCAGTGATGTTAGCAGATTTCCAAGCAGATGGCAGATGACCTTGGGCAAATGAGAGGGTGAATAGAACAGAGAGAGGGTGAGCAAGAGCAGAAGAGCAGGCTTTGAGGACACGTGGGCTGATGCCATCTGGACCGGTTGCAGAATCTGAGTCAAGGTTTGACAGCAAGCTCTCCACCTTGTCAGGAGAAAAGGATACAGAGTCCAGGGACAGTTGGGTGCGACTGGGTAAAGTGGGTAGAGATAGTGATGGGTTTAGGACACAAGATTTAGCTGCAAACACCGAGTTTAGACATTCAGCTTTATCACGTGTGGAATCAGCAGTGCTGCCATTTGAGGTAAGGGAGGGGATGGAGGGGGAACATACACCAGAAACAGATTTGATTAAACGCCACCAGGATTTTGAGGAGGGAGAGAGGTTTGAGAGTTCAGACTTGAGATGAGAAAGATGTTGTTTTCTGGCTCTCCTGAGGGTAGATACACACTTGTTCCGAGCTTTGTGGAAAGAACTCAGATTGCCCTCAGTTGGGTTTGCTTTCCATGAGGCAAAGGCAAGTTGTTTCAGGATAACTGCCTCGCCACAAGTTTCAGTAAACCAAGGGCGGGAGGAAGGGTAAGACAACTGAACACGAGAGGGGATAAATCTGTGCATGAGGGAGAGCAAGTTTCTTTGAAAGAATTCCCAGGATGAGTTGATGTTGGAGAAAGTAGTGATAGGAGACCAGTCTGTCAGTTTGATGGCTGCTCGGAGACCCTGCCAGTCGGCTTGAGTGAAATGCCAGACTCGACGGCGGTGAGGTGGTTCTCTGATAACAGCCAGAGAGATGTCCACTTTGACAAGGACGTGGTCAGAAGAACCAATTGGAGCGAAGGAAGAGCAGCAGATATTGTCAGGGATAGCAGATATCCTTTGAGGCTGTGGTGAGCGTTCGAAGAATAGGTGGTTGTTGCGACGGTTGCAGAGAGGTGAGAGTACGTTGTGGCATTGCGAGAGGTGATTGTAAATGCGGCGTCACTGTGGTAAGGAAGGGGATGCTCGTAATGGCAGCGTCTGTAGTGAAGAGGGAGATGTTTATAACTGCAGCGTTTGTAGTGAAGACGTAAACACAAGTTGTTGTGGGGATTTTTAGGAGACGTCAGGAGTGGTTGTAGTGAGCGTGGTAACGTTATGGTGAGCAGAATGAAGGTCTGAGGTGAGACGGCAGTTGGAAAATGGCGCACCGTTTTGAATGGGAAATGGCGTGCAGATGCAAATGAGGTGCTCGCTGTGCTGCCTTGCTTGGTTCTTTTCATCGTTATTGTGTGTGCTTGCTTGCATGGTTCTTGGGAGAGACAAAGTAGGACAAAAGAGTGGAATAAGACCAAGGTTTGAAGATTGAAGACCTAACTAAATGCCCAACACAACGCATCTTTGCCATTTACCCACTTGACATATGGAAAGGACCAACTAAACACATACTAATGAAATAACTGCCTTGGGATCACTATATTTTGTGCGCCATTGCCTCAGAGGAGTGTGATTTTTCAGATCCGCAACAATATTTACATCGATACAGATTGAAAGAAAGCATCAGTGATCTCTTTGAAGGGGAACCCAACCACTCGGACCACCTCGACGCTAATCCATGGTATACTACAGAATATATATATATATATATATATATATATATATATATATATATATATATATATATATATATATATATATATATATATATATATATATATATATATATATATATATGTCTTTTTCTGATTTCCGAATTGTAAAGTAGGTAAATTTGCAATTCAAAGTTGAAATATTCTTCTTCTTCAGATTAGCCATGACGTCACACCAAAAAGTGGATGGTCATATGTGTATTGTGTCCAAGTTATATCACGGTACGATTTAACTCAAAAGGTTAATAATGTTCGATTTTCTACGAATGTGCTGAGTCGGTGTGTCCTTGATGGTTGAAGTAATACAAACCGAGATGGTTTCATGCGACGCCGATAGCCAAAACATACCTAGTTTTCCAGAAATTGGATGAGGCTTGTCCGAAATACCCGAATGTGGATCGGGCCTCCAAAATGTTCGCTTTTGTGCTTGGACAATGTTATAGACAATTGTTATGAAACAACAGAGATGGCTAGATCTTGTGGTTATCCGCCACGATTCAGAGGATGCCATCCTGACGGTTAAGTGGAAGAAACGGTCTTCGCTGAAAACTAACATCATCTCTACCCAGCTACCAGAAATTGTACATGCGTGATTTGAGCGGTGAATCAAACACGTCACCATTGCCCGACAATTACAAGAGCACCGGAAAATAATTATCTATTATATTGTTACAGTTGTGAGGGTAGATGGAGGAATTTAAAAGGAAAGTTAGAATTGAATAGAGTTGTTTGGTCTGTGGACGTGTAGTAAGTAGGGAAACTGTGAGCTTAAGTGTTACTTGTCACCACACAACCTTGGGGGGGGCGGGGGAGGGGAGGGGGGCGGGGGGGGAGGGAGGTGGTGCCGTGTCAATTAGGTAGGGTTTAGGACTAATTTCCCTAGGATGTAATTTCCCCCCTGTGAAGTTTCCCTACATTTTATAGTCCAAGGTCGGCAATGAAGGTGGAGAACACCTCCCTAAAACAGCGAGAAGCGGGCGGAGGCCCCAGCTTCCCATGTTTCGTGCGAGCATGCCGTGCCCCGGAGGAGGAAATGGCAGTTTGGTGACGTCAATCTGTCAGAATTGAGAGATCGGGAGAGCGCACACACGAGTTCAGGAGAGGAACGGTTGAGTGCAGAGTGAGGGACGCACGTGGTCGAGAGAACGTAGTTAGGAAATGGCCTGTAAAAACAGGGTTTTATGGCTGGCTTTCCTTCGACGCATGAAGAAAATGGCACGATTCTCGTATTCATGTTGAGGCGATTTCGCTCCCGTAGTGAGTCAAGACACTGGCCATCGAGTCTTGGCGAGTTGTGTGGACGGGCCTCGTGTGTGTGTGATGTGCCTCGCACGCACATCACCGAAGGAGACTGCATGATTCTGCAGAACCGCGGCGTCGGTGAGGATGATCGACGAAGAGGCTGCACAGGGTCCCTGAGCCCTGGTATTAGATACCGCTCACGAACTGCCTGACATACTGTTGCGGGGTCGGGTATCGGTGGCGAGCACGACCGCCAGAGGCAGCAGTAGAGTCGGCTCCACCGAACACACCGGAATTGAGGTCGTGTCTTTTGGATAAGTCCGAAAGGCATGGGTCGCTTACTGGACCATGGATCGCCAATAATTCGACCGCATGGGGTAGGGTCAATTGCCAAACTTCAATATACCTAATTACCCACGTGAGCAAAGCTACCGGGGAATTCACACCCTCGATGGACCTCGAGCAGAACGAGCCGTTACCGTGCCCGAACCGTGTGTAACCCAAGCGGAGGTTACCAAGGCCCGTCGGTCCAAATGAACAATTTACAGCCTCGCTATTTCTCAAACCCGCACCATGCTAAGCCAATGAAAAACACAGAAACGAGCTGGAACATTTAACAAAAGGGATATTTATTTATAATGGGGCAGGGCAACACGCAAGAAAGCAGAGTTAACCGAATAAAAGGCAATGTATAATGAAAAGAAAACGCTTAAACAGCTCTACTTAAGACGGGGCCGACGGACGGACGGATGGACAGGGCCGACGGACGGACGGACACACACACAATAAATAGACCCGTGGGTCTTTTATTGATACCCCCAGCTCGGAGGGAAGGTGAGCTGGAGGTAAGAGACTGGCTTGGACCTTTCCGCTTCATGCGGTTCCACCGACTCGAACCCACGACCCGAAGTCCATGGCCCACGAACGGGACCAAACCCACTCGCCACTGTCTCAGACCGCTTCAGCCACGACCACGACCGTCTGCAGAATGCAATCGCCACGATCCTTATGTGCCCAGCCCAACTCTCCTCCAGACCACCACTCTACTCTTTTGAGGAGGGAGGGGCTTCTTCTCCCCGCCACTCACCTCCTGATTGGACGGTGGGTTGTCGGGCGACTCGTGGCAGCCTCCCGATTGGCTGGGGCGCGCGTGTGGCGCTCACCCTCCACTCATTGGCTGGGGTGTCGTGGGAAAGTCGCCCTCTGTGCGTGATTGGACAAGGGGTGGAGTCGGAGCTGAGGCGATGAAAATTTCCGCCCACGTTCATGGTCGAATGCTCGTGGGCAATGGCGTCGGTGTTGTTATTGTAGTTGGTGATGTAGAGCAGTGCTACTCAAAGTAGTGGTACGCGGACCGGTGCCGGTACACGAGTCTGACTGCCGGTCCGCGGCGAGTTTCCAGTTTCACAATATCATAATATATAACATGTAATGTATAAAATCTTGAAAAATAATATATTTAAGCCGACAAATTCAAAATACGAGAAGTCTAAATGTATATATATATATATATATATATATATATATATATATATATATATATATATATATATATATATATATATATATATATATACTGTCAACTTTTATTATATTTTAATATTTTTCCGGTATAAATTAATATTACTACGGATGTTCAAACAATATTTTCTCGGATCATAAACAAATAATGATATGGCACAAATATGGTACCGGTCCCTGACACATTGGAAAAAAAAAACCTGCTGGTCTGCCACATCAGATAGTTTGAGAAGCACTGATGTAGAGGATGTAAAAACCTGACCATCCAATAATTCGTAGTGCACACATGTAATTCCCATGAGACAAAGGGGGGATTCTAATTGTAAACACATACTTATCGAAATAACTAAGCTGAGGGACTGCTCTCTGTCTGTGTGCAATATGGCTGCCAGATCCGTAACAATACGTTTGTCCCGCTGCGAGAGCAACTTGGTGCTGTCTTGCGCATGTCAACACATGCAAATAGAAGCACCTTGATTCTAAGTTCCACAAAGACCATCTCTGGGCCAAGCTAAGTGCCAGAATAAAGGAAGGATTTGCTTTGCTTTTGTTTTCCCCTTGTCTGTATATAGAGGTTCCTCGACTTTAGACTTCAGGATTAGTTTACCTCACATATTATATTATTCTGATTTTTGGCCTTTGTAAGTATTTATCCATTTTCATTAAATGTGTTCATTTTAAGTCCTTGTGTCTGTGTATCTGTCGTGGGGTTCAAGTAAACCCCCCCCCCCATCCCTCGATCATTGCGCCCTGCCCCTTGTGAGCAGTGATTTTGGTAGTTTCACCAGAAGGGGGTTGCTGGCAAACCTTGAGCACCCTGTGGAAATAGGGGGTGGGGGAGGCATAATCGCAGACAGCAGGAGAGGGGGGCGAGAACGGAAAGGAGACGGTAGAAGACAAAGACCACCGACCTGCCTGCAGTGAGAGAGTGAGGCCCAAAGACTCAGCTTCACCACGGGAGATACCAATAATCCGAAATGCCTTTGGTTTCCACAGCGTGAAGCCGAGAAAGGTGAGAGGCAGGAGCACCAGCCCAGAGCGGAGAGCAGTACTCTATCAGGCTGTGGACAAAACCATTGTATGCAGTCAGGAGCTCAGGTGGGCCGAGAAAGGACTTTGCACAATGGAGGATTCCCAGTCTGTGACCGGCTTTGGAGGCCAGGTTAAAAATGTGGCTTTCCCAGGAACGATTGTGGCAGACCGTGAGACCCAGAAGCTTGAATGAAAGGACTTCAAGAAGATTGTTGAGAAAGTACATGGTGGGGGGAGGGGGGGTCTAAATGCTCCTTTTGGAGAGACAGAGTGAGAGCGTGAGATTTGTCAGGAATGAAAGACATGCTCCACGTTTTGGACCACTTAGTGATTTTATCCAGATCTGCAGAGTGCGAAGAGGCTGCTGCTTGCCGGTCTGAAGGATGACAGATGGTACGGCAGAGGGTGCAGTCATCAGCAAAGAGATAAGGAGGATTTTCCAGAGTCGGAGAGTTCATTGATGAAAACCAGAAAAAGAAAAGGGCCGAGAACGCTGCCTTGAGGAACTCCAGACTGGACAGGAAGAGGCGATGAGAGAACTCCATTTGGGGCCACATGTTGGCTGCGACAGGAGAGGAAGTCTGCGAGCCATGAGTGGAAATGGCCTTAGATACCAGAGGAAGAGTTTGGTGAGTCGGGCAGGGTGCCAGACCGTGTCAAAAGCATGCGATATGTCTTGGGATATGGCTTTGATTTCATGTCCGGCATAGAGTACCTCCATCCATTGTTGGGAGAGCAGAAGCAGCATATCCAGGGTAGAGTGACCTGGTCTGAAGCCAAATTGATGATCAGACATCAAGCCATTGGAGAAGAGGAAGGATTTAATGTCTGAAGCGATGATGGATTCAAAGACCTTGCATTTCCTCATGCTTCAATTTTTTTTTTCATTACTCATTATTTTTATTATAAATCTTTGATTTATTTTTATTAAACCATCATTTGTTCAATTTACTTGTGTTAGTTTATTCGTTGTTGGTTCGAGATTAAATCCATGCGTTTCCGTTCTGGTGTGCACTTCCACTGTTTCCCTTCCCGCACGCGCCATAATCTCCAAGGATCTCGACTGTTCGCCTCCGAGTGAAAACCGTTTGGCTATCCGCCCAGGGTGACGTTAACTGGCTTGGACACGACAGTATGAAACAGGATGATCCCGTAACATAGAAGATACCTGGTCAGCCTGTGAGGGTGGGACAAAACATTCGCCTCCCATTTTGTCCGTGGTGTCCGAGTGCGCCTGCGTGGTGTTGGCTGATGATGGGTATTTCTGCTGAGTAATGTATAAACCGATTTATCAATTAATACAAAATCCCTTCCAAGTCATTAATTGAACGTGAATTCAAACCCCACAAAAGATCACGTGACTAGCGTTTTCATCTTCACGAACACTTCCGCCTTTTTCCTCTGAAATGCTTGCACAAGGCTCAAAATGATTCGGCTCCAAAATTTCCCTGAAAGCGTTTCCATCGCCAATCGTCTCCAACTGCTCCTTCAAAATCCCACTGATCAGTTTCAACATTCTGAGAACCTTCAGACACTGATGATGGAGGAATTGGTACCGGACTCCAAGCTCGACAAGCACCGTTTCTCGATGTAAAACTGCCATTCCGATCAATACAGCATCAGGGTTTGACATCACTGATGAAAATCGAAAAATCGACACTGATTGGCAAAAAAAAAATTCAATTTTTTTCTCCTTTAAATGAGACCGTGATTAATGATCGATTCTCAATGGTTTTTAGAAGATAAAAAAAAAACAAATTGCATTTGGGTTCCCCTTTAAAGCTTTGTTTGCAGCACCATAACCTGATTGTCCAAAAACCTCTTGCTTTGTGTGACCCAAGCACAAGAATAATTGAGGAACTTGCCCTTGTATTCGCATTTGATGGTTTATTTAACACAATTCAACATCACACCATGGACATGCACAGAAGAAAGAATGAAACGGGAACATTTGTGAAAATAAACGAATTAATTTGACCACAAATGGGTGGCAGGATGGCCTGGAGGGATGCACACTCTTCTAACTCTAAGCCTGGGTTCGAAATTTCGAACCGGCTATAAACTGTCATCCTGGTGTTTCACAGGGAGTGCGATTCATCAATGTGTGCTATTCCTCGGATGGATGTTAAACTGGCGCAAAATCTATCTGCATTAGTTGATAGACGTTAAAGATCTGTGTTGCAAAGAGTAGGCGAGCGATCGCTGGCACCCTGAACAAATTCCAAATCCCTGCCCTCCCTAACTAAATCAAATGTCAGGCCTGGTCAGATGATTCGTGAAATACTTAGCCCAAAAACTTCCGACGGCAAACCCCACAAGAACGTCGGAACAATAGTGGTGGTTAAAGAAGAATTTGATTGCATAAATAATTACAAGGAATATTCCTGTATCTTATTCAATTCGTAAAAAAAAAAAAAAAGACATATCTACTCTAACTTGGCAACCAAGATATTCTAGTTTTGTATTTTTAAATTAATTTTCTAACATTTATTTTTCACTTGGAAGTTGCAGGTTACGATGTTTAAATAAAGGTGGAAAAAGTCTGATTTAACGCAATTTAATTCCAGGCTACAAGGCTACAAAAGGTGAAAATTTTGAAAGAGGGGTGTCGACTTTCGATAGGCACTGTTTAAAGCACCTTCCTTCAAAAGTAGCAGGTAATCAAAACGAGAATTCCAAGTCTCTGCACAGAGATGTAGAAACAATGAAGCACAAGAGATATATATATATATATATACAACACAGGAGGGATGAACGTTGTGAGTGAGCTTTCCCTTATTAACTTTGATCACAAAAGGCAGTTTGCCGATTTCTGAGGAACCGTTAGCAACTGAGAAGACGACGAGGAGCAACAGCTACCTTTTAGCTGTTTCTCCAAAAATTCGCAAAACGCTTATTGCCAGTGATGTTGAACCGCTAGCATGTGGGAACACCGATTTGTTTCCTTCAAAGACCACACAACACAACAAAGATGCTGGCTGTGAGGCTCAGACTTGCCTGGATTCTACGAGCAGCATCTGCTCACACTCTGAGTCTTGATTCCAGGTGGCTGAATGTGGATGTCTCAAGATGGATGCTCTCATTCCACTTCCCAATAGGTGTGTAACTCATTTCACACCTCAATGTAGCTCCAACTCACTTCCACTCTGGCTCCTGTCCTCAGCAACAACACTGCTGCGGCACAGGTTCAAAGGGCAAATTCACCCTCTCAAGCCGGCTCTTGCCAGCTCCAGCCAATCCAAAGGCCCAAGATGGCGTCAATGGTCTGGCTCTTTTGTTCTCTTCTTCCAGTAGGTTCCACACCATTATGAAACTCCCCCTTACCTCCCACCTATCCCATCACCATGACAATCAAGATGTCCATGGATGTGACATATATGACAAAGCAGTTGTGCATTTAATGAGTTGTAAATGGGATAAAGCCCTTTTAACCATGACTGTTTGCACAGCTGACTTGAAGCAATGCACTGTGCTCAAACCACAAATTGTCACATGGTATAATACTGATCCCACTTTGCCTTTATCAATAGTTTTAAGTAGATTTGTCATTCAACCAATCAGAAATGTTCAGACTACTAAATGATGAAACGAAAGACCAAAGAAGGAACCCGAAGAAGTAAAGAGCAAAGATGGAGTCATCAGGAGGAACCTGGATAGGATTCGGGTTTCAGCTGCTACTCCACAATCCTTAAACCCAACCAGGCGCAGCCAAGTGAGCCTTACAGAAAAATTTCTGAAATAATTCACTTCTGAGAGATAGAGGAAAAGAGATGAAAACAAAGCCTTTTTAAAATTATAGACAGACTGTCATACTCTGCCCTGCAGTAGGATAAATTCAGTATTGGTTACCAGGATGTAAAATTCTACAAGACAAGTTTGTACAAATTTAAGTGAGGTTGGTTAAATATTTCACGTGAAAAATAGACATTCCATCTTTCAGTTGAGCTCTCCAACCTGCATTCTAATCTCGACAAAGCTATAAACTCACACTGGTGACATTCAGGGTGAGATCAATTTGTTTGTCGTTCATCAGATGGATGTTAAACTGGGTGTCCCATTTGCTAGCACTAGTGGGTCACCATCAAAGGTCCTACAGTGCCCTATGCGAAGAGCAGACGAATTATTGATGACATCCTGAACAAATAACAAATTTCTGCAAAAATTAGTTCCGGTCAAGCATCAGTCCTGGCCTGCTGATTTTTGAAAAGAATGGGATCATTAACTTTCCTTGGTCTATAGAGAGGGAGACTCAACCCACAATAAGGTGGGAATTGTGGCCCTTAAAGAAGTCAGAGATTCAAAGCTTAATTGCATTCTAAGAAATTATCCATCTCCACTCTTCAATACCTGCTGGAGTTTTGAAAGGCTGGAATTTCTCCAAGGCAGCATCTTTGGCCTAATCTTATTCCTCATCCACATAAATGGCCTATTCGATGCTCTGGAATACCCATTCCTTTTTGCAGATGACTTCACATTTCCATATAGCACTGTCATCCCATTGATAGACAGCCAATTTCAAAATTACATGCTGGTCTGATAAATATAACATGTCCTTCAATCCTGAAAAATCTCAATCTCCCAAGATCGCTCCGGAAGGATCGTCAAATGATCCTATCTATCAATTTCTATGGTCAGCACCACTAGAAGAAGTTCAGTCTTTTGACTTTCTAGGCCTCACCATCAACTCTGACCTCTCCTTGACTGACCATATAGCCAGGCTTGGCCTTGAAAGCCAGGAGCAGACTAGGCATTCCAAATCATTCCAAGTCTTTCCTTGAAAAATTAAATGACTCACAGTGAAAGGACTTTGTCCGTAGCTCAATGGGGTACTGCTCTCCGGTATGGATTGCCCCAGAATCCCACCTGTCTCTCCTAGTTACTGTGCAATTTAAAGCTCTCAAAATCATTGGAATCTCCAGTGGTGAGGCCAAAGGACAGGATCTGTTGCTCTTGTATCACAGGTGAGTGAGTGGTCTCTTTTCTACCATCTATTCTCCAATATTGCTCCCTCTGGTCTCTGTCCTCAGACTCCTCAGCAAATCCAGGATACCAACGTTCTTTCAATAAGTCTCTACTAGTTAAACTCCCAAAATCCAAGTTGGTTTCACACCTCAACTCCTTTGTCCTTGCTTCTGTCTTTGGAACCACCTTCCAGAGGCTGTTCTATCCAACTCTTCCCTCCAGGGCTTCAAGCAGGCAGTGCATGCCACCTCAAGTCACCCCGCCCCCCATCCTTCTCCACAACCTTTATTACCTCCACCAACCCAACAATTTTACTTGCAGCGTTTCCTTTCTTACTCCTTTTTTCCTGTTTGCTTATTCCCTTTGTGCATCCAACGGTTACTCGCTGCCCCACTGGTAGTTCATATCCTCACTCACCTTCATCTTCCATGAGCCTTGATCTTGGAAAAAAAATATTAAAAAACCCCAAAAAGGAACAAATCCTAACAGCTCTATCATTTATAAATGTGGATCGTCAAGCAAGGAAGCAGCACATACCATTTTTATGGTCTTTAGTATTACTCAGCCAGGGTTTGAACTACCAACCTCCCAGGATCATTGCGGATACTCCAACCATTAAAACGCCGAGTCTGGTGAACTTCTTTACTTTATACCAAACATTTACCATGTAGTTGTAAAAGCTTTGATTGCAACTCCTGACTCCCTAATTTCCAAAAAAGTATAAATATACAGATTTCAAACGATTGCCTCTCTTATGTCACAAATTTTCCATCCACCTGTTTCCAAGAAAAAACGAAAAGAAAAAAAACAAACAAACAAACAAACACATAAACACCCATTATGCATTCAGTCATCTGCTCAATGCACTCATTCATTATTTCATGATCCCACGATTCTTTCATTTGACTAAAACCATGAGGAAGCACACCGATATCGTTGGCGACAATAGCAAAACCTGTAACGTCTGGGTCAAGCATAAAGACATTCAAAATGCTTCAAAGCAATTACAAAGGGGAAAAGCTTCCCCATATCATGCAGACAATTTTTCTGATCAGTGTTAAAGCCAGAAAATACAATTTGATATGAATGTGTCAATGAATATGCCTCTGCCAAAGGTCACATGACCTTTGGCCTCAAAATCCAATCAGTTAATCTTTGCATCATAGTACATACCTCCACCAAGTTTGGTGAAAATCTCTTCAGCGATTCACAAGTTACCATTTAAGCACAAGTTGTATTTCCAAAAAGCAAAACAAATTTAAGTTTTTTTTATTGGGAATATTATTGGAATTATTTTCTCAAAAACAATCAAAATAGACCCGCAGGTGACAATGAAGCAAAACATTTACATCTCTCAAATGCATTTCTCTTAGTTTCATACAGCACCAATCTTTCAACATTACCCATCAACAAACTGCAGTCATAACCTCATCGATCAAAAACCACACACACACACACTTCTTTTTTTTTAAATCCCATTCTCTCATTTTCATTTTACAACATGGTAATGATAAGTTAAGACAACCAGGGTGAGAACAAAAACAGACTGCAGTCAAATTTGCACAAATGTGTTTGGTTCCAAATTTCCACTTGCTTTGAAATGGCAATACAGAGATTATATGACATCACTGGAGACCATTAATTGCAATGGTAAATATTACAACACAGACGGGTGGTAAATATTCATCAAAATGATAAGGACAACAAAATCTTACGTAGAAATGGGCTGCGAGAATGTAATGATTGATAGTCATACGTAGTACAAAATAAAACAACCATGACGGTGGTTTGGAAAAAAATAATTAAAATTAACCAAGACGACAGACTCACTATTAGTGCGTACGCAGCAACTCTAATGATCATTTCAATGAAAATTACAACACAAAACATGCAGTGCAAACCAAAAAGATGTCAATAACTGCAATGACGATAAACAGTCAAGGATCTCAAAAAATAATTACAATGGCAAAAAATAAGAAATAACTAATTACAACAAAATCCGTACGAGAAATATTGGAGACTCAGTGGATGAAACTAAATGCAAGGTTTTCAAAGAGTTCAATTTTTTTCTTCTTGCCCAAGTGGTTGAGTACAACAGTGTAATCAAAGTTCATCAGAACTATGAGTTGTCGATGGTATCCTCTGTTCGCTATCATTCTCTTGATGCTTGACATTGGCTTCTTCATGCTTGCTACCTGCCCCCTCTTTGCCTCTGTCACCTCCCCCCTCTGAGCCTCTCTCTCCACCCGCCCCCTCTGAGTCCCTCTCTCCGCCCGCCCCCTCTGAGCTCCCCTCTCCGCCTGCCCCCTCCGAGCCCCTCTCTCCGCCCGCCCCCTCCGAGCCCTTCTCTCCGCCCGCCTCCTCCGAGCCCCTCTCTCCGCCCGCCCCTTCCGAGCCGCTCTCTCCGCCTGCCCCCTTCGAGCTTCTCTCTCCACCCGCCCCCTCCTGACCACTCTTGTTCATATTTGTGTCATTTTCTTCTGCAGGCTTCTTGGATGCTGAAAATAAATCACAAAAGAATGACGAGATTAAAAGTCAACAAACTGAAAAAGATTCCAAGTTTCATAATGCAGCATACTCATTGCTCAAAACTTGAGGAGTGGAGAGTTCATGGAATACCCTACCCCATGCTGTCTTGAGAAACAAGGATGTGGGTGGAGTCTACAAGTGACAAATTTAATTTGTCATGACATAAAATGCCATAATATTTTGACAAAGTACAGTTACTACAAAACGGAACGGTTTTGAAAGTGCCAAAAAGGCAACTTGTGTTTTACAGTGTTCAAGTATATAATTCAATCGAAACAAGTTAAAAAAAATAAAATAAGAAAGACAAAATGTCATAGCCCCTGTTGTTTTAGTAATTTTGTTGTATGTAGTTAAAGGGCTAGCCCATATTGATGTACAACTAAAATGTCTGCCACTCTATCAGTCAGCCATCTTTGATCAGATCACAAAATAAAGTGAGGAGCACAAGTCTGCCATCATGTACTGCTCTTGTGCCAAGTTTGAACAAAATCAGACCATGCATGTCTGAGAAATGGTTAGGGACACATTTAAGTAACAAAATGCCCACCACTTGGCCAGGTTGGATCTGATCTCCAAAAAAAAATTTAAAAAAAAAAAAAAAAAAAAAAAACACACACACACAAATATATATATATATATATATATATATATATATATATATATATATATATATATATATATATATATATATATATATATATATATATATATATATATATATATGTAAGCCATCAATCATTATCTGGGTGCCAAGTTTGAACATCGGTAAATACATTTCCGAGAAATGGTTGAGGACGTCCAAAATCAGATTTTTCACAACTAAAATGGGCACCAGTCGGCCATCTTGGATCTGATGGAGAAAAGAAAAAAAAAATGCGCGCATATGTATACCATCATGTGTTGTCTTTGCGCCAAGTACGAATAAAATTTGTTCGTACACGTCCGAGATATGGTTGCAGATGCATGGACACGAAAATTGAGACCAAATCCATAAGCCCCCGGTTTGGACTAAGTCCAATGGAAGCTAATAAAATTAAGATTTTAAAATACCCCCGAGCCGGAGTGCTGGTCATCTCTGCCAGAGGTCGAAAGTAACTCTGTGCCAGACTGGAATACGGGCAGTTCATAAAGTACGTACGCTCTACTTCCGGGTTTCAAAACCACCCACCCCCCTCTGTATGCAGGCTAGTGACTACCCACCCACCCCCTCATACATCGCTAATTGCTTGCAAAGCCAGCAGTTCCTTATGAACCAATGTTTGTAAGTCATGACAATGCAGTCCCTAGCGGTGTAATTTACCTTTTTCTTTTAATATCACAGCACGTCATTTATGAAAATAAAAGTACAAATTGACATTCAAGACAATGTTAATGTCATAAATGAAAGTAAGTGTGCATATAAACTTGTGTTCCATTGTTTTAGTTAAATCTGACAAAAGCTTTAAATGTAATATTTGTCTCGGAGAGTTCCGGTTCTTAATTTAACACTTTTATTTTTGTATGTACTTTATGAACGGCCCATACATGGAATCAGAGCGAAGTTTGAAGGGCTATAAAATTGGAACGAGAGCAAATTTCAAAAAAATGGCTCATGTTGTTCTAGATAATAGTCCATAGTATCTGAATCACTAATAACATTTGATCTGTCTTGATAAATGAGGGAGGAGATACGATTTGAAATCGACGATTTTCGCAACTTTGACAGCCTCGTGACGTTGACCTCGACCTTGGACGACCTTGAAAGTTATATCGTTGTGCACGTCTCATCGACCTCTATCCATTCCACTATTGGTTATTTGTCTCCACTCAGTTTGATTGTGGATGGACGGACGGACGTACAGACTTCGAGACTGTTATTATTAGGTCATCTCTATTGAGATGATAGAGATGACCTAAAAAGTTGGAGAAAAACAAAATTTTTGGAGGTTAATCACCATTGTGCTGTCTTATACAGCATATTATTTAACAAATTACATTAGTTCATTATGCCTGTGACTTGTGTCCTTTATGATGTCCTTAGAATCACTTTCCAATTTGGAATGGTTTTCAATTTTGTTTGACTGCAGACAAGCAGAAAGATAAAAAAAAAATTATATTAATTTTCTGCGCATGTGTGATCGGGATGAATTCAGACAAAGTACTGCAAAACTGCAGGTTCCCTTTCCGATTCAGGTTCGGATTAGTGTTCAAAATATAAATAACATTCAAAATATAACATTCAATTGAAATAAAGTTGTTCATCGCACAAACTGATGTTTGTAGACACACAGACAGACAGAAGTAAACCAATTGTCGAAACTCGCTTTTCGCTGTGCAGGGAAATTACGAGCCTGGAAACTATGATCATAAAATTGAAATGTGTGATGCGCATAACACCAATATACCAGAAGGCATCAATTTACAGACAAAAATGTAATGTTAAATTGAAGCCCACCCCTCTTCCACCTCCTAGAAGCATACGTACACCGTTGTGTGTTTCTGATGTATTTTTCTGCCTTCCATCTCAAGTGTTACGTTATTTGATGTCCAGAAGATATAGGCTATCATGAAACCACTCAATATTTACCTCATTTTAGCTTGATGATGAAGCCGAAAGGTAGAAGTGTATCCATGACTGATGCTTACAATGTTGTGCTTATGTAGGAGGGGGGTGGAGGGAGAAGTTTTAGCTTGAGAAATCTCTCTCAGTATAGCTGCATGGGGATCATATAACCAGAGAGTTGGTGTCAAAGCCACCCAGTGCTCGCCTGTTTATACATTTATCGTTTTTAAAAGACTAGTCTAATAATATTTTATCCAAAGCATTGCAGTGAATGAAGTCTGATCCAAATAATTTTAAAGCAATATTTGTATTTGTATATTGTAATAAGTAAAAAATAGTGTGGAAAAACATTAGAAAGTGTCTCATACAGATATCAAAAAAATTGATAAAGATATATAGAAAGGAAATAACTTGCACCAAAAACTTTAACATTTTCACGCTCACGGTCACGGTCACGCTCACGCCAGGGATATCGTTATAGCTCTCGATTCTTCGAACAGGCGAGCTAATAAAAATCGATGGAATGTTTCAAATAGAACTTTATTAGAAAGAAATGATTGAAATCACGACTAACCCCCCCCCAAACGACCCTCCCACAAGACACGCCGCGACCCCCCCCCACGCCGAGACACGCCGCAACCCCCACGAGACACGCTGCGACCCCCCCGACAAGACACGCCGTGACATCCCCCCCCCCCCCCGAGACACCCCCACCCCGAGACACGCCGCGACACCCCCACCCCCGAGACACGCCACGACACACCCCCCCCCCCGCCGACCACCCTCCAACGAGACACGCCGCAACTCTCCTACCACGAGACATGCCACAACGCACCTTCCGACTGAGAAATTTCACAATCAACCCCCCTTCCCCAGCAAAATACGTCGCAACCACAGCCCAACCTCCACCCCTCTCACACAAGACATGCCACAATCACTCCTCACACGACACGCAGCCACACACTCTGTGGCATATTGATCTTATACAATGAAGTGTCCAGTAGCTGTAAAATTGATAAAGACCAACTTGGTAAAAGTGATACAGAATTTGATTTTCCATTTTCCAATGCCATATTCATTTAATGCCCAACTTACCAACTGGTTTGGAAAAGCGAAGTTTATTTCCAAGGATGTTCACCTCCCGATCCAACTCAGCTTTCCTTTCACGAAGGTCTGCTGCTTTTAAGTGTGGATTTTCCCAAGCTGGTAAAGTAGCTTGCACTTTTATTGCTTCTTCTAACCATGCCTGAGAAAAACCAATAAAAAGGGGCAAAGAGAACAATAAAAAAAGTAGAGAAGAACAGGAAGAATTATCCAATATGGGACAGTAAAAGTAACTGTAAACAATATCCCCCTTCCGCCACGTGGCGGGGGATAAAAACTCAACCAAGAAATACACTCTGGACAATGGCGATCTGGACCTTATGGGAGTGGTCGCAACAAGACAAAGATGTTGGATTTTGCCCCTTTTTTCACTCCATGCAATCTCATTAAATATTTATGACGAAGGTATGGGTTGAGAATGTCATGTGGTGAACTGCAATTGGGCATTGAAATTCCAATTCCACACACACACACATAAAAATAAAAAAATAGAAAAATAAACCCGTAATTAAATGTGAATTGGGCTCCAGCGAAGGCAAAACCTATCTAGTTCTTAGCCCTGAAACCAACTCTCAATGTGTGGTGTCAGAGTCAATTTTCAGATATCTACCCAATAAGACTTTCAGAGATCGTGGATTGAACGAATGAACAAATTTGCAGCAAACACTGTAATCCGTTTCTAGATATTTACATGTAACCATCCATAAATAAATACATGGAAGAGAAAACACAAGACATACTAACTACAATGGCAATCGGCAGAGCACATACCTCTACTAGGCTGAACAGTTTCCGTTTTGTATCCCACTGATCGGCCAGATCTGAATCCGGACCTTGATCAAAATCTAATCGGGTCATTCTCGTCCACCAACCCAACTCATCCACCAAGTTTTGTAATAAACAAAGAAACAAAAACCTTTCACCTTAAAAGTTGCTCTCCAGCAGCTAATCACTTGCCAAGAATGACACATCCGTATCATTAGCTCCTCTGAGCTCAGACCAATCAGTAGCATTCTCAGTTTGGTAATTGCTGATCAGGGTAATGAGCATTAAGTAGTGGCAGGGCATGTCTTCATATGTCTGAGACAAATCCTACCCCATTAGCCCCAGAGCAACAAAATGTTTGCTCTGGAACTTTAGTGAGAACAAAAGTTTTGAAGTTAGTCCCCTTCCTCACACCTTGGACTGCAACATGCCTCGAACCAGTGTCCCGAAGAACACGAGCAGGTCCCCGATTCCCTTCACTTCTCTTAAGCCCCAAATACTTTGGGTTTAAAGTTTTTGCAGGTTAGTTTACATATTACATGCACTACTATAGAGTTCATGGACCACCTGACTCCATGGAGTCTTGAGGAAAAAAAAAAAAAGAAAAAAAGGACATGTGTGGGGTCTGGACGTAGTGGTAGTGGCGTGTGCCTGTAATGCGACTATTTGGGGGATCGCTTGAGGACGGGAGACCTGTGCTGTGCCATGCTAATAGACAGTACAAAGCAGCCCATCCAATATGACGGCACCCAATCCTGATTGGTAGGTCAGGCCACAGACTTGCTATGGGTATCATGTAAAACCCATACTAACCAGTTCATGGTCGAGTATCGGCGACTAAACTAAACTGGCTCCCCCCCACCAGGTCCGTCTGGTGTGGAAGGTGTAAGGATATGGACACCCAGCAGGATTAAACACAAAACCTGCCAAAGGGTGGTGAAGGAGCTCTTTGCGAGCCAACGGCCATCCATATCTGGTGCCAACTGCGTTTGCAGACATCCTCCTGCAGTTGGTTAGCTTCTCCGTAGGAGGTTGATGGCAGGATTTGCACTCTGGCCACCATAAAACACTTCACGCCGCAAAACACACTGCAGTGTGTGTTGGGGGTGGTGCTAAAGTGTCGTCCACCAGATGACGATCTCCTTGGGTTAAACTGAGGTGGTGCCTTCGGGTGGGTGCCTGGAATGTCCTATCCCTCAGAGATGGGGATGGGCCAGGCATCTGCCTGGGGGATGGTCAGCTGGAAGCCCCAGGAGTACTGGCACAAAGTGGATGCATCAACGTGCTGTGGTGCATGCATGTATGTATGTATGTATGTATGTATGTATGTATGTATGTATGTATGTATGGTCTGCGGGCAGCAAATTTGATTGAGATGATGCAAAATGCCATAATATGTCAAAGTGCTGCTAAACAAAAGTTGTTAAAGTGCCAATTAGACGATTTGTGTTCTCCAGTGTTCAGGTGTATAATTTAATTGTAATAATTTTTTTTTTTTTTAAGCTTTCAAAGGTTGCTGAAAATAAATAAATACATAAATAAATTGGAAGGTCACTCTCTCTGAATTAGATGTCCAGTGTCTTTTTACACCACCTTATTTAACACATTACATTAATTCTTCATGGCCGTTTGGGTCCTTCATTACATCCGAAAAGAAGTTTCCCGTTTCGTATTGTTTATAATTTTGTTTGACTGCCAGACAGGCAGAGTAAAAAAAAATATCTCACTCGTCTCTGCACATGTGCAATCGGGACGAATTCAGAGCCAAAATACAGGTTCCCTTTCCGATTCATGTTCAAATATATCATTCAATTGAAATAAACTTGTTCTTCAATCATAAACTGACGTTTATGGAGACAGACAGACAAAAAGACAAACAGACAAAGGGAACCAATTACTTAACCCTGCTTTTTGCGTCACATGCACACGGGGGTAAAATAGCACAATTTCATTCTAGAGCGGTTGAACAGGCAAGACAAATACAGAAAGGCACAAATAGAATGATAAAACTACTGTCCTGCATATATAATACCAAATCCAAGCTTGGCTAAAGGCATGTTCTATTCTGTGGTGTTTATACCCTTGAAATAAAAAAAAAATTAAATACAGCAATCAAAACTCAAGCTGATTACACTGGTAAGTTAAAAATAAAATAAAAACAAATAAGGCAATGAAGCAAGAAAAGAATATAAGAGGAATTTGTCAAATTACTGAGGTATTATGAATCATGGACTCGAACCCAGCAATCTCAGTGGATGTCAGTACGTGTTGTTCAGCTGGGAAGAGCTTGGCGAGGCTGTACATTGTCGAGGGAGGTCAGGAAGGATATTGGGAGTGGAGGAGTGGGTCGAAGTTAAAGAATGTTCAAAGACAAAATGTCAAAAACGGTAAGAAGCAACAATCAAATCGTTTAAAAAAAATGATTCGAGGCCAACAGATTAACCAGAATGCAGTTTGTAAAACACAAAACAAAAGTGGTTGATTTATAAAAGTGTAAATAGATAGGTGTTAAGGGGAACAAAGAAAAATAACCTGAGGAATGTAGAAGAATGGTTGAGTGTTACATTTAGTGCTTGGATGAGCGCAGGTCGAGCCTGTGCCTCTACCAGTCGAGTGGAAAGTCCACGCCATGCTGATCGAAGACCTCTGTGTTTGTTCTTCAGCATCTGTCAGGGGAAAAGCTTTTATCAAACATATGGGAATAAAAAAAGGTCACTCGATCAGTTGGAAGCCTGTGCACCCACAAACAGCATGGTCCTGCATTCGATCCCAAACAACTAATTTATTAAACAACAAAAAAGGCTGTTGGGTAATGTATGGTCACAATACAGACCTTTGAAAGGGTTATAAAGCTAGCTGTCTTTTTTTGCAGAATTTTTTACACCAATAGTGAATCCTGCCATTTCAGGTAGAGCACAGCTATATGCCTGGGAGATTAATGAGAGTTAAAGTTTATAATGATTTCAAGGGCTTGAAGGATGGCATACTCAGACAATACAAATGATTAATAAGCTTATGTTATTTGCTACAAGTGAAAAAAACCAAAAACAAACAAAACAAAACAAAAAAAAACCTTTGAAAAGTTGCAGATTGGCTTTGTGTTCAAGTTCATAAAACAGCTGAGAACAAGCCAGGGTCTACAAAAGATTAAAAACAATTGAATAGAAGAAACCAGCACTTATTTTTATTTATTTATTTGTTTTTACAAGAAACAAGAAGTATTTTCTTATCTTGCTGGGGAAGGCAGGTGCAGATCTGGGTTGGTGGATAGGTAGAACAATGGATGAAATCAACAGGATATCAATTGAGGTATGCGAACCATCAGGTGGAAACAACGATAATTCGATGCTTTGGGCGTTAACCCTTCCCATCCCCATTTTTTGCTCCAACAAAGGGTTGATGCACAAACTTAAGCCTCTCCTTGCTCTCCATCCCGACAGTTAGCAAACCTCATTCAACATCCTGCTGATTTAATCCGCATGTATATTGCATTGTCGTAATTACGAATGTTAATCGTGGAGAGAAGAATGAAAATAACAGAGTGGAGTAAAGTGATTGGAATAATTAATATTCATAATTGCAATCTTTAAATACAAAAGGCTTTTGCATTTTTTATACATTTCGCAAAAATGATATGGGGAAGGGGTGGGGGGGGGGAGGGAGATTGGAAGAAAGAGTAGGCACATCATCCAACAGGGGGGGGGGTGGGGGAAAGGAAGCACACCATACGAACAATATGATAAGAAATTGAATGGACCATTTATTCAACTTAACATCAAATTAACAAGATGGTAATTTATCAGTCAATGACTGATCACAAACATCCCATTCTGAATTAAAAGTGACCCCCCCCCCACCAGGTCTGAGATTCAATCAGAGATGTCATTTTCAGTCAAGAACGGGATGCAACATGCAGGAGCAGGAATGAATAACTCTAGGCCATTCCTGATTAGAGAGATTTTTTCTTCCCAAGCCAAGCTTCATGATAAATGCAAATACAGTAATACCCTGATTTACTATCCCCTTTTTACGTTGTTTCGTCGTCATGCTCTTCATACCATTACCTGATCTGCATTGCCTCAACTCAGACTTACATCACTTTAAAAGCCATACCTTTTATTATTGAGCACTTTCAGAACGTGCAAGACCGATAAAGATGCCAGAATACATTGCTAAAATACCAAATTGGGAGATCGCAAAATTGCTGAAAGAACTGTACTTTGCATTGAACATATTGGAATGTATGCCTGGTATTGGCTTAATGGTTAGGGTGTTGGGCTTGGGATCCAAAGATCCAGAGTTCACATCCCCCTCGGCTGTTGAATTACAACCAGGTGGGGTTGACACTGCCTGTCATCCTTCTGACGTCGGCAAAATGAGTGCCAGCTTGCTGGTATCCTGTGTCGGAGCGGCGACCCGTCCACGATTGTACCCAATAGCTAAGGAGACTGCTTAGACATCACCAATGCTCTGCACAGAGTTTGGTCCCAATGGATGGGTGGATATTGAAATGTACTCTACTGTAGATTGGTAAAGAAGCATTGTAAAAGTGTTACCTTAGAAGTGAAATTAGATGTTATTTGTCAGATGTATGTTGGTGATGGTGCCGTTGATGTCGCCAGGTTATTAAATTTGCCTTCGACTACGATGCATACCATCGATAAAAATGCTGAGGTTCATTGAAGGAGGAGGAGGAATAAGAAGAGATATTGCCAACTGCGCCAGCTTCCAGAAGAGGTTTATTTATATTTATAAATGTCTGGTAATTGTATTTTAAAAATTTATTTATATGTTTGTGTACTTGAATATAACTGTCATTACGTAATGAAAAAGAGGGTACGATCATAGGTTAAACAAGAGCTCAAGTGAGCACAATATACGCCCGAACAAGAAGGTATATACAGAATTGTGCTACTACATGGAAAACAGCATCCTGGTTGCCATGGCAACCACTTTAGATGACTAACGTATGTCGCGACACACCGTCTCCACAGTCTGTACCTATGTACCAAATATGAAACGTGAAAGTTGAAAACTTTGGGAGTTACAATGCGGACAGGAATGGACGGACGGACGGACAGACGACCGGTATCACATAATACGCCCCGATATATGTATATATATGTATATATATGTATATATATATATATATATATATATATATATATATATATATATATATATATATATATATATATATATATATATATATATATATATATATATATATATATATATATATACACACACATATATTGTTGCGAATTTGCGCCTGCCGGCGTGCGATCGGCCGCTCGACTCGAATGGCGGCCGCCTCGCCCACCGGAACGGACAATTCTGACGTGACCCTCTCGGAACAACGCTGGGAGCTAGTCACGGGTGGGGGTTTAACTTCCCCACGACCGTGCCAATTGTCCACCCGTGCAAGATAGGGTTGCTCGCCAAATTCGATCTACCTAAGTACCTGCGCGGATGGTCGACCGGGCGATCGTACCTCGCCGCAGGCCGACTCCGGACACGAACCGCTTAAGCGGTCCGTTCCGTGCTACAGTGATAACCGAGCGGTGTTATCGTTGGCCTCAACGGTTCCGATTAATTATCGGGCGTATTAAGCCCACTACGAACCCTTTACGTGAAGCAGGATGGAGGGTCAATTAAAAGGAAGGAGACAAAGCGAAATGGGCACAGTTCAACATGCAAGCACTTTATTTACACGACACACGGAGAGCACACATATACAGCCAAACAGTCAAAATGCACATATAGCAATTAAAACAAAAGCAACAATGCAGAGCTACAACCGAATAAGACCGACACACGGAAACACTTAAACAGTTCTACTTTACAAGACACGGCGCCACAAGATCCATACAAAAACCCCGAAAAGAAATGGTGACTTCCCTTTGGGCCGTCGAGTCCCTCTCCCACGTCCGTCGACGTGGTCGCGCATGGCCGCGACTCCGTGCCCTGGCGTGGTAGGCGAGTCCTCTCCGGCGTGCCTCGCGCCGGCACGTGTTGGCCGCTCGACGCCACAGACTGAGTTTCCGGCGCTATCCCAGCGCGGATAGAAGGGGGGGAAACGTTGTTGCTCGAGGTCGCGGTGTGGGGAATGGCAGACGCTCCGTCCCGCCAGCGGGGTCTCGGGACCACCCCACAGAAGATCAGGCCAGCGGCCACCACGAAGAGAAGAGGACGAGCAAGCCGGAAGACAGGAAGAGGACGAAGAGAGCCAGAGCACCTTTTCCAGCGCTCTGCCCGTGTCCGACTGTAATAGCCCGGGGCTCCGCCCTTCACTCCGCCCCCGTTTTCGGCTCCGCCTCCCCTCGAGCTTCCTGGAGAAGCTTGTCGAAGGGGGCGTGCCCTCACGCTTTCCCTCCACCCCGCTCCATCCGGGGGCCGAGGGAGTCAGTTTTTGGCTTGGAGCCAGAGCGTTATTCCCCCAAAAAGAGGCCCCCACCTTTTCTCACCTTTGACCTGCATCGCTCTTCCGCCACTCCAAAGCGCGGGGAAGTCAGACAGGAAAAACAGGCGGGAAAAATCCACGCGCCATCGTTGTGCCTTCTTCTTTCCCTCCTTGCGTTCTCGACGGTTTCCAACGCGGAAACCGTCGTAGTGTGGACCGTGGAGGATGGCGTTCGTCAGCGGGGGTAGTGGCGAAGATGATGGTGGTTGTTGTGAGGGTAATTGTAGCGTGGTTGGCGTTGTGGCGTAGTTGGTGGCGGTTGTTGTTTGCGTGGAGGTTTGCGTTCGTCAGCGGGGGTAGTGGCGAAGATGGTGGTGGTTGTTGTGAGGGTAATTGTAGCGTGGTTGGCGTTGTGGCGTAATTGGTGGCGGTTGTTGTTTGCGGGGTGGTTTGTTGTTTAAAATAACAATAGAAAAAGAAAAACGGCTATCTCAAAGGATCGCAGCCCGAATGAATCACATAAATTCCCTCTAGACAACGGATTTGGGCTAACTACACATGTACTTAAGAGATATCTCACCTACGGGACCTGAATGGTGGTTTGCGAATTTCCACAGCCATAACAATATATATATATATATATATATATATATATATATATATATATATATATATATATATATATATATATATATATATATATATATATATATGGCGTATAATAAAGAGTAATACAATACGTGAAGTGGTGACGTGAGGAACGCATCCCCCGACATATTCCATTAATTATTATGGAAAAAAAACTGCTTCGATTTACATAGTTTCAACATTCATTGCACTTTTCAGAAACGCATCCCTGGCGTAAACCGGGGACTGACAGTATTGCTGTTCGAGTTAAGCGACAGAGATTGATGATCGTTTTGAGCATTCTCATCGTGGGGCAAGAGGTGTAGAGTATATTACAATTCATACAATAATTTACAGAAAGAACGATACCTTGGTATCAGCTGCGTATCCCTCCTCATCAAGCCAACCGGAAACGGTACGCAGGGTTGTCTCGAGCTCTGCTCGCTCCTCTGGCCTCGTCACTGCATGAAGCTCCTCATCCTCCAACTTCATCTTTGGAATATAAATTATTAGACCAAGTTGATAAATGGAAATAACTACTATTAAAAAGTTGCAGAAGTGGAATCAATGTGGGACAGGACAAATGTCAATGTAAAATGAATTGCTAATCGCCATTTCTCATATTCACATCCACTCCCATGACATGCAATATTTATTGCTGGTTTTGTGTAATGCCCAGTTGAAAGATGAGTTTAAAACACAGCAATAAAAAAACAAATACTAAAATCTTGTCCTTTGTATACAGCTGCCCAACAGCAATGACATCATAGAGAATGCATTCGTTGAAAACATGCACGTAATCATGCCTCTCACCCAAGCTACTTCATCCATAAATTACAGTGGCTTCAATTGCCACCATGGCTGTTTATTACAGTGGCTTCAAGACGACTGTATTGGCCAACTACAAATCAAGGTTATGTTGGGAGACTTTCTGCCTGTTATCAAGGCTTCCTTGAATGGACAGATTCCCAACTTCAATCTCTCTTCCAGTTAGAGAGATTATTATCCAATTATCCAAAAGAGATTATCCATTTATTTTGGATCAAGGAGAGTCCAAGTCCTGACAGGTTGTACAGAAGCAGCACACTCACATTTGAGAGTTTGAGTTCGATTAATGAACCAACTACAACATATTGGATTTGGTTTAGCACAGGCAGGGCATTGCACCACAAAGTTCACGGTCCCTCGGATGGACATTAGGTTGGGGACCAGTCTGCTAGCACCAACTGGTGCATCATGAAGCTCCCACAATATTTTTTTGACAAAGTAGATGAGTTGTTGCTGGCATAATGGCCAAATTCCACAAATTCCTATTCCAACGCACCGGGGCAATGCATTAACTGCACAGCTGCAATCACTCGCAATGATGAAAACCAGCAGCCGAGTGCTGTATATGCTGTCCAAATGTCCGTATTCAAAAATTAAACCACAAAGCTGACAGACAGCTGCCCAGTAGGTGAGGCCAATGTGTCATATTTTGGTTATTTTGCAAACCTGTCCAACTGTCCTGTCAATATCCTTCGAAAAAAGGACAAGACAGGAGTGCAGACTAAACAAGAACAGTGCTCGGACGAAAGCATCCCTCCACCAGGCTAAACAGTTTACGTTTTGTATCACAATGACAGGCTGGATCTGCATCCTGACCTTAACCAAAATCTAATCAGGTTGTTCCAGTCACCGACCCAACTCATTCAGCAACATTAGTCATAATCTGTCCACAACTTTGAGATATCGTGCTATATATTGTTGCGGGCCGGATATCGGCTGCGAGCACGACCGCTAGGTGGAGCAGTAGGGTCGACTCTGCCGAACACCCGGAATTTAGATCAAACCTTTCGGAAAACTCCAAGGGTACCGGTCCCTTACCGGACCGTGAATCGTGAATAATTGACCACGTGGGGCAGGGTTAATTGCCAAACTTCAATATACCTAATTACCCACGCGGACAAAGCTACCGAGTATTCACACCCTCAACGGCACTCGTACGGGATGAGCCATATGCACGCTCGACCCGTGCGTGACCCGAGTGGATAGTCACCGAGCTTCCGTCAGTTCCAAATGCACACCACTACGGCAACAACGGCCTTTCTAATTCCCCAACACGCACCGTGTTAAACCAATAAAAGAACCACAAAAATGAGCCGATACATTTAACACATGGGTTTATTTATAAAGGGGGGAAGGAGGGAAGCACGCAAGGGCAGAGCTATCATGACTAATAAGAGATGAAATGTACAATGAGCAAGCACTTAACGATCTCTAGTAACAGACGGGCCCACCGACAGACACACACAGATAACCAGACAGACATGGACCTGTCCACCTCGTGTGGTTTGGCTGACAAGAGCAGACGAACCAGGCGCCAGCGAGCCGCGAGCAGAATCCAGAGCTCCCTTCAGCGCTCGTCCCGGCAACCAAAACTCTCCTCTATATCCCAAACTGTCGAGAAGGCAGGAGGTTTCTCTGCCACTTCTCCAAGTCTTTGAGTGGAACGTCAAAGCGAGGGCTGATAACTCCACACTGGTTCAACCTGCCCATCAGATTTACCACAACCTTGCCTGCTTGATGGTCATCAACTATCTCAAAAAACTCTCCCGTTCACTGACAGAGAGACGGCCGCAACCGACTTGCGGTTCTTTTGGAGGAACGATCTCTCCTTGTCCGATCATGCCGCAACCTTATTCACCCCCGTCCAGGGGGGGTGAGGGGGCGCCTCCGCCCTCCCGCTATCACTCACTGGACGGTTCTGGCGCGCAGAATCGCTCGTCGCCCTGTCATTGGCCAAAACGAGCGGCAAGTCCGTCGATTGGCCCGGGGGCGTGGTGACGTCAAGCGAACCGCCTTTCTCACCGTCGCGGGGGTCTGATTGGCGGCCACCTCACTCATAGCACGCTGATTGACGAGGGCCGCCGCGAGGCTCCTCCTTGAACTCCACCATGGCGTCGGCCAGATCGAGGTGAAGGTGAGGGTGATGCTGGCATTGTTGTAGTTGATGTTGGTGGTGTAAAAATAAAAGAAAACCCTGACTATCCAAGTAACTTCGCAGCGCATGTACATTTAATTACCCATTAGACACGGGACTGGGACCCTAACTAAAAACACATACCGATATAACTGTTCTATAGGACCTGTATGTTGAGTGCTCATGGCTTCCAGATTTACAACAATATCATCCCTATCTCTAATTGATGAAGAATCACTTAAAAAAAAATTATAGTAGCCAGATCCAGATCTTCACCAAAATACAACAAATTCTTCCTTGTGACACACCCAACGTGTTCACCAAGTTTTATCCGAATCCGTCCACAACTTTTTGAGATATCGTGCTGTATATCGTTTTTGGCCCTATCTCTCAATGGTGAAAAATCACGAAAATTCTAGTCGTCAGATCTGGATCTGGATCTTCACCAAAATCTAATCAGTTCGTTCTTGTCACACACCGAACCTGTCCACAACTTTTTGAGATATCCTGTACACAGGCAGAGACAAAGACAGACAGAAAGAAAGGGGTGAAAACATAACCTTCACCTTCGGTGGCAGAGGTAATTAGTTCAGGTGCAACCAATCATCTTCAAAATCACACACAAAGTTAATTTGCCTCCAGCCGTGTTAAATTGTAGTGATTCTGATTTTTTCAGAATATAATTCGCTGTTCCTGCAAGTGTCCTCTGCTGGGTAGTGGATTTCACAGCAAAGACTCAATCGTGAGAACCAAGGAGCTTTCAAAAGACCTCTGGGATAGAGTTGTGGAAAGCCCAGATCAGGGGATGGGTATAAAATATTTCAAAGGCTTTGAATATTCCTTTGACCACAGTCAAGACAATCATTAAGAAGTGGAAAGCGTATGGCACCAAGACCCAGCCCAGATCAGGCCATCCTTCCAAACTGGATGACCAAGCAAGGAGGAGACTGATCAGAGAGACAACTAACAGGCCAATGGCAACTTTGAAAGAGTGACATGCTCGTATGGGAAAGACTGGTCACTGTGTGCATGTGACAACAATATCCCAAGCACTCCACAAGTCTGGCCTGTATGGAAGGGTGGAAAGAAGGAAGCCATTACTCAAAAAAGCCCACCTTGAGTCCCATTTGAGGTATGCAAAAAACCACTCCAGAGATTCTGAAGCCATGTGGCAAAACGTTTTGTGGTCTGACAAAATCAAGATGGAACTTTATGGCCAAAATGAAAAACGTTACGTTTGGCACAAAACAAATAGCACATCACCCAAAGAACACCATCTCCAGTGTGAAGCATGGTGGTGGCAGCATCATATTAGGGGGATGTTTCTCATCAGCAGAAACTGGAGTGCTGGTCAGGAAAGAAGGGAAAATGGATGGAGCAAAATACAGAAAAATCCTAGAGGAAAAACGTGCTGCCCTCTGCAAGAAAGCTTAAATTGGGGCGGAAGTTCACCTTTCAGCATGACAACGACCTGAAGGTACACTGGAGCCAAAGCCAAAGGTACCTCCAGCCAAAGGTACACTGGAGTGGCTAAGGAACAAAAAGATAAATGTCCCAGTTCGAGCCCCGACCTAAATCCAATCGAAAATCTGTGGATGACTTGAAGATTGCTGTCCATCAACGCTCCCCACGTAACTTCACTAAAAGTGAACAGTTTTATACAGAAGAACAGGCAAATATTTCCCAATCAAGGTATGCAAAGTTTGTAGAGATCTATCCCAACAGACTCACAGCTGTAATTGCTGTCAAAAGGTGCTTCCACCAAGTATCAAATCGGGGGGGGGGGGGGGGGAGGACTTAACCAGCCAAGATGTTCTAGTTTTGTATTTTTAATGAATTTCCTGAAATTTGTAGAATTTGTTTGTCACTTGGAAGTTGTGGGTTACGATGTGCAAATAAAGGTGAAAAAGTCTGTTAATGCAATTTAATTCCAGGCAATAAGGCAACTAAAGGTGAAAGTTTTGAAAGGGGCACTGTATATCGTTTTGGGCCCCATCTCCCATTGGTGAAGAATCACTTTAAAAAAATGATTGTATCCAGATTCAGATCTTCACAAAACTGGAATAAATTTGTGCTTGACACACACCCAACTTGTCCACCAAATGTGGTCAGAATGCGTCCATAACTTTTTGAGATATCCTGTTCGCAGACAAATAAAGACAAACAGTGCAAAAACAACCTTCGTCCACCTTCCGTGGTGGAGGAAACAACAACCTATGTTGAGCTTCCATATCTACAACAAGTGTGTGTGTGTGTGTGTGTATGTGTGTGTACGTATGTGTGTGTACGTGTGTGTGAGATCGTACTGAAGCTTTCTGATGTGGAGTGAGACACACTGAAATGATAATAAAGATCTCCCAAGTTGATTGGGCAATTTAACGATAAAGAATCGGAAGAATTCCATTGTTTTAAACGCACGCAGTGTTACAGACTTAAAGGTGTATTGAGCAGCTTAAGCGGTCCTTCCATGGCATGGCATTCCAATTACAAAAGAAATCACAAAAAGAACAATACCATTGTAACAAAGCATATATTAATTAATACGAAAAATATTCAAATAATAATAATAGTCGTATCATTTGGCAATAATAATGAACGTTTTATCCCCACACTGGCCAATTCAGAGAAGATCCTTTCATGTGGGCATCATGAAAAGGCAAGCTCATGCTCAAGCAGTACGGCAGGCAGGTCTGCTTCAAGGTCGTGAAGACCAATGAAACTTTGGTCCAATGGACCAACGGGGCCCTCGAGTTGAATTAAAGAAAATAAAAAAAATCTCGTGTTGTACCAGAGTATCAAAGATGAAAGCTTCCAAGTTACTGAGCGCACGTTCTCTTTCTGCTCTATCCTCATCGATCCTTGCCAGCGCCTCCAACCTGAAACAAGAAATCAGTGCACTGTGATGCACCACATCGTTCTAAACGATTTACTCAATTCATTGTAGTCCCTCAATTGCCCACATTGTAATGTTATTTCATGACAAAATATTCCACTGTCCCATGACTTACCTTCTTACCCTACCCTCCCTTTATCTAACTTGTGGAAGTTGGGCCAAAGTCGTCGGCTCATGATAACCGATAAGGTTTCCACAATTTAACCTCCAATAAGTCGTTTCGTTACTAAGAGTTGTTATTCTGCATTATCCTGCATGTAGTCAAGGATGTTAGGGATTTTTGGGTTCAGATTCTTCCAAAAGCACCAAATTTGGCCCATATGTTGCCCATACCATACTTTTTTGATTTTCGACGGGCGCCCCCTGGGGCCGCCATATTGGCGAAATCCAATTATGGCCACCATCTGGGTTGGAGGTCAATCATAGTTAAACAAGGACAAATGTATCCAAGAGCCGAGTCATAAAGGTTTTGTCTTCACCAGAAGAAGAAGAAAAAGAACAACGCGGAGCTCTCTTAGACCCAGCGTTCGCAACGCGACGCGGCTAAAAATCAAAAGAACTACAATCATGAATAATGCCACTTTTTAGGGGTTTCGGGGTCAGGGAATCTGATTCTGATCTCATTTTGATGATTTCAGGTCATGGTCACACCATTTTGGGTTCAAAGGTCAAAGATCAAAAGTGGTACTACTAAAAATTCAACAAAAATTATTGAGGAACAATTTTTATTAAAATACTTCGGGAATAACATCTGCTGACAAAACGCCGCTATGTACGCTCAGGACATATCCGTGGAACTCGTCCAGTGAGAAGTTGCCCTGAGCTTTACTATCTATATTGTTACGGCTGTGGAAATTCGCAATACACCATAAAGGGTCTTTAGATCAGTTATGACGCTAAGTTTATGTGCAGATAGTTCCCCACCGTTGTTTAAAGGGAATTCTTCGTGTTCACCAGGCTACGACTGAGATAGCCGTTTTTCTTTTTCTATTGTTATTTTGAACAAACCTCCGTGCAAGCAACAAGCCGCGTTGAAAACCGTCGAACGAAAAAGGGAACCAAAAGAGTTCCCTTTTGGGCGCGCGGATTTTTTCCCACCTATTTTTTCCCCGCGCTTGGTGTGAAGGAAAGGGGGAGGGCAGCTCGCCGCCGATTGGTGGATGAACAGCGTGAGGCGGTCGGGGTGAGGGAACGCCCCTTTTCGGGAACCTTCTCGAAGGGAGGTGGAGCCGAAAACGGGGAGGAGCGAAGGGCGGAGTCCTGCGCTATATAAGGCGGACCGCGCGCGAGGTCCAGGAGCTCTCTGTCTGGGTCGTCGACATCATTCTCTCTCTGGTCCATTAGCTCTCTGGGTCGTCGACGTCATTCTCTCTCTGGTCCATGAGCTCTCTCTGTCGGGGTCGAGTGCTCCTCTCACTTGGTGGCCAGGGTCGAGCTCGCTCTCTCTCTGGTCCAGAAGACATCTCTGCCTCTCCTTCTTGGTGCAGCGCTCTCTCTCTCCCTCTCTCGGTCCTGCGCTCGTGGTCCGGCGAGCGGCCTGTTGGTGGAGATGTGGAACGGGAGGCGTAGCAGTGCCGGCTGTCTGGTGGACGTGCGTGTCCGGACGAGGGGTGCCGGAGAGGGTTCGCCAGCCGCGTGGGAGGCCGGAACCAGGAGCGACCACGCTGACGGTCGTGGGAGACTGGACGACCACTAAAGGGAGGTCTTTCTTTTGTTTGTGTGTGTGTGTGTGTGTGTGGCGCCGTGTCCGACAAGTAAACCTGTGTAAGTGCCTATACATTGCTAATAATTATAGTCGGTGGTATTGCTTTCATTTCTTTCTTGCCTGTATCCGTGTTTCATTTCGATTTGCCTTGCTTGTAAATACGTGCATGATTCCTTGCTTGTGTTGTGTGTGTAATATGTGCTTGCTTGAATAAATCTCCTTGTGTGAAATGTATCCCGTTCGTCTTTTTCCCTTTTGAAAGTGCCATCTTGAATCGCGGAATAAATTAGTAGTGGGTTTTGAACACCCGGGTAAAGAAGAGAATCTGATCCGTCGAGGTCGGCGATAACACCGCTCGGTTATCACTGTAGCACGGAACGGACTGCTTAAGCGGTTCGTGTCCTAGGCCGACCTGCGGCGAGGTACGATCGCCCGGTCGACTACTCGTGCAGGTACTTAGGTAGGTCGAATTTGGCGAGCAACCCTACCCTGCGCGGGTGGGAAATTGGCACGATCGTGGTGAGGTTAAAACCCCCACCCGTGACTGGCTCCTGGCGGTAGTTCCAGGAGGGTCACAACTGAATTGTCCGTCCGGTGGGCGACGCGGTTGCGATTGGAGTTACGCAATCGCTCGCACGCCTGGCGGGCCAGAATTCGTAACAATATTATCCACATCGTGGGTGGTAAAGACCTTGAAACGGCTGTTGGTGGGTACCAGCACCCTATCCTGAGCATGGCGAGCACACACTGCATGCGCAACATCTCGCTTCACTTCCATGACGCGATTGTGCGATACCGAGATACCCTGTTCTTGGTCAATCCCAATCTGTTTTTTTTTTGTCCCGTGCGTGTCCATGCAGCTTGAGGCCACGATACAGGGGCAAGGGGGGGTTCTCGCTCCTTGTCGTGCCGTACTGCAGTCGTCTTGACTGCATGGTGCGTACCCTTACTAGTATTGTAGATGAGCAGTTGTGAGATGTTGCATGCGATCTTCTCCCGCGCATCCAGATTGGCGTCGCTACCGATCTTCTCATGTCCACGAAGAGCTGACGGGCCCCGGAGAACTACCTTGAAGAAACTCATCTCCTCGTTGACTGGAGCCGTGAGGCAGTTAATAGGGAAGGAGCCGTTGAAAGGCTCCTGACGCTGTAGACAAAACTTGTGCATCATCACCACAGCCCACATGAACGTAAGTGCTTCCTCTTGACCAATCTGAGACCTATACGTCTTGGCCAGCTCATCAACCACCTTCAGTTTGTAAGATATGTAAATATCCTTCCTGTCTTCATTCCCCTTGGAAAACAGCCCATTCAGGTAGGAGGTCATCCTTGTATCGAGTTGAGTGTGGCTCTTTTTTGTCTCGGCATGGGCGACCTTGATCACTCATAAGCTTTTGATACATCCCACGTAGCTCTGAGAGCTTAAATACGGTGGCGTCCGAATGTTCGATCAGGGCTACAATTTGAGCGCAGATGATGGGATCGAAGGGCGGAGGTGCGGGACCCACCGATTCTCGTCGCTCGGTAGCGCGAGCGGAGTCTCGCAAACGTACATAACACTGATGGTGATAATAGGCATCAGCCGCATGTGCATCAGATGCTACGGAAACCAGTCTGCCAAGTAAATGAAAGTTTTTGTTCGTCTTCGCCAAACTCTTTAGATTGGCATCTACGACATCAGTTACTACCTTGTGGACGTTGGCCTGGTCCTCCCCCTCACAGATTACACAACACTTGACATTGGCTGGAGGCTGAAATTCCCCAGATGACCTGATTTTTTTTGGGACGACTCTGAGAGCCGACTTCTTTGTCTAGCTTCTCTCTCGCCCGTTTGACACGAGAACTACTACAATAACTCCTGCAAGTTTTGTGATACCTGGCCTTATGTGATTTAAGAGTTGCTGCAATGCCTGAGCCATCATTCAACTGACTAATCGTGACATTGATACCAGAAGGAAGATTATTGGCATTGATAGCATTGAAGTCTGAGATTTCTCTCAAGTGATACAAGTCCCTCCTCCTGAGGAGTTTGCAAGGCTTTTCCAGTTTTGTCCGAATGACAAAGACAACAGAGTCCCCAATTCATAATTTCGGTAGAGGACATAGTTTGACACTCATATTATGTAGGCTGGTCGTCGCGATGAACTTTCGTCTCGTCATCACGGCGATACGATAGCAGGCTGAGTCGCAGGTTCCGGATCCACTCCTGAACATGCAAGAACAGGGATAGGATAGTCTCGTGAGATAGCGGAGACGTCACAGCTCCGAATGGTATCATGCACCACAGCCGCTGCTGGACACGTTGACGCTCACAGACTTGGTATTATCTTAAAAATGAAAAAAGTTTATGACATTACAAGTCAAAATTAAAAACATTCAAAATTAAAAACATTCAAGTCTTATTTTCTAAATGATTAATGGGTTCTTTTGATTGACAACCCAGGTAGGCCATAGAGACCGCAGGCAGGCCATTTTTGAAATGACACCCCCAAAACGCCGGGTTTGACCCAAAAATGACCTTTATGGTGACCTTGAGGTGACCTTGACCTCACATCGTTGAAATAAAATCAGAATCAGATTCCCTGACCCCAAAAACCCCTAAAAAGTGGTATTATTCATGATTCTAGCCCTTTTTTTTTTAACTACGATTGACCTCCAACCCGGATGGCGGCCACAATTGCATTTCGCCAATATGGCGGCCCCGGGGGGCGCCCGTCTTGGCACCCGGCTATAATCGAAAAAGTATGGCATGGGCGACATACGAGCCAAATTTGGTGCTTTTGGAAGAATCTGAACCAAACAGTCCCTATAATGCCCTAACATCCCTGACTAATGACCAAAGCAAGGACTTGCAGACATTAAACTTGTAAAATAAGATGGAAAGGTTATTGGAGTAAAGGAACAACGCAATAAAACCTCCAAAAATCCATTGATAACCTTTCGCGTCGTTTCAAATAAAATTTGAAAACAAGATTGCATGTGCATTTAACAATGCAGACTTGGTTGGGAATTTCCAGCAGAATATAGATCTGAGAATAAAGCATCGGTATTATGATCCATCAACATGCGGATTCACATACCCACTCAGTGAGTGACAGACTGATAACAATATGGGACTTTCAAAATGGCGTATGAATACTAATGAGGCCTTTCGTGAATATGCTGTGTGTGCGTTTCCAGTTACTCACTTCTACGAACTGGGCACTTTTAACCTGCCATTCCTCAAGCGAAATATAAGTGAAATAGTCTAACCATTTTGGAATTGCCACTTTCGCTTAAATGCTGAAAATTGTTGTTTTCCTGAATTCAAATCGGACTCACAAAAATATAGAAAATACAAGACATATCCGTGGATGAGGTGGTGAGTTCCTACCATTTTCTGTTAACACAAGCGAGTGGCGGCAGTGCGCACACAAAAACACGAAAGCATTTCAAAATGTAAAGCTTATCCACATCCACTTTGTACTCAAACTAAACTTGATGAAAACAATAGATGAAAACAAACAAACAAACAAAAAAAAAAAATACATGCACACATGTAAAATTGATCAATTACTGCTCTCCTGATTCTCATAATAAAAGGTTTGTTGAAAATTTGATTATAAAAGCTCAAATAGTAAATAAACACAAGCGGTTACAAAACCCAGCCGTCTCACACTGCATGGCGGACAGGCTAGTTAGGCATATTTGTACTTCGTGATTTGGCCCTTTGAAATTTTGACTCAATTATTAATGTTTTCTCAACATTCTCATAATAAAGGTTTGTTGAAAATTTGGTGACAAAAGTTCGAATGGTAAAAAGGTTATGGCCTGGACAGATACACTGACACACAAAAGATTGCAAAACCCCATCTGCCGCTGCCCGGTGGACGGGTTAATAAGTTATTGAATAACAAATTGTATATTTTTATTATTTATGGGCTCATGTTTTCTGTCTCCACATTTTACTCTCATCTTCCTGGACCACAATTTTGATTAAAAATGAAGCAAAACAAATTCTTGACAATTACTTGACCATCACGTCATAAGACAAAAAAATATTCACAATAAAATGTCAGTTGCACAAAATTAAATCCATTACTGAATATCACCATTCGTACAAAAAAAAAAAAATCACCTGCTTTTGGACTCCTCAATCTGAGTAGTGGAAGGTGTTGGGTAATCCATCACAGTCACCGTGGCCATGACAGGACGTGTTATTTTCACTTTCCGGGAAACCTTTGACTTTGGTTCATTAACCTAATAAATTGACAAAAATCCAAATGTATTAAATTACACGCTGCTTCTGTATAAAAGACAATGTACAAAATGGTCATTCAAATAATGTAAGAATTTTAAACAACACCAATATGACATCACTTGCCCAGACTTAAGCACATCAAAAGAAAACAAACAAAAAATTGTGGGAGGGGGGCAAGCCAGCCAGCTTTAACAGTTGAGGAAAGTCATAATAGCAAGGGAGCAAAATAAAAATAATTTCCAGGTTAAAAATAGTTTTTTTAAAATTTATTTATTTTCAATTCCAAAACCACCTCTGTTTACAACATCAGCAATGAAACAAGAACTTTAACGCAAGTAGTCTTTTCTTGACAATTGCAATAAACTCGTATCACGATTTACCTGATGCATTTAGGGCTCCAGTGCCGAGTCTGAGCTGTATAGCATACCTTGAGCATAAGGCTGGCTAATGGCAGCAGATAAAGTTAGTTACCTAACAAAGACTGGAAGAAAAAATACCCCCAAGAAGGAGTGCCGGTCATCTCTGCCAGAGGTCGAAAGTAACTCTGTGCCAGACTGGAATAGGGGCAGTTCATAAAGTACGTACGCTCTACTTCCGGGTTTCAAAACCACCCACCCCCCTCTGTATGCAGGCAAGTGACCACCCACCCACCCACCTTATACATCACTAATCGCTTGCAAAGCCAGCAGTTCCTTATGAACCGATGTTTGTAAGCCATGACTATGTAGTCCCTAGCAGTGTAATTTACCATTTTCTTTTAATACCACAGCACATCAATTTTGTAAATAAAAGTACAAATTGACATTCAAAATAATGTTAATGTCATCTATCTATAATTCCAGTAGTGTGTGTGTGTGTGTGTGTGTGTGTGTGTGTGTGTGTGTGTGTGTGTGTGTGTGTGTGTGTGTGTGTGTGTGTGTGTGTGTGTGTGTGTGTGTGTGTGTGTGTGTGTGTGTGTGTGTGTGTGTGTGTGTGTGTGTGTGTGTGTGTGTGTGTGTGTGTGTGTGTGTGTGTGTGTGTGTGTGTGTGTGTGTGTGTGTGTGTGTGTGTGAGACCGCGACAACCTCTGGTCCGATCTAATTGAAACTTGCCAGGTATATTGCTGGAGACCTGAGGATGTGCCTTTTCAAGGTTTGATATTAATCGGACAAGTGCTACGCAAGTTATGGCCATTTATTTACCAAACCAATGGCAAGACACGTTGTTGCGTGGGCGTGGCCGATGGGGAAGGGAAGCACAGCCACGTTCCCCATTACGGGTTACAACGTACGGGCTTCCGGAGAGTGATGACTTCGTGTATTCTAATAATTTCTCGATTTCTTATGCGCATTTATAGATAAACACAATGGCCCAAGTTATGATCGTTTTCCTATTAGACGGTGTATAAATTTCGGTAAGATCAGAGTGCTGGTATGCTCCGAACCAGGAAGTAAATTTTTTTTTGCACGTTTTTTTTCGTGTATTCTAATAATTTCTCGATTTCTTATGCGCATTTATAGAGAAACACAATGCCCCAAGTTATGATCGTTTTCATATTAGATGGTGCATAAATTTGGGGAACATCAGAGTTAGCTGGTATGCTCCGAACCAGGAAGTAAATTATTTTTTGCACGTTTTTTTTCTCCTCTTTCCTCTTCTCTTTGTGTTTTTCCTTGCGATGACATTGGGAAAAGGCAAAATACGTTGGCGCTAATTGAATAATTGGCTATTAAGAATAAATTGTGAATAATCGTGACTGCCATATGCGAACTTCCGGACAGTGAGGACTTCACTTCCGGAGAGTGACGATTACTGTATTCTTTCTCGATTCTTTCTTTCTCGATTTTCTTAAACCCAATACCCCAATCCAGTCAGTGACGATTACTGTATTCTTTCTCGATTTTTTTCTTGATTTATTGACTGATTGTATTCTTTCTTTCTCGATTTTATTAAACACAATGCCCCAATCCAATCGTTGTTTACGAGAGCGAAGGAACGGCCTGTGTGGTTGTTGTTTCTGGCACGCGTTTTGAAAGTTTTTTTTTTTTTGCATGTACGGCCACGCACGTACGGGCACGTGAGAGCGAAGGAACGGCCTGTGTGGTTGTTTCTGGCATGCGGTTTGAAAGTTTTTTTGTTTTGTTTGCACCTATGGGCACGCACTAGTAAATGAAAGTAAGTGTGCATATAAACTTGTATTCCATTGTTTTAGTTAAATCTGACAAAAGCTTCAAATGTAATATTTGTCTCGGAGAGTTCCGGTTCTTAATTTTTTTAATGTACGTACTTTATGAACGGCCCATACGGGGAATCAGAACGAAGTTTGAAGGGCTATAAAATCGGAACGAGAGCAAATTTCAAAAAAATTCCTCGTGTTGTTCTAGATAATAGTCCATAGTATCTGAATCACTAATAACATTTGATCTCTCTTGATAAATGAGGGAGGAGATACGATTTGAAATCGACGATTTTCACAACTCTGACAGCCTCGTGACGTTGACCTCGACCTTGGACGACCTTGAAAGTTGTATCGTTGTGCATGTCTCATCGACCTCTATCCATTCCACTATTGGTTATTTGTCTCCACTCGGTTTGATTGTGAACGGACGAACGGATGTACAGACTTCGAGACTGGGGTTATTAGGTCATCTCTACTGAGATGATAGAGATGACCTACAAATCAAATAAATAGTGTAATGACAACATAGCTGGATACAAGGATGTTGTATAATTGCAGTCTTTCATAAAAACTATTCAGTTGGCCTATAAATTTTACGACGCAAGCACAAGACACACTTTCGCCATCTTGGCCCATATAACAAGACTGCTTGAAAATTGGGAGTTAACTGCCATTGAAAAAAAAAATGCAAACATCTAAGCGATTTTGTGTGCAGTCACATTCTGAAAAACACTTCTGGTAACGTGAAAATATGAAGACTTTTGTTTGTGTAAACAGTACGTAAACATGTATATCGATCTCACACAAGGAAAGTGTAGTTTTGAACAGATTTATCCATCATCATCCTCCATAACAGCAAAAACTATCCTTCCTCAAAGAGATGATAACAACATGTCAAGTCTGCCTGTGGAGGCACTATCCATTGGGACCATACTCTGTGCAGAGCATTGGTGCTGCCTAAGCAGTCTCCTTGGCTATAGGGCAAAATCCTGGATGGGTCGCCACTCCGACACAGGATACCATCAAGTTGGTACTCATTTTGCCGACCTCGGATGGATAACAGGCAGTCAACCCCACCTGGCATTAATTCAACAGCCGAGCGGAATTTGAACTCGGGATCCTTGGATCCCAAGCCTAACACCCTAACTATGAAGCCATCCTGCTCACAAACGTAGACACAAACAGGGGTGAATACATAACCTCTGTCCACCTTCAGTGGCAGAGATAACAACTGAAAGGACAATGCAGGTAAACCCAACCTTTTGAAAATCCATTAATAATATTAGCTTTCTGCAATTAACACTCCCCTCCACCACCCTACATTTTCCAATCACAATATACCCATACATTTAATAAATCCTCCAACATGAGGTTATCCCAGAACGTATCCCCCGCGTTGGAGGAAGTTTTACTGGACTTTGTCTACACGCTCAGTAGTGTTTGACTACACGACTAAGCAGTTAACACGCATGCCTGTGAAACTGTAGGTCCTGACTTTGAATCTCGCTGGCATCATTTCAAATCTCATATATCTCCTTCAGTTGTGTCAAGATATCGCACTCGTGATTTCACAGGTATCCACTAATCTTTCATTGAAGCATGTTAAATCTTGTGTTCAAGAGTTTATGGAAGCTCTAAGCGGAACGCAACGCACATTAAAGTTGCAGAAATGAATGGACATCCACAATAAATGAGCAGCATCTGTTTGTGGGTTTGTTTGCTTCTTTGACTGCTATGAACTCCTGAAACACTGGATGGAATGGGTTAAAAACTGGTTTTTGAACTCAGCATATACATGGGATAGATAGATTACATATATATATATATATATTTTCCTCCAGCCTTTAAAATCTATTACAAACGCCTTGATGGCACTTTGAAAAACCTCGAGTTTAGCTGTACTTAATTGGGCAAAATATTACAGCATAATCGACCAATCTAATTTGCTGCTCGCTCTCTGTATTGGGGAATATAGGGGCTCGTAGGAAATATAGATCATGCACAGAAACGCAAAGCAAGAGTTTGAGACTTTTCCCACATCCTTGTAAGGTGTTCTATGAACGCTCTATAATCTTTTCTGTTATACAACATTAAAATAAACAAACCTTTCATTTATTTAATGCTTCAAATGAATTGCAAACAATTACAATGCACTACATTTAAATATGTAACATACACCAAACAATCTTGCATAACATTTTGGACAGAATAATTTTCGGTGTGTATCCCAAACATTTATTTTTTGCTGTTAGTAAACGTGGGTTGAAATTGAGCCGAGTGAAGGGAACTTGTATAAGGAACAAGAAGAGGGGACGTGAAAGAACTTGTGGCACACTAAGATAGCGCTTGTCCGCAAGACCAAAGTTTAAAACCATTCAATTACAAATTACTTGGGCAATTCTAAATTATTGTCACTTGTAACAGGTTTCAATGGGGGAAGGTTTGAAGAAAATAATAATAATAATGATGATAATACTAAATTAATTAAAGAATGTTAATCCTTTGGCTGCCATTTCTCACCCACAGACACATGGCAAAGCCTGCATCACTGAAAATTTAATTAAAAACTTAAATTTGAGATAAACAAGAGATTACTTAAAAGTGCAATAACTGGTTTACAATTTTTCTTTATTTTCTGAGGCAAGCATGTGAATAGGTGTTTCTGACTATTTTTGATATGCTGAATTCAAATTTCTAAACGGTTTTGCTCCATCACCTCTAGTTTTTGTTGCTTTCACATATCCCATTTTTAGCTCGCCTGTTCGAAGAACAGAGAACTATAGCGATACCCCCGGCGTGAGCGTGAAAATGTTAAAGTTTTTGGCGCAAGTTATTTAATTTCTAATGTTTTTATCTACCACACTTTTTTACTGATTACAATATACAAATACATATATTGCTTTAAAATTATTTGGATCAGACTTCACTGCAATGCTTTATAAAAAATATTATTAGACTCGTCTTTTTAGACTCGTCTTTTAAAAACGATAAATGTATAAACAGGCGAGCATTGGGTGGCTTTGACACCAACTCTGGTTTTTATTATAATGCATATATTTATAATATAATGTGTTTATTTCATATATTCAAATGGCATATTACAGAAAGAAACAAAACATAGACACAGAACACTGAGAGAACTAAATATTACTATGACTTGGATATAAGCATATATACACATCATAGTACGACAGACAGTCAGAAGTGAGTTTTTTGGAGGATCTGGTGTACTTCGCCTTCGGGATGTCGCGCAGGAGCATCCAGCAGAAGTCCGCCATCATGCTGGGGTTCCACTTGCCTTGGTAGTTGCTCTCCATTTTAGAAATATCTTGGTGGAACCTTTCCCCATGTTCGTCACTTACTGCTCCGAGGTTATGGGGGAAGAAGTTGAGGTGGCAGTGGAGAAAGTGAATCTTGAGACATTTGGCACCCCATATCCTGATAAGCCTGCAACAACTTCTCGACACGCATTTGGTAATCTAGTGCCCGTGTGTTACCAAGGAAGCCATGGCAGACTGACTTAAATGCTTCCCATTCAATCCCATGCTCTGTTCCTTCAAGGTGAGCTTCTCCTCGAATACCTCATCCTTCAGCACCTCCCTGATCTGAGGTCCGACGAAGATGCCCTCCTTGAGATTAGCAGAACTGAGACCTGGGAACAGAGTGCACAGGTGTTGGAAGGCAGCACCATCCTTGTCCATGGCCTTCACAAAATTCTTCATGAGGCCAAGCTTGATATGAAGAGGGGGAAGAAGCACCTTGTTCATGTCCACCAGAGGATTTTCTTGGACACTGTTCCCCAGGCACGAAAGTGCTCCAAGACTCCCAGTCCTTCTGCATGTAGTGCTTGGACACAGCCTGACTGTCCCAGAGACAGAGAAAGCAGCAGTACTTCGTGAAGCCCGCCTGCATACCCATAAGGAGCCCAATGACCTTGAGGTCCCCACAGAGGCTCCACTGGTGCTGCTGGTACTTGACAGCTTCCAGAAGGAGCTCTATATTGTCATACGACTCCTTCAAATTAACTGAGTGGCCAATGGGAATGCTGGGGTATTTATTCCCATTGTGCAGGAGTACAGCCTTCAGGCTTCGCTTGGAAGAGTCAATGAAAAGATGCCAATCTGAGGGATTGTGTGGGAAGCCAAGGGAGCTGAACAGGACAGAGACATATCGTGCAGTAGCATAACCTGTTTTCCATGTCGAAGAGTGAGGCGAGCTCCTTGTTCCGTGTCCTGAAACTGCAGATCCTTACATTTGCCTTGACCAGATTTCACTGCTTCAGCCAGGAGGCCAGGAGCTCTGACTGCTGCTTAGAGAGGTACAAATCCTGGGCAAGGTCATTCAAGTCTTCCTGGGTGATCCAGTGGTGCTCACTGCCACTTGGTCCGGAATAAACAGAGACACTGTCTTAAGAAGAGACCAACTTGGCAGAATTCGCTTCTGAGGACATTTCCTCATCTGATGAAGGAAGAAGATCCTTATCTGCTGGGAGTCTAGGGACAGGGAGATCATCTGAGTGGAGAAGAGGTTGGGATAATTGAGATGATGGATAGCTGAGGGAAGGTTGGGATAATTGATTTTTTTTTCTGGAAGAAATATTGAAACCAGTAATATTTGTTAGACAAAAATAACAATCGTCTGCATGGCTTCGTCGTTCTCGCCAGATCATTGGAACAGCAAAGTTGAAGGCTGCTTTCTTGCCATTAAACCATGCAGTTAGCCCATTGTAACAGGGCTTACAACAGATGTGTGGGGCCCAGGGTTTGTCTTGATCTCCAATTTTACAGTCGAAATAATGAAAGTAAGCAGTTCTCAGGAGGGGAGTAATTCTTCGGCGCTGTGCAACCGTCGTTTAATCCCCGCAGACGTAACAAAATGAATCAGCTTTGTTGACGCATCTGCGGTGTTTTGAAGTGCCTGAAGCCATTGTAGAGATATTTAACAGCTCACAATATCTGAAAAACAATATCTTTTATATATAAAAGTATCATCCGACCGGATAATTGTAGAGCAGCACTAGCCACCCTCTCTCACCACCAGTAAGCTACTGGCGTTCCCAGCCGCACAATGCACATGTTTGACCTACGGAGTTTTTTGGATGACGCAAATAGCGTCATCGGCTTGCCAAAGTGTTAATTTGAGTTCAGCATCCCTAAATTAGTCTAAAACACCTATTTATGCAGTGTATTACTGAAATATTTAGATATTTTTGGGTCGAGGGCTATATGTATACATGTACGTACATGTATACATGTATATCTCAAAAACTAGAGGTGATGAGTGAAAATGGATTTCGTATCTGAAATCAGCACCCCAAAATTAGGTTAGAACACGTATTTTCATGCGTGCCTAAATTTATTTGTAAACCAGTGTAATTAGTTGAAGCAAATTTTTAGGCTTTTCAAAGGACAGGTTTCTTATTCACTTTTGTCCATCTCTATTCCTGCATGTGGCATGTTCTCTGTGTGTCTGTCCAATCGTATTCCTTCCTTCACTGCTACAAAGTTGCTGTGATCTCTCATGTTGCTGTGATCACTGCTACAAAGTTGCTGTGATCTTGCCATCTCATGTGATCTCTCATTTCCAATAATTTTATTTTCTTATTTTTTTAATATCTGCTAACCTCCTGCAACCCTGACTTTTCTTACAGATCATATTTGTACATTTGTCAAATGTCTGCTTGTTCTCTTCTGTTCCCCTCATCTTCTGTCACATTACGTTACTCTTTTATGAACCTTGACTTTACATTACAAAAAAAAAAAAAAAAATTGAACTATTTGTCCGATATCAGATGTGACCACCCTGTCAGGTACAGTCCATTTTACTATGTGCGAAGTTGATTTTGCGATCTCCTGGTTTTTGGGTCTCATGGTCATGACCACAATACGTTACTCTTTATGAACCTTGACTTTACATGAAAAAAAAAACAAAAAAAAAATTGAACTATTTGTCCGATATCAGATGTGACCACCCTGTCAGATACAGTCCATTTTACTATGTGCGAAGTTGATTTTGCGATCTCCTGGTTTTTGGGTCTCATGGTCATGACCACAATACATTACTCTTTATGAACCTTGACCTTACATGAAAAAAACAAAACAAAAAAAAATTGAACTATTTGTCCGATATCAGATGTGACCACCCTGTCAGGTACAGTCCATTTTACTATGTGCGAAGTTGATTTTGCGATCTCCTGGTTTTTGGCTCTCATGGTCATGACCACAATTGACAGTTGCAATTCCACGTGGTATCTGAAAATCTCACGGAATTGGGAGTTACACAGGGGACCGTGAAGGGCCATTTTAAAATCTCTCGAGAGTGGCTTCAGCCTTTGTCGCTATGTGAAAGGAAATATTAAATGCCCCCCCAACCCCATTCCTTATGAGGTGTACAGAAGTGTTTTAGGCCCCCACAAAAAAATTATATACCGGGCAATGCTGGGTAGCCCGACTAGTTTAGTTTTACCTAGTTTAATGTGTTTTACCTAGACTAGTTTAATGTGGAAAGCAAGATTTACCAATTTCAATGGTTCCATTTTATGTTTTTGGGGAGACTACCGTAGTTTAATTACAGAACCGACAGGAATTAAATTAGAATGCAAGTGAAGACAGAGGAAGAAATATGGAGAAAGGAAGGAAGACGACGACTATGAGCATCCATGTGTGTATTAGCAACACAAAGAACAAATTCATATCAAAGCCTCCAATAAAATTAAACAATCAATCCAGGGAGATATCACAGACAATGGAAAGATGTGCAAATGTGAAATGGAACGGTTTATGCAAGAACAAATAAATAAAATTATGTAATAACCATATGAAAACTGTTCAAACTAGAAGGGCACTCGGTAGAGTGCATACCTCTGCCACGCAATGCCTGATCCACGAGAACATATTGGGCTGGATACATTTTTGAAATGTTGTGCTATACAGTACTATATCGTTTTTGGCCCGATCTCTCAATGGTGAAGAATCACTTTGACAATTAAATAATTAATGTGTATGCAGATCCGGATTCAGATCTTCACCAAAATCGAATCAATTAGCCCTCGTCACACACCCAACTTTTCCACCAAGTTTCATGCAAATCCGTCCACAACTTTTTGAGATATCGTGCTATATATCGTTTTTGGCCCTATCTCAGGCTAAACTGCTTTAACCCTATCAGTTTAGCCCAATCTCTGCAGGATATCTCAGGCTAAAGATAGCCTGAGATATCCTGCACACAGACAGAGAAGGGTGAAAACATAACCTCATTCCACCTTCGGTGGCAGAGGTAATGAATATTACAGTATAGTTCTCAACCTCAATTCAAAGGAACAAAATGTTGATGTACTATTCAGAACCTCAGGTGCAGCTGTAGTTGGGCTTGGTGCATCCGCCGGACCAGGGGTTGGATTTGGCTCCTGTGCACCTGCTCCTCCTTCAGCATCTGTATCCCCCTCTCTCAATTCCTTCCCTTCATCCTCCTGCTGAAAGCCAGAAGAAGCCATGCTTGCCGTGTACGGTACATTGGACAATTCACTAATGGTGTAGGACAAATTTTTTTGGTGCAGGTTCCTGCTTCTCA
>NC_140972.1:28810371-28820371 GCF_056783735.1 Eptatretus burgeri | reverse complement strand
ACAGATCTGGCAGATGTTCTGAAAAGCAGTCCCTCTGGGGGACAGGGCATGACGTCAAGCAGTGAGTGCATTAAATGATACAGCTCAATGAAGCTGGTTAATTGACACATTCCTAAATATTTTGTTCACTCGATATAATTCTTCAAATGGAAGAAAAAGAAGCTTAATGCTTTGGAAATTTCACATTTTCTTACGTATATCTGGAGGAGGAGGGGGACCATAGCCTTTCTTGGTTAAAGGAAATAGGTAAATAGGCTTAGTTACAAGACTCGTTATTTCTTTAAATCATCAGACTTCACTCCAGATTTCGACACTTATTTAATCCGGACAATATCTGATCCTCAAAGCCAGAGTAATATTTCAATGACATACTTTAATTAGTCCGTGAGAGTAGATCGTGGAAAATCGTATCATATAATGCATGAAATCACCCCAAGCTCCAAATTTGAAAACTATAGCACTTACAAAAGCAATGTATACAGAAATTCACAGCTATGATGAACAGGCATTCGATAATAAGTGAGGAAAGTTGGGGGGGGGGGGAAACTTTACCATTAAGAAATCGTTGCGGCCTGTTCCAAGTCGAGGCATGGTTAAGCAGGCCAAAAAAAACATGGCGGCTTCAGACCCCGGCGGGGTTACCCAGGAAACGCCTTAAGACCCAGAGAGCGAGGTATCCGAGGATCGCTTGATGAAGGATATAATTAAATAATGCCGTTAATTATCTTCAAAAGGGATGTTTTTTATCAACCCAAACACCCAATTTTCACTCTTGCACTTCCTTGGAGTTTTATTTGTGTGCATGCAAAGTTTCAGGCTGCGAGGTTTTAAGGTTTTGGAGTTATGGAGTTGTATATTAGTATAGATAATGGCTATTCCCAATACATAGAATTAACATGGAGAGGTTATAAATGATACGAATTTGACATCAAACAGTCCTGGTCGGAGAACTTCAACAATCTTATTCGTAGCCAACTGCTTAAAACGGTGATGCTTCTGGCTGTGATTGGTGGGCAAAAGACAATGTGTCCATGTGGCAGATGTCACTTGCTGGTTCGAGATACGATCTGGCACACTCACCAATCACATTTAGATGTGTATCATTAGCCAGTACACATTTTGGTACGGTTGTGAGATTGTGGGGAGATGTCAATAGTTTACAAAGCATGGATGTCGGTTCGTGATATTTAATGTGTATTATGTAAGAAATGCAGTGTCAGCTGTGGGATCAGAAATAGGACCTTTTTGCATTTATTTTTCCTTTTTTCTTCCATTTTGCTTAAAGTTTACTCCATACCCACCCTCTCGACTCCTCACGGCATTTTCACTGATACAACTACCGCTTTGGAAATGATTCAACCCTTCTTTCCATCTGAAGGAAGTAGAGAGAAAAGAGGAAGGAGGAGGCAGTCATTCTCTTCTTTTTTTTTTCGCTGTGGAAACAATACGTGCTTCATGGCGTGAGCAACCTCAACATGCTGTTGTATGAATAAGGAAATGCTGTGTTGCATGAAGGAGGTGGAGGAAAGGAAAATGATCGAGGAAGAAAGAAATTGCAGAGCGGGATAACTGGTCAGTTCTCTTGTTTTTTTTTACCCCGCCAAGTGCTGCTCACATCAGCATGGATGAAACTGCCATTAAGACATCAAAAGAAGAAGAAGTAGTCTTCATGGAGAGGTGCTTGAAATTCAAGCACAAGATGGATACTGTCATGTCACCTTATATGGAGGTCCATCAGAACAAGGCAAAGCAGACAGACAAAGATCACCTCCTTCTTCACAAAGTCTGATGACCCGAAGCCAGGGACATCAACATGATCTCAATAACCTCCAATGCCCTCAATCATAATAATTAAAAATAAGTATAATTTTAAGTGTTTCATTTTTACGATTGTAGTTTTGGCAAAAAGTCGATAAAACTTTGAAGTTGGTTCCCCTAACCTTATTTTTCCCATAAGGTCTTAACTTTGCACATCGCAGTTTTGTCCATCATGGGATTTTTCAAGAACGTAACCTCCATGAGTGGGGAGGGTCTGCTGTACTGAATCAATAAAATCTCTCGTTGCAGTACCTGCATGATTTGCTTTTTGTATCATTTTTCCTTCTGTGTTCCCCATGCCTTAATGCAGAAAGTAAATTGACTGCATTTCATTGTGCCTTTGTTCCATGGAGCAGTGTTGTAAAAACCCCATTTAGAATAGCAAAAGCAAAATGTTGATACACGCGTTTGAGACACAAGCCCCAGATGGCCTGCATAGCAGTCGAGAACACTACTCCTTGCGCCTTTCAGGTTCACCTTGTAACACTCAGTCAGGAGTGATGTTTGGGACCCTGATATATAAATAATAATAATAAAAAAGCGGTAACATGTCACCTTTTTTCCTGTATAGATTCAGGCAAGATGTTAATTATAAAATACTTATACTTGTAGAGTCAAAAGGAGACAAGTATTAATATTGTAGTTGGATTTTACGCCATGTGTAAAGATCACAAGTGGTTGAGAACATTCTGACCACTTCCTGACTTTTAACCACTTCACATTGACGAGCAACTTCTAGTGACATCTGGTTCCAACACCATTTTGTAAAATTATGAGTTGTTTCTAGAGGGAGATTTCACAAACGTTCTTTGGTTGACTGTATAGATCGTAAAGTAGAAGGGGAGAGAAGAGAAAGTCACCATTTTCTTTGCTGCTTGCAGTGCAGTGCCATGCTGTGCTGGTGTGTTCATGACTCACTTGTACTTTACATTTTAAATAAACTCAAGTTTGGATTATGCCTGCCTGCCAGTTCAACATTGATTGATTAGAGAACCTTGGTTTGTGACAATTACAAACGAGTATGTAGCAAGGAATTGAGGGCAACGAGATGCAGGTGAAATTTGTGAGGTGAAGAATAAAGGTAAATAATTACCGAGAAAACTCAGGTGGCAAAAGGCTAAGGTTTCCATAACTAAGAGTCAGCGAGAAGTCTCCCGTACGTCGGTTGAACGTCACGACCTTGCGCTGTGGGGCAGGGCTGAGCTGAGGATACAGCAACCGCTGGATATGACGAGGACTATGGACTACGGAACCTTCAGAGGTTGCATCAGAGTTCGATTCATCTTTCAAAAAATTAATCTGCAGAAGAAAGAGACAAGAAAGAATGAAGAAAAAGGTAAATGTTAGCTGACAGTAACTTCCAATTAAAATAATTGGATGACAATCATAATCACCCATTCACAATTGACAAACACCCCAATGATGTGAATACATCACCCAAGAACAGTGTTGAAAACGTAAACCTCCATTCTTGCTTTGGTAAAATGAATAATCTTCTCAATGTGTTCTTTGCAAAGCAAAATGTTCAAATTAACAAGCTTAATAATCACTCAACCCATCAATCTTACTCTCTCAGTGGATGCCACTTATAATCTCCTGTCTATTCTCACATTCAAACAACTCAACTTTTCTCAAGGCAAGAGCATGGTGGTTTGTTTATATCCTCCTCTCAAAATATAGCATTGAGCTTGTTATTTTTAGCAAACATTTGAGCTTTTATAAACTCAGAAGACCTCACCATCACATAAAATGTAACTCGTTTCAAGGAAATGTTATTTTGTGGACAAAGTCAGGCTCGTGGAAGATCTATATTCCAGAACGTAGAACAGACCGCAGAACAAGGAAGAATGAGAGCACTGGAGGAGGAAAGATGGCACAGGGGTTGAAAAAGCTGGATATAAGCTTAAACACAACAGAATGGTGCTGAAAAAAACAAGAAGGGTAAAACTGTGATGAAACAACAGCGGGGAAATAAAATGGAAATGAGGGAGCGAGGAGAAAACAACAACCCGATAAAGAATGGGTGGGTTTGGGTCAGGTTAATGAGGGCAAAAAAGATAATGCATATGGATGGAGGATGAACTGAGTATGTGTACAGCCATCTACGCCCGAGGGGGGGGGGGGCGGAAAGGGCAGACAGAACGCAAAGCCATAGAATTGGGGGGTTGGGGTTGTGGGAAGCCATATAATTGAGTAACAAAATTGGATCGAGAGAAGAGAAATTATAGACAGAGAAAGACATCACTATGAAAGCAATGCGAGAGGGGACACAGGTTTAGGAACAATCTTGCAATGAACAAAGGAGGAAGGAAAAGGAATCGGTGTGGAAGAAAGAAATTTGGAATTGAAAATATAGGAATATTAAACATTATATAATTGTCATTTAAAAGAATTGACATGAAAGAAAATGAGGAAGAAAAAAAAAACCTAAAATGTTTTGTGACAATGGCAAAAAAAAAAAAAAATGAGTGAATGAGTGATGAATAACAATTTACTATATGTTGAGAAGACAGAAGCAGACAGCGAGGGAGGGGATGGGAATGAGGGTGGAAAGGACAAGTGTGATGGAAGGCTGGGGAAATGAAAGAGGTAGTAAACGAGTGAGGAAGCAGAAGGTGCCAAACATGTGGTTATAATCCATCCATCCATTGGGACCATACTCTGTACAGAGCGTTGGTGCTGCCTAAGCAGTCTCCTTGGCTATTGGGCACAATCCTGGATGGGTCGCCACTCTGACAGTATAGCAGCATGCTGGTAATCATTTTGCCGACCTCGGAAGGATGACAGGCAGAGTCGACCCCATCTGGTATTAATTCAACAACCGAGTGGGATTTGAACTCAGGACCCTAGGATCCCAAACCCACCACCCGAACCATTAAGCCAACACTAGGCATATGTGGTTATAATGTCAAAATGAAAACATGGGGTAATAATGAGTTTTATGTACGCAAACTATTCATGAGGAAAGGTCAAAAATGGTTAATCACAAAGTAGTGCAGAAAAAGCCACTGTGACATCATTTTAGAAACAATCTCAGCTTTTGTCACAATATTTAAGCAAAATTACCTGACAAGCATGCAAGGTAAGCACTGTTACACTTACAATATCCATTCACAATGAAGAAACTGTCACGTAAAGAGAGGAAAAAGCTGGCTACATTTGGTGGTGTGCCTTCAACAAACAGAAGTATAAAACAGACCAAGAAAGGATAGGGAGAGCTGTCCGTAACAGCAAATGGGCGAACTCTAAAAGCTGGAGAGAGGGCAGCCGCCCGAAGAGCACAACCCAGAGCAACGGCCTCATCAGCATTCACATTCTTTCCCAACTCCTGCCTTTTGGAAGATAAAGCAGAGAGAAAGAAAATTTAAAGTTAGTGTTTAATCTCCAAATCAAAATAAAACTCAACAAGGGTCAACTGCCATGACATTGCAAATGGCTGAATATTATTTTGTGGTCGATTAAAATGCACTGCTTTTGGTTAAATTTATTTTTTTAAATAATGACAAGAAAGAGAGACGTCACGAATGAGAGAGGAAAAGAGGAAGTTGTGTGAAAAAGCAGGAAAGATTACATACTGGGTGAAGGAGATAAAAATGGAAGACAAAGTTAATGTTATACACACTCACACTTCCAGATCTAAAGAAAGAACTTTGATAAAACAATATCCAGGCCAAATATGAACAAAAGGCCATCCTTGGAGGTTGACGACTCGTCTAATTATCAATGGCATTTGGGGTTGACGATATATGCAGGTACACTGGAGTTGCAATTTGTTAAGGTATGTTCCTGAAGCAATGACAGGATTTGAAGAGTTTTGCACAGAAAATAATCAATGAATGCCACAATAAATAGTCAAGAAATATATCAGTCTTTCTATATTCTCACCTCCCGAGGTCTTCTTGGAGAATACGCTGCACCCAAGGTACTCGACTAGCTCCACCAACCAGTATCACATGATCCAGGTCTGCCTAAAAATAAAACATTTGCCGCATAAATCAATGAAAAAATTAAAACATTGAAAATGGTGTGAAGAATTTTGGAGACTGCAAATACGGGATTGCAAATGTAACAATATCAAGCATGTCAATAATCATAAGTAAATGCATGCTGGAACAGGATTCAATTACGAATGTGGCCTGTGGGTGACATCATTAGAGGAATGATGCTGAGACAGTGCCTCTGCACCTTGAGAGAAATTAAAAGTTTGGCGAGGCTGCCGTTGACAATTGCCTACTCTTGATGAAAGACAAAAATGGGATCTTTAACATCCACCAACTAATTCTGGAAAAATTCCTCTCCAGATTGATGGCCATCAAAAGGATATGTTGTTACGAATTTGGAAACCTATCGCACACAACATTCAGGTCCTATAGATTAGTTATATCGGTAAGTATGTGTTTTATAGATAGCTTCCTTTCCCTTGTCTAATGGGTAAATAAATGTCCATGCGCTGTGATTTTTTTTATAGTTAGGATTCTTATTGGAAAATAAATCAGCACAACAACAGTAACGACTGTTAGAACAGTTTTGCAGAGAATGAGAACAACCCTCTGCTCCGGGATTCTCTGCAGGCCGAGTGGGGGAGGGGTCGAGCTGGCGGGGGGCACAACAACAGAAACGACCGTTAGAACAGTTCTGCAGAGAATGAGAACAACCCTCTGCTCCGGGATTCTCTGCAGGCCGAGTGGGGGAGGGGTCGAGCCGGCGGAGGCGCATAAAAGGGGAGGAAGAAGCTGGTCGAAGAGAGAAAAAGCGGAGGAGCGGAAGAGCTCAGAGCTTGGGAGGAAAGGGGCATCTCCCGACCTGAACATCTCATCTTGCTGGAGCGCTCGTCTCAGGGAAGCTGTCTGGCCGATCTTGGTCGGCGTTGTCCTTGTCCTCCTCAACACCACGACCGAGAGCTCGAGCGATGCCAGTCCCCGCAGGAAACGCAAGGGTCGCCCGCTGGTGTCCGGGTTCGGCTCGCCTCTCACCGGACCGACCAGCTTGAAGACCGCACGAGGCAGGCAGGTCCGAGATAGGTCTCAATAAAGACCAATTGGTCTGGTCATCTTTGGGTGTGTGTGTGTGCGTGTGTGTGTCCGTGGGCCCGTTTGCCAAGTAGTAAATCGTACAAGTGCCTTTGCTGTATATACTTGCATTTCTTATATTCGGTTTAGCTCTGCCTTTACGTGCTTCCCTAGTTTCCCCCCCATTATTGTATAAATAAACCCGATTTGTTAAATGTTTCGGCTCATTCGTATGCATTCCTTCATTGGCTGAGTGTGCTGCATGTTGGAGAAATAGTAAAAGCGGTACAGCTGTAAGGGGGACACATTTGGACCGACGGGACTTTGGTGACCGTCCGCTCGGGTCACACACGGTTCGAGTACGCTAAGCGGCTCGTTCTGTACGGGTGCCGTCTCGGGTGTGAAGACTCGGTAGATCGCCACATGGTCTCTAGGTATTTTGAAAATTGGCGAATAACCCTGTACCACATGGTAGAAATATTGACCCTTCACTTTCTAAAAGGGACCGGTACTCTTCGGACTTTTCCGAAGAAGTACGATCTGAATTCCAGGCGATCGGTCGAGCCAACTCTGCAGCTCCATCTCGTGGTCGTGCTCGCGGCCGGCGTCCGGCCCCGCAACAATATATCTATAAAAGTATATGTACATATATAAATATAAACAAATATATAAATATAAATAAATATAAACAAATATATAAATATATAAATAAATATATACAGTCATGCGCCACTTAACGATGGGGATACGTTCTGAGAAATGCGTCATTAATGCGAACATCATAGAGTGGACTTACACAAACCAAGATGGTATAGCCTATTACACACCGAGGCTATATGGTATAGCCTATTGCTCCTCGGCTACAAACCTGTACAGCATGTTACTGTACTGAATACTGTTGGAAATTGTAACACACATCCAAGATCGACAGAAGACGCGTTAGTTTTACCTTTGTGCTGTTCATGACGGCCAGGTTAGCGGCTGCTTACAATGTTCTCTCGCATCGATTATAAAAAGGTGAATAAATAGCGTTTGGAAAAATAGCGTTTATAAATAATAATTGCATCGATGTTATAACTTACAAATGAAGAAACGAGCACCTGTCAGTTGTGTGACATATTTTCAGAACAGTGCGAATGTTGGAACAGTGCGAACGCTGATTTTCTTGAATCCTGATTTAGTGCGACCCCGCTTTTTTTTCGCGATGACATTTTATGGACCTCAACGATCCTGTTATAACGGGGCCACACTGTAGTTATTATCATTATCAAGTATTATGAACTGTACATAATTGTATGTGCTATACTTTACTTTTATATGACTTGCAGCGCTATGACATCACGAGGCGATAGGAATTTTTCAGCTCCATTATAATCTTATGGGACCACAGTCATATATGCGATCCGTCGTAATGCGGCGCATGACTGTATATGTGTATATATGTGTATACATATATATATATATATATATATATATATATATATATATATATATATATATATATATATATATACATACACATATACACTAGTCGTAATGCCCGGCGTTGCTCGGGCTAGCAATAAAGCCCGGTGTTGCCTGGGCTTTCTTGCAAATTTCCTGAAAAGCTGTTAGCGGTTAGCGGTTAGGGTTAGGGTTACAATTAGGGTTAGGGTTAGGATTAGCTGTTAGGGTTAGCTGTTAGGGTTAGCTGTTAGGGTAGCTAACCCTAACCCTAACAGCTTGGTGTAGCGGAGGTAAACAGTGCCCGGGGCAAAGTGGAAATTTGCGTCCCCCGTAGGCCTTAAACTTGAGTGGATTTGAATGGAAAATCCCATAAGGGATATAGATTTATCGATTTTTTCGAATATCGGAAGTGTTATGGAAAAAATTTATAGCCAATGACCTAAGTTGGACCAAAAGCCATAATCGTACCAAATTTGAATGGAATCCGTTGGAGTTTGTGAAAATGCATCAAAACGAATTTTGAGGGCCCTCTTAAGGAAGACAATAATATCATTCGTATATGTGCCAAATCTTGTTTCATTTCATGCAGTAACAAAAATCTGATGGTGGAACAAAGAAAGGGGCGTGCCGAAATATTAATATAGAATAGAATAGAATAGAATAGAATATATATATATATATATATATATATATATATATATATATATATATATATATATATATATATATATATATATAAATAAGGGTGGTCCAAAAACAGCAAAAAAAAAAACAATAAAAATTCAGATGTTGTCTCCTCAAGCCTTAAATTAATCCACTATGATTCAATAACACGCATAAAAAAATTTAAGTTGATGGGAGGTGATTTAGAGGTCACTCCATATGACGACTTTTAGTTTCATAAGTTGGTTAAATTAGGGTATGGTCAGGTACGATTACGGGTACTTCTGGATGTCCAAGGTGGAAATGGAGTGCATTTTCGAACTCTATGGGGTCGATTTACTCTAAGAAATGACTGCACCGACAGTGAATTCACTGCCATTTCGAAAATATGACCTAAAACAAGATTTATCATTACTGGAGTTGAGTTACTAATCCTACTCATTTCGATATTTTCTAATCTATAATTAATTTATTGTCCGTCTACACATTTCTTAGAGTAAATAGACCCCAGTGAGTTCGAAAATGCAGTCCATTTTCACCTCGGAAGTTCAGAAGTGTACGGATTCGTATCTCACCATACCCTAATTTTTCAATCAATGGAATTACAAACTATTACAATATTTCATCTTTTAACAAATACCACTATCATCTCCGCCTCTATTGCTATCTCCACTCCCGCCTGAACTTATTTCTAGCCGGCCCAACATCCAGTGTTTTAGATTCAATGATTCACGAAAAAATATGTTAGTTATTCATTTAGTTATTATTATATTAAATTAGGGTATGGTTGAGGATGGGGGCTCTGCACTGGGCAGGGTGTAGAGCAGCCCGGAATCATGGCGAAACCCAAATCCTGATCCCTGTGTCGTAAGAGGCGACCAGGGTTGCGTCAGGAAGGGCATCCGGCGTAAAACCTGTGCCAAATCAGTATGCGGATCATAACGGATGATCCGCTGTGGCGACCCCTAACGGGAGCAGCCGAAAGATGAACAACAACATATATTATAGTTGGAAGCATGGCCGACAGGTACACACACTCGCCTCCAAGCCATCTCGCCTCAACT
>NC_140972.1:28745371-28800371 GCF_056783735.1 Eptatretus burgeri | reverse complement strand
TCCCGTGATGCGGCTGCCTGCGGGCAGTCCCTGCAGAACGCGCGATGATCCTGGCACACATGGTGATGGAAAAAAATGGGGCAAATGCAACAAAAAGGGCTAGCAATGCATGGGGTCAAGGCAAAGGCAGACAGACAAGGCATGGCAAGGCAAGACAAGGCCGTTGTAGCAAAACGGGCCGGTGGTGAAGCTGAACAGCACAGGCCTTGTAGCAAAACAGCCGGCAGATGAAGCTGGCCGGCCTCTGGTCTTGTACTGGAGGTTCGTGGAGGGAGTGCGGTGGTGCCGGCCACTCGGAAGGCGGGCTCGGACCTACCCGACTGTCTCCCTGCTAACCTATCGCCTTTGCCTGTCTCTGTTCAAACCCACTCCCTTTGTTTGCAAAAAATTCACCCAATTTAGCCCCAACTTTTTTTTTGTTTTATTTAATTTTTATTTCCCCTATAACTCGTCTCCCTTACCCCCTTTATTGTCTTTGTCCAGCAAACCTATCCTATCACCTAGCCTACTCCCAACCCCTACATTCCCTTCCTGGAGGGGAATAAAGGAGAGCTAGTGTCCTGTGTCGAGGCCCAACTAAGCCTCAGAATGGCCTCCTCAGATTTCAGCGATCTCAACCCAAGGTGAGTCCAGCGGCCCACAACGAGCGAAGGGATGGATGGTGCGGAGGGGTCCATTTCTCTATCTACCCTAACATTATTGACTTTAAACTACCCCGGGACTTTTCAAAAGCGCCTCTCGCTATAACTGCTGGTTATAACAACCAAGACTCCCGTCGCCTGTGTTGGTGTCCTCTCAAATTTTGGGCCATGCCCTCAAATTTTCCTCCTGTGCCCTTGCATGGTTTTGTGGCTGGGACGCGTGGCTCCCTTGGCAGGAACTACCCTCAGCCGATTCTCCAACGATGGCACCCCCGGGCCCTGAAACTGTCTCCGAGCCTACCAGCTCCCTAAACACTGGGGAGTGCCCTCCATGGCTACTCCCCTGAAACGCTCACGTGGCAGGCTGGCGCCCCGGGCCCCTTCCCTGGGTGCCCGTGCCCAATGCAGTGCCCACGTGGCCAATGGCGGTCCGGGCCCCGCATCATGCGGGCCCACCCGTGTCCACTACACTATCCCGGCCCCCCATGGACCCTTGGCCTACCGCAGCCGACTAGCCGGTGCCCGGGTTACCCACTAAGCGACACTCACCGTTCGCAGCCACACTCCCAGCCCATCAACAGGGCTCCTGTACCCCTCCAAACGGGTTTCGAGCCTACGTTCCCACCAACAACAAAACGACCTCCATTTTGTCAATTTGACTAACCCCCTAACTCGCATTACTCTGCCCCACAGGTGGAATCCAATCCACCCCCAAGTCCCTTGGGTGGGAATCACTCCTCCCCCCAATCACTCATCGCACCATGCATTCCACATTCACTCCATACACACAGGCTCGCTGGCCTCACTCACTCACCAAGTACGTTTTCCACTTCATTTCTCACACATCGCTGATCACTGCCATTCTTCTATCTAAAACCCTCAACTACTTCGTGCTCCCCCATCATCCCTTAAAATATAGCACATTCCATTTAGTTTCTGAGGGTAGTTCCTGCCAAGGGAGCCACGCGTCCCAGCCACAAAACCGTGCAAGGGCACAGGAGGAAAATTTGAGGGCATGGCCCAAAATTTAATCTACGTAGCTAAGCTACGTCCCCACTACACACTCAAAGTCTGTCCTTGTCCTCAAAATAATCATTTCCATTTCTCATCCTAAATCTAAACTGCAATCCCTCTAACTAATCCATTCCACGGGCTCCATGAGGACATCCCTGCCCCATGAAGCCGGTCTAGCTAAGCTAACCCATCCCCCTAACTAGTGGTGTCCTGTGCCCGGTCAGGGGGGTCTTCCACCCCTTGCCTGGGAATCCTGTTCACCCGAAGCGAGGCTTGCTTCTTTTTTTTTTTTTTCTTTTTTTTTATGCGCACACCAGCGCGGCAACTCGCAACCTGCACTCCTTTCTCCGTGACGTCATGGCAGCTGTTCGCGCTTCGCGCACCTCGTCCTTCTTGGACGGTACCATCCGGCAGGAATTTTCCTTCTGCCGGATTCCAACCATACGTGCAGCCCTGATGTCACCCTGCGCATCCCAAGCAAGCCTCGCGTTTCGAGGGGTTCTCCACGCGAACACATGTGCTCTGCTCATCGCTCGCGTGGACAACTTCACAAACACGCTCGCGTGGAGAACCTGTCCAGTCCAAATCCATATCCAGCCTACCTTCTGTCCGTCCGCGGGATCGGCTAATCCACCACGTGCATTTCCGGACCGGGCTTCACTCGCGTAGCCGCGCACACAGTGGCCTCGTGCGTAGCACAGCACGGACCCCGCACGCGCTGCCATGCAAACCCGGCACGGTCCCCAAACCAGCTATGGCTGCTACTCGGCCTTTGTCCACCGTCAGGCACCGTCGTCATCGTCGCACTCTCGCGCACAAACTCCCCCGTGCCACGACGCTCACACATCTTGACATAACATTCACATCGGGACATGCTGTTGCGTGTTCCCGCATGCCAACCGCCATCTCTCTTACATACAGCGCTCTCACACATGCAGTTTCACTCATACATTTCGAAACCACACACGCCGTTTCCCTCACACACACGGTTTCCCTTACACACGGCCGTTCATTTGCAGAGGGTTTCATTCACATAATGCGTGCTGGAAAGCACGCATTTCGGCACACTCGCAACCACGCACACCTGAACAATCACACTGGGAATTCGCGCCACCACAAGGGGTCCCGGGGCCTTCACACCCCCCAAGCTCCGTGTGTACCCGTCTACAGCACTCGCCCCCTCTACCACGCAAAGCTCGACTGGACCCACCTGGTCGAGATCCGCTTCAAGGGAGCATAGCGTCTCCCGCCGTTCCTGAAGGAGGCTATCCTGCTGCTTGCACCGGGCCAAACATTCCCCGAGCTCCCCTTCATCGGCCTCCACTAACTCCATGTGTGTGTGCTCATCTTTCACCCCGTCTTTATCGTGTGGTCTCTCCTCTACTTTTTCTATCTCCCACATCTCTATACTTTTTATTTCCTTGTTCATTATTTCCGTTTCTTCCTGGCTTATCGCCTTTGTTTCCTCCTTCGTTCTATTTAATTCAGTCTCGACTCGGTCTATCTCCCGTGTCTCTGGCAATACTTCCTTTTCCTTTGTCGTTTCTGTTATTTCCCTCGTCTCCATTTTTATTTGTGTTTCCTTTATCAGGGTTTGCCCTAATTGTTCTTTCATCCGACGAGTGATGTCAATCAAGTCCCGCACCACTAACGTTCTTCCCTGTGGTGATGTCACACATCCCACCTTATTGTGCTGTTCTACTTCCTGGCTCCTTTTGAGTCGTTCTTCCTCTCTGAGCTTTTTGAGTTGTTCGTTATCTTTCCGGAGTTTTTCCATCTCTGTGGACTCAAATTTTGCTCTCTCCTTGAGTTGGTTAACTTCAAACTCGTTTTCTTTTTGTTTTCTACTCCACCGTCTCTCATGCTCTTCATTCTCCAATCTCATAGTTTCCTTCAATTGGCTGATCTCCTTTTCCCGTTTCATTCGTCGTTCTTTCACGATCTCCCTGTACTTCAACCTTGCTCTCTCCTTTAGTCGTTCTTGTCCTTTTTGTTTCTTCCTCCACTGTCTCTCATGCTCTTCATTATCCAATTTCATAGTTTCCTTCAATTGGCTGATCTCCTTTTCCCCGTTTCATTCGAGGTTCTTTCACTATCTCCGCGTACTTCAACCTTGCTTTCTCCTTCAGTTGTTCTTGTCTTTCATTTTGTTTCTTCCTCCACTGTCTCTCTTGTTCTTCCTTCTCCAATCTCAACGTTTCTTTCAATACTCTTTCTTGCATCTCATTCTTTAATCTTGCTTCTGCTTCTAACTGCTCGATCTGCACAGTGTGGTTCCTTAACATTTCATTCTCCGTTCTCTTTCTTTCCTCACTTAACATCCTCAGCTCGTTTTGTAACTCAGAAGCTTTTTTTTTCGAATTCCTCTCTCACCTCCTCACACTCCAACCTTGCTTTGGCTTCTAACTGTTCGATCTGCACAGTGCGGTTCCTTAACATTTCATTCTCCGTCCTCATTCTTAACATCCTCAGTTCGTTTTGTAATTCTCTCTCTCTGCTTTGATGTTTCTGTAACTCAGAAGCTTTTTTTTCTAATTCCTTTCTCATCTCCGCACCTCTTTCACATTCTTCCTTCCTCATTTCATCCACTGTCTTACCATATTCCCTTAGTTTTTTATTTTTTTAGATATTTCTCTTCTTTTTATCTTCTGTTCTAAGCTTCCTCTTATCTGATCGCCTGATCTTATCTTTTTCTTCAGTTGTTGCAATTTCAAATCACGTTTCCGTTTTTCCTCTTTTAGCTTTGTTTTCCATTCTTCTGCAAGGTTCTCTTTATCCCGGGGGTTACTAATTTGCTCTTCCTCTATTCTTTCGTTCAGTTCACCCTTCTCATGTTCCAACTCATGTGCACTCCACTCTACTTTACTCATTTCTCCCTGTAGTTCTTTGAACTGTCTTGACTTTTCCAACAATTCTTCCTTCCTTTGCTCCAGGTGTTTCTCACCTCTTTCTATCTCCTGTTCCAGGCTCTCCCTTATCTGATTGCCTGATCTTACCTCTTCCTTCAGTAGTTCCATTTCCCGATTGTGTTCACATTTTTTCTGTTCCAGCTTTTTTTTCCATTCTTCTTCCAAGTTCTCTCTATTCCGGGAATACTAATTCGCTCTTCCTCTATTCTTTCGTTCAGTTCGCTCCTCTCATGTTCCAACCTTCGGGTAAACCCTTCCTTCAGTTGTTTCAATTCCAAATCGTGTTCACATTTTCCCTTTTCTACCTTTTTTTCCCATTCTTCCTCCAAATTCTTCCTATCCCGAGAATTACTAATTTGCTCCTCCTCTTTTCTTTTAATCAGTTCGCTCGTCTTTCGTAACAAAAACCCACGCAACCAATCCACTTGCGTCGTTTCCTCGACTGTGCTGGCTAAATCCTCATTCAGCTCCCAAATTCGTTCCTCTGCATCGGCCAATCGTTGTGCTTCCGTGTGCACATAATCCACATGAACCCAGTCTGCATTGGCTAAGTCCTTTTCCAACCCCCGAATTAGTTCCTGTGCCTCGTCCAATTCAATTTGTAATGTACTGCCGTCACCCTACCTCGCCTGCCATGCTCCCGTGGTTTGAACCGGTGGGCGGGAGCGCTTCCCCCGCCGTTCCGTGCGGCTCGTTGCACTATTAATAGTGGCCCGCTCACGTCTCGTGCCGCACTGAGGTGCGGCCTCGCCGCCATCTTGCGACTCCGAGTTTGTTTGCCGGAAAAAAAATCGCTGCACAGGACGCTCCCACTGACTACAATTAGTGGTGAGGTTATAATAATAATACGGAGAACCAGATACATTGGATCGCAGTGTTTCCCAAACTTCTGGTACGGATCCAATGGCGATGGCGTCCTCGATCATGGATTCTAACATTTCTACATCAATATTTAATCCACCCTGCCCCTGTTCACCTTGAAGCACCATCTTGCTTCTCGGAACAATTTAAAAAGCTCGTAATTTGGGGAACACAGAGAGTTGCTTCGCACACCCTTGGTAAGGTTCCGTTAATTTGGTTTGGAGGGGAATGAATCTGTTTCCCACTCCTTGACAACAGTGTTACGAATCTGCCGCCCGCTCAGCGTGCGAACAGCCGCTTTAGCCAATGGCAGCAGTCTCGCCCACCGGACGGACAATTCAGTAGCGACTTTCCGGAACAACGCCGAAAACCAATCATGGGTGTGCTCCAAGCACACACCAGGGCCTAGTCAACAGTCTGCCCCCGCGAATACTTAGGTATATCGATAATTCGGCGATTGACCCTGTCACACGCGGGTAGAGTGTTGACTAGGCCGTGGTGTGCGCTTGGAGCACACCCGTGACTGGTTTTCGGCGTTGTTCCGGAAAGTCGCGACTGAATGTCCGTCCGGTGGGCGAGACGGCCGCCATTGGCTAAAGCGGCTGTTCGCACGCTGGGCGGGCGGCAGATTCGTAACACATACATACATACATACATACATACATACATACATACATATATATATATATATATATATATATATATATATATATATATATATACATATACATACATACATACATATATATGCCTGGTGTTGGCGCAGTGGTTAGGGCAGCAGCTTGGGATCCAAAAGGTTCTGAGTTCAAGCCCCGTTGGTTCACTGAATTAATACACCAGGGGGTTGACTCAGCCTGTCATCCTTCCGAGGTCGACGAAGTGAGTACCAGTGTACTGGGCCGGTGTATACCCCGGTTAAAATAGGTGTACCATATCCCTGTGTCGTAAGAGGAAACCAGGGTTGCGTCAGGGAGGGCATCCGGCGTAAAACATGTGCCAAATCACTATGCGGATCATACGGATGATCCGCTGTGGCGACCCCTAATGGGAGCAGCCGAAAGAAGAAGAAGAAATATATATATATATATATATATATATATATATATATATATATATATATATATATATATATATATATATTGTTATGGCTATGGAAATTCGCAAACCACCATTCAGGGTCCGTAGGTGAGATAACTCTAAGTACATGTGCAGTTAGCCCCAAACCCGTTGTTTAGAGGGAATTTATGTGATTTATTCGGGCTGCGACGCTTTGAGATAGCCGTTTTTCTGTTTTATCTTTATTTTGAACCAACCGCCATCACACAACAACCACCTTAACCACCACGCCAGCCATCGTCACCAACTACAACCACGCTCCAACCCTCAGACAACAACAACAACGCCAACAGCCATGACCTTTACTTTCACAACTCAATCCCGCAAACATCGCATCACCGCCATTCCCAAACGGCACCATAAGCATCAAACCACCACCGATAAACCCTCTACCACCCTCATCTCTCCTTCTACGGCCATTCCCGCACCACCTGTGAACACTGAGCGTCGGGCTGTCTTGGGCTCGTTCAAGATACGCACCGAGCCGCGAGTGCAAATAGCGGCTTTTCCAAGGGAGAATTCGGATCAAGAACGCTACACGCCCACTTCTGATCCGTCCAATTAACAAGCGTGGAGCGGCTTGGCCCCGCCTCCAGGCGCGTCTGTGGGAAATCGAAATATGCAAATTCTAGGATCAGGGGAGGTTCACGCCAACTTTTCCTCCGTCCAATTGGCGAGCGTGGCTCTGCCCCCGAGGTGATCCTGATCCGGAAATTTGCATATTGTTTTCTACTGCCGGCCTATAAAACTGCGAGCGCAAAGCGAATCGTGGCAGAGTCAGTTTTTGGTTGGAGGGCAGAGTGTGGCAGCAGCAGAGTGTGGCAGCGGCAGAGTGGAGTCGGGTGGCGAAGGCATCGAGTTGGGTTCTGCAGTCGGCTGAGGAGAGTTGTGGGAAGACGCCAAGTAGCTCGGGTCCGAGGCGAGAAGGACGGCGGCCGGCGACGAGGTCGCGGTGTGAGATCGCTCGTCGCGGGACCCAAGCCAGCCATCCATTCTCCTCCCCCAGGGCATCAACAATTCCCCCTTTCCCCGCACTGAGATAGTGCAACAAGGGGGCCCCGTTCCCACCCCACTCCAAACGTCGTGCCAACGAAACCCGTCAAGGAGCACGGAGTCGGGGCACAGCCACATCTGCGGCTCATCCGCCAACGCGTCACGAGGACGCGGGTAGGACCCACCTGGTCTCGCGGACCTGGCCGCTCCTTCAGGTCACGCACGCATATTGGCCTACAGGCCCGTCTGCCCCCTTGTCTATGAGGGTGGCTTCTTTCCTTTGCTTTTGAGTAAATGCGTGTTGGCGCCGTCTGTAAAGTAGAACTGTATAAGTGTTGCCGTGTGTACGTGTATTCGGTCGTAACTCTGCGTCATTGTTTCTTTTGTTTGACTGCTATAGGTGCATTTTGACTGTATATGTGTGCTTTCCGTGTGTCGCATAATAAATGTGCATTGTGTGAACTGTTTTCCCGTTTCGCTTCGTCTTTTCTTTAATTGACCCTCCATCCTGCTTCACATAAAGGGTTCGTAGTGGGCCTAATATGCCCAATAAGTAATCGGAACCGTCGAGGCTGACGATAACACCGCTCGGTTATCACTGTAGCACGGAACGGACCACGTAAGCGGCCCGTGTCCGGAGTCGACCTGCGGCGTGGTGCGATCACCCGGTCGACCATTCACGCAGGTACTTTGGTAGATCGAATTTGGCAAGCGACCCTATCCTGCGCGGGTGGGCAATTGGCACGATCGTGGTGAGGTTAACCCCCCCACCCGTGACTAGCTCCCGGCGTTGGTCCGAGAGGGTCACGACTGAATTGTCCGTTCCGGTGGGCGAGGCGGCCGCCATTCGAGTCGAGCGGCCGATCGCACGCCGGCGGGTGCGAATTTGCAACAATATATATATATATATATATATATATATATATATATATATATATATATATATATATATATATATATATATATATATTTATAGATTTCCGCCCGTCCGGCATGTGGATGACCGCCTTTAGCCCAATTGCGGCCGCGCGCGCCCACCGAACGTGGCAATCTAGTCACAGCTTCCGGATCAACGCCGAAACTCAGCTACAGGTGTTTTTAACACACCATAAACCAGCCAACTCTTCTGTCCACGCGCGACAGGGTCGATCGCCGAATTGTCGATGTACCAATTATTCGCGCGGACAGAAATTCCGGGAGTTTATACCTCAACGAAACCTGCACGAAAACGAGCCGCTTAAGCAGCTCGTTCCGTATGCGATTGCCGAGCGGTTTTATATCGCCAAGTCCCGTCGGACCAGATGTACGTTTTATCGGCTTATAATCAGCCAGCTAATATTCCGAACGCATCATGGCAGTCAATGGCAGAAAGTGACAACGAGCAGGTTAACATTCAAAAAATGCACATATGCAATGAATGGGGGAATGGGACAGGACATTAGAAAAAACCTACAGCCGAGTTCTATCATGTAATGTACAGGCACTTTACAGTTTGTTACTTACGGACAAGGCGCCACAGACTTTTATGCAAAACCCAAGAAAGAAAGAACAGGCTCGTAAGCCTTTATTATTTGCTTGGAGCCGGGATGACCGAAGGGGCTCCGAGAGACTGAGCGGGCTATCTGGCCACCCTCGTGGTTACTCGCTGGGTCCTGGTTCGGCGACCCCTGGTGTCTTTGCCCGGACCCCGACTGGCTCCCTTGGTCGTCCGGCCCCCACTGCGGCCTGGTCTAGCCGACGATGCGCTGGAGGAGTGAATGGGTCTCGCCTCAGGCCTCCTGGTCGCGCCGGCGAACCCCCAGCGAACCAACTGCCCGAACTCCGAACTCTCCAGCTCTCGTTGGGGCGACTCTCCACTCCCAACTCCCACCGACTCAGAGCTCCCGACACCAACTCAACTCTGGCACTCTCCACACAGATTCAACTCCCTGACTCTGGACTCCAGGCTCTAGACTCCAGACTCTCTTCAACGGCCCAGCCCAACTCAACTCTGGCACTCTCCACACTGATTCAACTCCCTGACTCTGGACTCCAGACTCTCAACGGCCCAGCCCAACTCAACTCAACTGCCTTTTCGGCCAGCGAACGCGGCTTTTTATCGCGTCCGGGGCGTTCGCCCCTCCCTTCCCGGCGCGCGGGGGAAAATTCCAGGAGTGATCGGCTTGGTTGTAATCGGCTTAGTTGTTGTAATAACCGTCATCCTTGTTTACGCCGTTCTGAGGGACCCGCCCCAACCGTCATTTATGTTTCCTTCTTCGGGTGGCTTTCTGGGAGTGGTGTTTTTGTTTTTAGAGGAGGGTCGCTGTGTTGTGGAGATTGACGAGGTTGTTGAGTTGTTCTTTATTTGAAATAAAAGGTAGAACAGAATAACGGCCAACTCAGAGACACACAGCTCGGCACACGAATAATTTTCGCTATACATTGGTGGGGAAATCGAACCTGGAGCACACACTAACCGAAATAACTGACCTCTGGGGAACCTGAATGGTGTTCTGTGAATTTCCACAACTGTAACAATATATATATATATATATATATATATATATATATATATATATATATATATATATATATATATATATATATATATATACATATACATACACACACACACACACACACACACACACACACACACACACACACACATCTATAATTAATCGTTACGGACTTGGATTCCTCCCCAACTGCTGGCCCTGTTGGTCGGCGTGCCACAAATAACTCCGAACCCCTTCGGTTTGTGAAGCAAGTACGGGCGTCAATAGACTCCACAAAGCCTGGCAGAGCTCTCGCTCTTTACAAACGCGTTACCTTTCTGGTGGGTTGGCGAGGTCAATTGGGGTCACAAACGCTCCATACATACTTTATCTATTTAGCTGTTTACTTATGGCTGAGTGAAAACCATAAAGTACATATGGGCTAATCCCGGAATCAATTAATGGGGTACAACCTCCCGTCAAACTGTGCTAAAACACTGTCGGACCAGTGAAGGAAAAGACAACTGAGACAAATTTGAAATAACAACCAACAACTATTTATTTACACACATACAAGCAATCGCTGTACATGTATTTACAGGTTAAAGGAAAAAGGCACAGGAAAGCAGACTTGACCAACCACATATTTCCCTTTCACAGACTTACTTCAACAAAAAAACAAAAAAAACATGGCCATCATTCAATCCAGGAAGAGGAGAAATAAGCAAATCAGAGTATGGAGTTGATGACTCTTCTCATCTCACACAACCCAACGGGCTGTGCCAGTCCAAATATATAGGAGGGGTGGGGAGGGGATGGGAAAGATTGGCAGTGGACTGGCAATGCAGTACGATTGGACATGCAGCTGCGTTACTGAGGCGTCCAGAACAAGTTGGTAAGTCCTCTGGCGTCCCCAGTATGCCAACGGCAAACAGCTCACAAATGACCTCTTTTCTGTTTCATGGTCCGACAGCAGCTTGAACAAACAGGCAAATTCCTCTCCGAGGCATCCCCGGTACACCAGCTGCAAGCAACTCAATTTCCTTAACAGCAAAGTTCATAGGAAAGACAGTCGCCACGGTGCACACGGGACAAGCAGCAAAACCTCAAAGGCTGTCCCTGGTGTGTTCCATCCCCTCAAGTTGCTTAAGCTCCGCATCATACTCTCCACACGAATAAAGCTATATTTTGAGCTTTTTGTACTGACCACAGGCAAAGCTTTGAAGCGACTCCTCTCCCATCTGCACTCTGGACTCACAGGCCAAGCTTTTTGGGGACTTGCGTCTCATCCGCACTTCATGCTCTTAACTGCTCTCTCGACATGGCTTTGCGAGTCCATTCCAATGATGTGCATCCAATGAGGGCGAGTCCACGATGCAGCTTGGGGAAAATCCAGCTGTCCCTGAAGGAGCCTTTAAAGCAGCCCTCATCCCACCCCTCACATGCAAAAGCAAACGTTAAAGTCTGCAGTATGCACTGCATCGTGCATGTGACATGTTATGTGCCGCATGCCACAAATATGCATGTGAGAAGTGCTGTGCTTCTATACAAATGCAAGAAGTGTCGTGCTTTGTGCCCTGAATGTGTGAAATGCATGAAAGAACAAAGACCAATGTGGTGAAGGTCATCTGAATGGCCCGAAGGATTAAAGACCACAGAAGGACCGAATGAGCTTAATAACATAATGCTGGGATGGAGTGGCAACGGAGAGGGACGCAGACGGACCAAGGGATGACAAACTGACTGCAGGGATGAAAAAGAGGGGTTATTTAATTGAGGTTTGGTGAAGAGGATTGTTGCTGCATTGAGGAGAGCAGAAGGGGCGTTTTTAGAATGGACTGATGGTGGATTGAGAGATAGATTGAAAGCAGTAAGGGGGGTGGAGAGGGGAGAAGACATCACACGGGGATATACAAACCAACCTCAACACATGTCACCCAAACCCTTGGACAAAGGGCAGCAATCTACCGACTACAAACTAATGAAATAACTCATTCTCGGGAATCCTACGTGTAAATCTCCGAAATTGTACCTATAGCGCGCGCATGCACGCACGTCTCAAGAAGAAGAAGAAGAAAAAAAACATCCTGGTTGCAATTACCTTGGTGTTAGCATAGAAATAAAGCAAAAGCAAGTCCTCATCTTTCATGCTCTTCACTGCCATTCAATAATGGAACTCCTTTCCCACCTTGTCACCCCTGGCTGTGTTCCATGAGCCACCAAAATACCAACATGTGCAGGAACTCAAAAGTATCAACTAGCTTTGGCTACATTCTGTCCCATCTCCCAGAGGAGCAGTCAAAATAACAATAATACTACTAATTGCCCATTCAAACAGATGGATCATTGTCATTTCTCTCAAAACTACAAGGGTATGGCAATAAGTGAATTTTACCTTTATGAATAGTGCATGTACATAAGACAGTCATATCATGTGCGATATTTACAGGGGTAAGTGAGTAATTTGTTGACCACTTGGTATGTGACTTCCCCACATGTGATCTTGGTAATATAGCTGCCCCATTTCAGAGCATCATCACGTTTTGCTGAGTGAGGTTGTGAAATCATGTGACATTCTTTTGAGAATGACGACACAACATGGTATGAAGTGCACGTCATAGAAAAAAAAAGTGTACAAATGTTGTGAACGGTTTCAAAAAGAACGGACAAGTCTTCTGTGGCAGCATGGTCACCCAGGCAGTGATTCATTTCACACACTCATCTGTCTTTATCAAAATAATTTCAACACATTTTCTGTCTGTTCTGAGGCAATAAACACAACTCACTGGTGAGAGAGAAGCAGAAGAAAGTGCAGAAGAAATAACTTCGGAAAGCAGGGGGAAAAACGGAGCACATATCGACTCAAATTCAGTTCTCGTCACTTTAATTCGCAGGTCTTTCTCCCCAATATAGCTCTCCACCTAGGGATGCATGGAAGGAATGCACCAAATAAATCAGCACTATAACGTTTACATGTGCAGGTTAACACGAGGCACTTGCCACAACATAGGCAGGCAGACATGAAAATATTAGTCTGAGAAATTGTTTAAAAAAAATAAAAAAAGAAGGTTCTTATGCAGTTGTTTCTTCACGTGAATGCTCCAAGTTATTACCTCCATCACCAACGGAGGTTATGTTTTCATCTATCTGTGAGCAGGATATCTCAAAAAGTTATGCACGGTTTCGGACGAAACGCCGTGGATAGGTTGGGTGTGCAACGAGGACAAACCGATTAGATTTTGGTGAAGATGCAGATCTGGATACGAGAATTTTAAAATAATTTGATTTGAGAATTGACAAGAACAAACAGATTTGATTTTGGTTCATGTCCAGATGCAGACACCACTCAACAGTGGGAGACAAAATGTAGTGTTCAGCTTGGCGCAGGTATGCACTCTACCGAGTGCCGTTCTAGTCTAGTTTCTACACGTTTTCATGTTTCATACGCAAATGAATGAAAACGACGAAGAAAATAATTACCTTGTAAAACTTTGAATATTCACCACCCAAAAGTATAGTTAATGTTAATAATGCGTATTTGAAGATTTGCTTGAAGAGAATGTAGCTTCTTGGCTGCATTTCAAAAGGTTGGTGACGTCAATCAAACTCTGATCATCAAAAATTAATCTCGTACGATTGCAAATTGAAAAGAGGGATAATTTGGCAACTTGAAATCCAAGCAATACAACAGTCAGCATATTAAAGCTGATAAAAATTTTTTTATACCTATTGGGAGACCTATTATGCACCCTGCAAATTCAAAATAAACAAACAAACTAAAGAATGAATGAATTAATCCAGCAAGAACTCCAAAAAAGGGAAGAGGGAAACAAAGGCAGTTTATAAATGTTAAATTTAGCATTGTTAAATGAAAGAGGGTATAATACAATGAAGAGAACATACCTGGGCAACATGGTCTGAATTTGCACTTAGAATAGTTTTCACTCGAGATGCCTCACGAAGCAACTTGGCTCGTGATCTTCTAGCTCGGGCAGCATCAAGTCCTTCCATTGCTTTCGGATGTCCTTGGGCTTCAAAACGACGACTTATTTCGTTTGCCAAGAGAATATCCATAGCTAAGCCTGAAACTCCACGATTCCAACTGATGGTAAAACAAAAAAGGTTTACATAGCACATGTCCATTCATCCAACATAAAATATGCCTGATTATTGACAATACAATATATGCTGCACATGTGTGGCATTGCTGCAAGCAACCGTTTGAAGACTAATAATTTAATTTTAACTTTGTATGGACTTTCATCATGATTATCAAACAATTCGCTAATATTTGCCAGAAAATATCATCGAGTTTCTTCATGCAGGAAGAGCGTTATACATTGATTTGAATGGTAGTTTCAGTGTGTCCAATCCAAAACTTATGCATGCTGGTTTCCTTTAATAATAAAAAATCTCAACTGCTGGATAATGTACACCTAATACTAACCACACAACAAATGCTTGTCTAAAGAAAGCTCAAGTAACAGGACAATTTACAAGATGGTGAATGGTACCATTGTAAGTTGTTAGTCTTCATTTGCAAACAAAAGACATGTCAGATAACCTTGGATATTTGTACAACCAGTGATTTTCTGTTTCAAAAAAAGTGTCTTTTCCCGTTTCCAAAAAACTTGAATTCCATTTCGTACAACAAATTCCATTTGATGTGGTCAATGGGGGGGGGGGGAGGAGAACAAACAAACCAACAAAAAAACCATTTAATTGCGCACTTGGATTGAAAAAAGTAAAAATAAAAAAATTCCTCAAGTCTCCATACCTCAAATACTCAGTGGCAACACTAATATTTTGTTACCAAAGTGATGTGGAAACGGGAATCATTGAATGAAAACTGATTCATCGATAGCAGGTGGGAATAAATGTGGAAACCAGATCTGTGGAACCTGCCACTCTAAAATAAATTAATCTGGCAATTAAAGACAAAAATAACGATGTAAAGATATGCTCAACTACAAAGGATGTCCAAGATGTGGCTGTATGTACATCGACAATAACATCGCTTGAGTTGCCATGTCTTCCCATGCATATTTCAATACGCTTTCTATTATTAGTGGCTGAATATGGTCACCGTATAATATTGATCATATAACTTGCATCAAAAAAATTTCATAATTTCTATAGATTTTTCTATCACAGGGATTCTCTATCACGGCAATTTTTCATTTTGCATTTCAGGTGTTTCTTTTGACGTTTTTCATTATTTTTGCCAATCTCATCTGTATTTTGATGATTTTTCATGGTAAAAATAGTTTCTCCAAAGTCGCACGCATGTGAATATGATGACTGATATTTTGTCTTTGCCGACAATTGTATTTTCTCCGAATTTTTAACCAAGTGGGGCAAATTCGAATTTCAAATCGAATTTCATTTTTATTTGGCTCTCCAGAGATTGTTGGATGGAATTTTATTCAGTACTTACAAATACAACCCGTCGCTTCACTGACAGGAATACCAAGGTGAGGGGAGGGGGGGAGGGGAAGAAAAAGAGGAGGGGGGAGCGAGGCGGGGAGGGCGAAGGTTAGGCAGCGTGAGGGGAGGGTGAAGGTAAGGCAAGCAAGTGTTATTTTTCCACACTTTCAATCCAAAACTTACAAGTGCACATTACATACAGGAGAACTCGTAAAACGGAGAGAGAGGTGGGGGATGCATTCCACAAAACACGTTATAGAGGCAATATTTAACATTTAAAAATTGGGGTTATGTTCCAAACAGGAAAGATTTCAACCTTTTAAGGTTAAGAACCTGCATAAAACCTCAAAAAAGTTTTTTTTATAAATTTTTTTTTAAAGGAGTAAACAATGCATCAATAAAACATATAACAAATAAAAACATGAAAATGAATTAGTTATTATTGTGATCACAATTGGGGTTGGATACAGCACATATTGCTTGTGGCAGGCTTATTCAGGTGAGGCAGGCTGTTCAGTTGAGGTTGAAGTCTCAAATTATGAAATGGAGGCTGATTCGCTTGGGAGTTTTTTGAAGAACTTCATAATGGAGACTTGAGTGGCTGCCTTCATTTTCTGTTTGTAGACCTCCTTGTAACATTTCAGGACATTCTCCATTTCGCTCCACATCTTGGAACTTCTCACGCAGTCGGGATCATGTTCATCAAAGATGACCATGGCTTCATCGACCAACTTGAAACCTTTAGCCATGACCTTCGTCATGAGTATTAATAGGCCCAACCTCCTCATGACCCTATTCCTCTCTGATGCGCTCCTCCTCTCAAGCCAGAAGATCTTCATTGCTCAGCTCCTCCCTGTGCGAGAAGCAAATCCCCATAATCTTTGTGGACCTCCTTAAATCCCACTTGCAGGGCCATGTCCACAATCTGTTGCCTTGCTTCACTGATTTTAACCTCCATGAAACCTCTGAACTCAATCACTGCCTCAGGCCAGAGCTGATGGAGATGAAAGTGCGGCTGGGCATGCGTTTCAAATGTAGTCCAGTTTCACCAAGGTCGAACACCTGGCTTGGTGTGTAACCTCCATCAGCAATCACCGATTTCAAGAGAGCTGGAAATCGTTCGACAGCAGTAGCTTCCCCAGTCAATTTGAGATTGTGGAACGTGTGGCGACTCTTGAAACAATCAAACCACCTACAACCGGCAGCAAAAGGCACTGGATCATTGGTTAGATTGCCATACAAACTCACCTTCTCTTGAATGACCATTCCAGACAAGGACACATCATTTTGGTCCTGATGCTCTATCCACGTGGTCAGAATCTTCTCCATAGCATCAGGCCGCGATCTTGCCGTTCTGGTAACACTGAGATTCATAGTCTGAGCACTCTTACGGATTTTATCACGATAGTCACGAATGGTTCTCACTGCAGAATCATGAAGTCCCATCTCTCCTTGAAAAGAAATGCTGCGTGCACCTCTATCAAACCAATCTAAAAAACTTTTACCTTCACCTCCAATGAATGAGACTGACTTTTCTTCACGTGATCATCATCTCTAATGCCACTTGTTATACACTTTGCAGACAGTTTCGGCAGCTGTGAACGGACTACTCGCACAGGACAAAAGCGTCAGCTGTGAGTAAACGACTCGCTTAGAATGACGTTGCGCTACTGTTGTTCTTGTTGTTGAATTAAATCCGCACTACAGCAAAAACATGTTATCAGAATATGTGTTATACGAGGGACACCCGTACTTATACAATCCCTCATGTCGGTATTTACAATTCTAATTTGGTAAATTTTTGACATTTTGTTGTGCTTGTGATGTGTGTCGAGTGATTGTTTTGTTGTTGGTGTAGCTTTGAATTTATTTTGAATTCAGTTTTATCGTCTGATGGATTTTGTTTGACTTTGCTGAGGTGTATGATTTATTGTGATATATATATATATATATATATATATATATATATATATATATATATATATATATATATATATATATATATATATATATATATATATATATATATATATATACACACAATGTGACAAACACCAAGACGTATTCCTTGCGTTTAAATTACACTTGGCAAAATTAAGTTTTTCTTCTTCTTCTTCTTGTACATGCCTGGTGTTTGCTTAATGATTAGCGTGGTGGGCTTGGGATCCAAGGATCCTGAGTTCAAATCCCACTTGGCTGTTGAATTAATACCAAGTGGGGTTGACTCTGCCAGTCATCCTTCCGAGGTCAGCAAAATGTGTGCCAGCATGCTGGTATACTGTGTCGGAGTGGCGACCTGTCCAGGATTGTGCCCAATAGCCAAGGAGACTGCTTAGGCAGCACCAACGCTCTGCACAGAGTATGGTCCCAATGGATGGATGGATTCTTCTTGTACGGTAACCTTGATGTTTTTCTGCCCTTTGCTACATTCTGGTTTATTCCACATCAGATTCAGTTTTCTGTTTCAAGTCACGGATTCCGTGAATTCCATCCGTTTTCCAGGATTGCGGAAAATCACTGACTACATTTCACAGCTACGAAGCCATTACAAGCCACCATCCTTATTGCGAAATGAAAGAAGAAAAACTAGAGTCAAACGAGTAAGTGATACAAGTAAAACATTTTGTGCTTTACAACTCTCCAAAATAAACAATAAATTTTCCTCAAGTTGAACCAAAGTACAACTTTTTGGAATATAATTCAATGTCAGGTTTCCAAAATTTAGGGTGAAAAATGTATGCACAAATGCAAGAGGATATTTTTTTATACAAATCAAGCCAAACAAACAAAATCAGGTTGGATCAATGGATCAGGTTGGATCAAAAAAAAACAACAATTTTTAAAAAAGGTCAAATACAATCAAACAATATCATAATATTGTTGCAAATCTGGAAGCCATGAGCACACAACATTCAGGTCCTATAGCTCAGTTATTTAGAGAAGTGAATGTGGATAGATAGCTCCCCTTTCCCTACTCTCATGGGTGAATAAATGTAAATGCGCTGCGAGTTACTTTGATAGTCAGGGTTTTCTTTTATTTTACACCACCAACGATGACAACAACACCAACGATGACAACACCAACAATGACAACACCAACAATGACAACACCAACAATGACAACACCAACAATGACCCTGTGCTCCCAGAATTCTCCACGCGCTTGCTGAAATGCGGGTGTGTTCAGAATGCATTTGTGAACTGAATTCCATTCCCTAATATGGACATGAATCGGCTCGCTTGGGCACTCCAAGAAATGGGATGCGACAGCCCCCACCCAACGATGAGCAAACTGAATTCCATTCCCTAATATGGACATGAATCTGCTCGCTTGGGCACTCCAAGAAATGGGATGCGACAGCCGCCAAGAACAGCGAATGAGTCACGCCGGAAGCGAGCCGCGCCCGAGAGGGATAAGAAGGGAACGGAGAGACAGAAGTGGGCTCTTCTAGGTTCTTGTTATTGATTCTTTGTTGGTGCTTGTTCGGAGAGCACGGAAGGTGGTTGGTGGTTCTTCGGTTGAATTGACTCGAGCGGATTGTGAAGGATCAGCACCTCGTCTTCACCAGCGAGTGTTCTGGAGCGCGAGAGGATCCGCCGGAGCTCGGGAGGCTGATCGCGGCTCGCCGGTGGCTGGATTCGGCTCGCCTCTCGCTGGTGCCCAGTTTGACTCGGCGCGAAGACCACACGAGGTGGACAGGTCCGAGGCAGGTTCTGGTCTTCAGTTCGCCTCTCCATCAGAGCTGGATGCCTTAATAAAGACCACTTTGGGTCCGATTATTTTGGGTGTGTGTATGTGTGTGTGTGTGTGTGTGTGTGTGTGTGTGTGTGTGTGTGTGTGTGTGTGTGTGTGTGTGTGTGTGTGTGTGTGTTTGTGTGTGTGTGTGTGTGTGTGTGTGTGTGTGTGTGTGTGGCATCAGTCTGCTAAGTAATGAATTGTTAAGTGCCTTGCTGTACATACGTGCTTATCAATATTCGGATAACTCTGCCCTTGCGTGCTCCCCTCATTTCCCTATTGTTTAATAAATATCCCCATTTGTGAAATGTATCAGCTCGTTTGTGTCCTTTCCTCCATTGGCTTCGCGTGCTGTGTGTTGAAAAATTAGCAAGGCCGTTGTGCCGCCGTAAGGGGACATTTGAACCGACGGATCTCGGTGACCATCCGCCCGGGTCACACACGGTTCGAGTACGCTAGCGGCTCGTTCCGTACGGGTGCCGTTGAGGGTGTGGAGACTCGGTAAATCGCCACGTGGATATCTAGGTATTTTGAAAATTGGCAAATAATCCTGTACCACGTAGTGGAAATATTGACGCTTCAAGGTCCAATAAGGGACCCGTACTTCTTGGAGTTTTGCGAAGAAGTACGATCTAAATTCCGGGTAATCGGCGGAGTTGACTCTTCGCCGACGCCAGGCCCGCTACAATACATCTCAAGAGGTAGAAACCCGAAAGCGAGAAAATATCGGCAGCAAACCTTTGTCCAAGTATCTTTAAACTCGGAGTTTTCCCATTTTTCTCTGCAGACACGACGTACTGCACAACAGTGACAGTGGTTCCAGTTGCTCCAACATCAGCAAAGAGAACAGTCTAGAGAAGTAGAAGAAAAAGAAGAGCCAAAGCGAGGCAGGATGAGAGGAGAAAAAGATGGAAATTTGGTAGCAGGATTAAAGGCATGTGGTTTATGGAGGATGAATGAGACAGTTACAAAATGGTGAAAAGTTAGCACCAGCAAGGGTGGGGGGGGGGGGGGGGAGAAAAAGAAATTACTTAAAAAATTTTTTTTTTTTTTAACAAGTAGGAGGTATGTTCAAATCGCACCGCCCCCATGCCAAATAAATATACCAGAGAGTTGGTGTCAAAGCCACCCAATGCTCGCCTGTTTATACATTTATCGTTTTTAAAAGACTAGTTTAATAATATTTTTTATAAAGCATTACAGTGAAGTCTGATCCAAATAATTTTAAAGCAATATATGTATTTGTATATTGTAATCAGTCAACTCGTACACATATTAAATGAATGGCAAGCGTCTAGTATAAACAGGCGAGCATTGGGTGGCTTTGACACCATCTTAGGTTGAAATTAAAAAAAATAATTTTTAAATCATTTGTTAATTTCAACTTCAATACACCAATAGTATACCCCAAAGGAACCTCCATGCCAAATATCAGCATCCTAGTCCACATATTAAATGAATGGCAAGCTTCGAAGTAACTTGCACCAAAAACTTCAACATTTTCACGCTCACGCCGGGGGTATCGCTGTAGCTCTCTGTTCTTCGAACAGGCGCGCAAATAACATATCCCCAGTGTGCAACATTGCCAGGGTGCCGAAAGCACCAGCACATGGAGGCAAATTGGGAGTGGTGTACAATTGATTAATTAAAATAAATAAATAAATAATAATTGTAAAATAATTCCTTGATCAATTGGCGAATTGCATACCTAAACCACCATCGTCTCATCCCAATCTGTAGCTTTTTGAAAATTATGAGAAAAAATAAATGAGTAATTAATAAATCGATAATAATCAAGTAATTAATCAATGAATTGATGAATCAAAAAAATAACATTTTTGCCAAAGCAAATCTTCACTTTCGTCCCAAATTTCAGCTTCCTCGCAAAAAGGATGGCCGAGATATCGCCCAATCCAACAAACAAGAAAACGGAGTGAAAACTGGGTACTCCCTTTGGCGCCCGGCGATGACGTACACCGCTCCTTCCCAATTCCATACAAGTAGAGGTACATTCAAAGTGCACCTCCCCCATGCCAAATAAATTAATTAATCCTCCAGCACACGACATTGCCGGGGTGCCTTCAGCAGATGGAGGGAATTGGAAGGGAGCGGTGGACAATGGTTGATTGATTAAATGCATTAAAAAAGTCAAATAATTAACTTCTCAATCAATTGCCTTAGCGCATACCTAAACCACCACTGTTTCATCCGAATCTATAACTTTTTGAAAAGTAATTCATCAAAAAAAATGAAAAAAAAATCGATAAATCAAAAGTACTCTTTATAACCAAATCACTTGTTCACCATCGTGTCCAAATATCAGCTTCCTAGCTCAAAAAGTGCCCGAGATATTGCCCAAATGGGAAAGCAAATAAATAAGGAGTTGATAAATCGATAATAATTAAGTAATTAATACATTTAAAAACAAAGTTTTTGCCAAAGCACATATTCACTTTTGTCCCCAAATTTCAGCTTCCAAGCTCAAAGGATGGTTGAGATGTCGGCTGGACAAGAAAGAAAAAAACAAGTGGAGTAAAAACTGAATACTCCCTTCCTTCGACACCTGGCGATGACGTCATGCATCTGGATATGGAATTGGGAAGGAGCAGTGGGATCCTAGGATCCTGAGTTCAAATCCCACTTGGCTGTTGAATTAACACCAGGTGGGGTTGACTCTGCCTGTCATCCTTCCGAGGTCGGTAAAAATGAGTGCCAGCTTGCTGGTATACTGTGTCGGAGTGGCGACCCGTCCAGGTTTGTGTCCAATAGCCAAGGTGACCCCTTAGACAGTACCAACGCTACGCACTGAGTATGGTCCCAATGGATGGATGGTGTACAAAAATAATAATGATCAAAATAATCGATAAAAGAAACTCTCTCTCATGCCCATTTATACTTCCTCTACATTCCATCAACTCAGATTCCCTCTGTTGCACTTACTGATGGCTTTGTAGTGATTTCTTGTGTACTGAAAGCACCATAATGCAGAGCCACAGCAGCAGGACTGGAAAGCAACTGAAGAACGGGCAATTGCACAAGCTGAGCAGCTCGGAGCAGAGCTCTTCGTGCCGACTGTGAGAACCAAGCAGGAACAGACAGCACACAGCCAGTCACAGGCTGACCTGGGGTTTAAAAGAGTGCAAACAAAAGGAAAGAAAGATTACAACAAAACAGTACAAGGAAAACAGACATGGTCTATGACTTAGCCGTTATATTCTAACGTTGTAAAATCCCTTCTCAATGTGACTATTTTGATGGTGAGAATGAGGGAGATGGAAAAATCTCTGCAAGATCATTTATATTGCCAAAATGGCACGCAGTGTGTGGTGAAAGCACCGGAACAAAGTCCCATGTTGCCCTTCTGCACGGTTCCGGGAGCGATAAGTGCTGCCTGCCATGCGGAGCATTACGTCTCGCTTTACCAAGCACAACCTGGAGTCATCATTGGATGCAGTTGGGTGCAATGATAATCATCAATGTCGTCCTCCAACATGAAACAAACGCCGTGAAATCAACGCCACAACGTACGTTCCGTTTGCAGCTCCCAGAAGGTGTATGAAAGCTTGCTGTTGAGTTGATGATGCCCCAAGAAGGGCAAAACCATTTGGTAACTGCATTTTCCATGCACTTGTGACAGTATCTGAAATACCTCTTTGTCATTAGTGCTGCGAGATAGCTCTTCCGGGGGCCACAGACAGAACAAACATTTTGGCAGTTATGTTACGGCATTTGTTTCAGGTCGGAGAATGACATTAATCACCATCATTGTGCCCGACCACATACAATGAAGACTCCAGATTGTGCTTGTTCAAGCAAGAGATAATGTTCCGCATGGCAGGCAGCACTTATCGCTTCCGGTCCCGTGCAGCAAGGGCTGTATGGGACTTGGTTCCGGCGCTTTCACCACTCAGTTTGGAGTCACACATTATCTGGAATATAACAGCAAGGTTTTCAGTCATGAGTATATGGAAGCTTGTTATCTTGCCTTGATGCCCTAACGAGGGTGAAACTGGTCAGTTACTGCATTTTCCATGCACTTGTGACAGTGCCTGAAATTACATCTTTGTAATTAGCACTGCGAGATAGCTCTTCCAGGGGCAGCAGACAGAACGTACTTTGTGGTGGTGACATCACAGCGTTCATTTCAGGTTGGAAAACGATATTAATCATCATATACAATATACAGGGGGCTGCAAAAGTAGGCATACAGTAAGGATTATACCAGTATTATAATAGTGGTGCTTGGATTCATTTAATACTAGAATTCATTTCATTACTGTATACCTACTTTTGCAGCCCCCTGTATATTGTGACGGTTCTGCGAAAGTCATTCCCCAAAGCAATGGCACACAACATATCGCAGTTTCGGAGATAGTTATTTCATTATTATTTGTTTCAGATAGCCCTTCCCTTATGTGTAATGGGTTTAAGGGCCAATATGCGTTGTGGGATTGGGTAGTTTTTCCCCCATTATTTTCCCCCATCTTAATCCTGCACATGAATCTCTCCTTCACAAAAGCATGCATTCACACAGTTAATTTGCATATGCACGGTAAATCCCCGTTTGAATCACACGCCACTATCCAACGGGCAAATCACTACAACCTTCACCATACTCTACTCACAAACGTCACAACAATCACACAACCTCAAAACACCTTTATTTTAACCACCACACCATTGTAACATAGCCCAAGCTCGCTGTACATTTGCCATCGACGCCTCAATCAGAACAAAGACAAACCACCACGCCACAACTCATCAATACGCCGCCGCTACAATCGCCTCAATCACAACCACTACGGATGCCCACCACTGCCATTTGGAGTAACAGGGAATGGGCGCAACGAACCCATTACAGACACTTGGATCTGGACGTTCAGGCATCGAACTCGGGGTGCAAGTGTGCGCTAAGCACCATTCAAGTTAGCACAGCCCAAGCATGACAGGGTGAAAAGGACAGAAAGAGGATGTGCAAGACCAACAGAGCAGGTTTTTAGGACATGCAAGCTGATGCCATCTGGTCCAGTAGCAGTCAGAGTATTTGGGATCTTTTTTGTACGCTTGCTGAAACATGCCTTTGGATCATCAACTGAAGGAATTTACCCGCATACGAGGTCTGATGGGAAGCTGTTCAACATCTATTGGCTGAAAGCAAAAACCAAAGTGTGTGTGGCACTCAAAAGACGTGCTGTTTGCCAATGATGCTGCAGTGACTGCCCATTCAGAGGGCAAAATACAAAGTCTCATGGGCCACATTTCACAGGCATGCCAGGATTTCAGTCTGACAATTAGCCTGAAAAAGACTAAATTGACAAGTGAGCGATGTTGAAGAACCTCCTGCCATTACCATCAACAACTATGAGCTGGAAGTTGTCCATCAGTTTGTTTACCTGGGTTCCAACATCACCGACAACCAATTGCTGGAAGGTGACATCAGACGAATCGGATGAGCCTCCAACACTCTGGCCAGGCTTGCAAAGAGGGTCTGGGGTAACATCAAACTGACCATACACACCAAAGTGGCAGTCTACAGAGCCTGCATTCTCAGCACACTTTTGTGCAGCAGAGCGTCTTGGACACACTACTCAAATCAAGAAAGAAAGAAAGAAAATAAAAATTAAAAGGGAAGACAACTCCTTCCACATGCGTATCCTGAGACACATACTTGGGATTTCATGCATAGATCAAATCCCCAACATCGAAGTCTTCATAGATGCCCAGACTCCGAAAAAGTTCACACTGCTCAGAAAACACCAACTTTGCTGGCTTGGGCATGTCCACCAAATGAAAGATGGAAGGATCCCCAAAGATATCCATACGGAGAGAAGGCCTCTGTCAAGAGCTGCTGGACATCCTTATCTCCGCTTCAAGGACGTATGCAAACAGGACATGAAAACTCTGGACATTAGTGTTGAAGGGTGGGAAATGCTTGGTCGGAGCCAGAGGAAGCAGGAACTGAACAAAGGGCCTCAAAAGAGCTGAGGCAAAGCTATAGCAAGTCATAGGGGGAAAAAAACAGCACGAAGGAACTGCAACAATTGGGCGACCCGAGCTGAGACCATCGACAAGTGCAGCTGATGTAACAGACTGCCATTCCCAAGTGGGCCTGTCTGGTCAAAGCAGACGATGCTCTACAGATACGTGAGCAAACCAATAGTCTCTCCACTGATGGACGCCTACCTAGTGGTGAAAGTCGAAGCAGTGGACATGACAATTTAACATACCTTTCATCCAAAGCAATTCGGAAATTCCTTTTATGATGTCAAAATGTACATCGATATGGTCACAGTTAAGGGCAGAAAAATTCCTGAAAACTGATTTTTAAGCAAAAGAGCACCAAGGTAAAAACAGCATGATTTATTCTATTGTTATATGTTTCTGGCACGTTCGGTGTGCGGACGACTGTTTTAGCCAAATCGCGGTCGCGCGCCCACCAAAGGCCGCAATCCAGTCGTGGCTTTCTGGACCAACCCCAGAATCCAGCCACAGATGCCTTAACGCATCATAAACTAGTCAATTATTCTGTCCACGCGCTACCGGGTGAATCGCCAAATTATCGATATACCTAACTATTCACGCGGACAGAAATACCAAGAGTTTATACCTCAACGGGACCTGTACGAAAACGAGCCGCTTAAGCATGCTCGTTCCATGTGCGAAGCCGAGCGGTTTTAATTCGCCAAAGCCCGTCGGACCCGATTATCACTTTTATCGGCTTAAAAAGCCAGTTAATTCCCGATACGTGCCGTGGCAGTCAATGGTAGAAAATGACGCAATGAGCAGGCTGACATTCAAACAATGGGGATTTAATTTAAACAAGCACGTAAGCAGTCAATGGGGGGATGGGGACAAGACACGAGCAAAAAGCCGACAGCTGATTCTATGCGGGATGTACAAACGAGCATGCACTTAACAATTCTACATATCCAGACTGGCGCCACAAACAGAGACACGCACACGTAGACAGAGATGGTGGCAATCGCCTTTATTAATACCCCCAGCTCAGAGAAAGGTGAGCTGGAGCTAAGGGTCTATCTTGGACCTGGTCCTCGGGGCCGAACGGGACCCCTTGCACGATCCGGAGGATCCAAGCTGGCGAAGCCGGCAGGGCGCAGGCTGGTGGAAGAAGACCCGCACTGACCGACCGACCGGATCTCCTCAGAGCTCCCGTCGACCTCCTCAGAGCTCAGTCTCCTTCACAGAGCTCCCGTCAATCTCCTCAGAGCTCTGTCTCCTTCAGAGCTCCCGTCAATCTCCTCAGAGCTCCCGTCAATCTCCTCAGAGCTCCGTCTCCTTCACAGACCGACGCCCTTCCGCGCATGCGCCCCCCCCCCCACACCCGCCAAATCGAGCAGCAAACCCCGCGACCGGCCAGGCGGAGGAGCGAATCCAGGCGAGGGCGATGCGGTGCGGTCACCGGCGGTGGTGCAACCCCGAACAAAAGCGAAACCCAACCATTATAACAAACCGCAGCGCAAGAACATTTAAATACCCATTAAACTAGGGGAAAGGGCTATCTATAAAACACGTACTTACCGAGATAACTACTCTATAGGAACCTGAATGGTGTTCTGTGAATTTCCATAACTGCAACACTATCTTATGCTAATATAATAAATGGCTGTGTGTTATGTGTGTCCTCCATAACTCCAAAACCATGAAACCGAGCAGCCTGAAACTTTGCATACATACCAACGGAACTCCAAGGGAGTGCATGAATGAAAATTGGGTGTTTGGGTTAATTAAAACACCCCTTTTGAAGATAATTAACAGCCTTATTTAATTATTTCCTTTATCAGGTGCATCCTTGGCCACCTCCCTCTACCTCGAGGTGCATCCTGGGCTCTTAATTCACCTTTTTTGGCGTGCTTAATCATGCCTCGAATTGGAACAGGCCGCAATGATTTGTTAACAATAGTTTTTTTTTTCCCGAATTTTCTCATTCATATTATCAAATGCCTACAAATCGCTGGATACATTGCAATGCTTATAAATGCCCAGTGATGCTGGCGTTCATGGCTTTATTTCATTTCCGCACATGCCAAAATCTCAACTCTCGAACTAAGCCAGATTACAAAATTTAAGCTCCAGAATTGAACTTAGCAGCAGTTCCAACTGCTAAAAAAAAAAATAATAATAAAATAAAATAAATAAAGGGTCCATTTGTCTAATTCGGGCATCTCCGGGAGGTGTGTGTTTAATATGACTGTTCGGCAATCGCTATTTGCTTGCCAAGCCAGCCATTCCTTATCAACTGCTTCGTTGGAATGCTTAAGCCACTTGGCGAGTGCTCTACAATATTTGCAGTGTCACTGAATACTGTATAATTGATCGACTTGAACAATGTTCAGGGGACACTTGCCTGTGTTGGCCCCGCATTGTACCACACGGTTGCTAGCTCGCTGAAAACATGCAATTTTTGTTACGCCATGTTTCCCATTTTTGTTCAATCAACCTTCATGATACAACCCGTCACTTCGGAATCGATAAATCCAAAACGTTAAAAAAAATTAAACATTCCGTTAACATCACAACAGGATCGCTGAGAGGTATGCATGCTCGCTCGAAGCTGTCGAGCCTGGGTTCAAATACCTACCCAGCTATAAACTGTCATCACACTGTTTCACAGGCAGAGCGATTCATCAATGTGTGCCATTAAACGAGACGTCACATCTGCCGGACTGCCCCCATCTCCGCCACCCCCCTTTGCCCTCTCTATTCCCCTGTTAAAACTCCCGTCAGCAAGGCGACGGGGTGTATCTGCTCGTATAAATATAAGGTAATTAAAAAGCCAGCAGAGCAATAATATTTTAACCGTCGTGCGTCTTCAATACCAAGGCATCACAGAGCGGGTAAGGGATGGAAGGTCTTCGCGTCTGCCTGGATAACGTGGGCACGAATTGAAGTCTCAGACATACGACCGTGGCAAATTTGCCGATAGGAATACCCAAACGGAGCTTTGTCAGCAATTCACCAATGGATGCACTCCAAACTGCCTGATTAACGGTTATATTTCCAATTCTCTATTGAGTTTGTTTTCCAATGGCCACACAATGTTCATCAAAACCAAGGATCTATTAACAAAAAAAGGCAAGAAAAAAAAAAGAAAAGAAAAAAGAAAAAGAAGAAAAAGAAGAAGAAGGCCATACAAGCGCAAATCAAACTATCAAATGAATAATAAACAACCCTTCGCACCCTCGGAACTTAATGCCTTAGCGCATTCACTCGAGGTGACGAGACTGGCAGAGAGAAGACAAGAAAACCTGTTCTGCGTGGCAATGTCAACACATGGTATGGGCTGCCTTGGCCTCATGGCACCCTGTGGTAACTCTCCAGCCACGCTCGCTGCACACTACCAATCTGTGAAGGACCAGTCAGGAACCACGGTGTGGCAGGCAGGAACCAACAGGTAATGGTAAGGGCAATGACAAAGCCAACAAGAGGGCCAAGACCAGCGACAGTGCACACACCCAGGATGCAATTTCAACCAGCCAAAGTGCTCTTTACTAGTGCTGTGTCCCTCCTTTTATCATTGCCAGTGGGGCTGGGTGGACCCCCATAATGCAGGCATATTTGGCGACACGGGCACCAAATATGAGGCTCACTGCCCTGCATTGATTGGCAGAGACCACTGGGGATTTTTGGATCATGCAGCACTCCGGTTCCTGCCGCATGATAGGGTCCCTTGTCTGGTCTTTTTGCACATTTGATACATTTTAGGTGGGCAGTTTGTGCAAAACATGCATGAGGACAGCTAAAGAGATTGGAACACATTGTAGAATGTAGGGAGGGGGAAAGATGGGCCGAACACTCAGGAATGGAAGACGAGAGCTTCATAAACACTTTAATCGACACTATCCTTTTAATTACAGCAATTACAACACTCTTATTCTAACATGCACTAGGAAATGCCTATTCTAAACTATGCCCCATAATAATATTTTAACCGATCAATCACAAGATCTGAAATGGATTTCAGAAGAAAAAAGAAAAAGAAAAAGAAAAGAAAAGAAAAGAGAGAATGATCAGGCAAACAAAATGGCAAGGAAAGAATATATCTGACCAGCTGTGTCGGCTGCAAGTTGCCGAGAGTAGTTGAGCATCATTGCAGTGAGCTCCTCAGGTGAATAGCTGGAACCACTGAAAAATATATTCCAAGGAAGATGAGCAAACCCAGCTCCCCCCTTCAAACAACAACAAAACAGTTTATAGTCATTGTTATTCTCCCTTTCAAACTTGCTATCCTGACAAAGGGAAATGCAATTTGCATACTTACGCTTAAGATATACAAGGGTTGATCAACAAGTCTGAAGCTTGATATTAAAATAAAAAATATATATAAGGGGCAATATACCCCTGGGCGCTCACGTGGAAGAATGACACTTTGAAGGATTTTCAACGTGGGGAGGAATTGGCAAAATGTACCAATGAACCAATGTTATAGCAAATATCTATTTTGGGGGACAACCCTCTCCTTCGTACACCCCCTGAGACTTCGATTTTTTTTAATGTCATGAACAAAATTTGGTACATCACGGGTGATGAAGGTTGTGGTCAAGTTTCATTGGAATTGTATGTGTAGTTTCAGAAAAGAAGTTGCAAGTATTTATGGATGGACGGATGTGCCATCCCATAAACCCACCGGAACTACATTCCAGGTTAGCTTAAAAAATAAAAATTCACATTTCCATAAAAATAAATAAATAAATAATTGGTTTCATACTTGTCTGATCTTGTGAAAAGCAAGTTTTATACAAAATGCAGTACAGGGAGTCCCCGGGGTATACAAAGGGATTCCGTTCCGAACAATCATTCATACAGTACATAAATCGATCAGTCCGACTCAGTTATAAATGGCGATACTAGCACACAAGTGGGGGCTACTCACCCGATGCTTTCACAAGCTCAGTAAAAGGGGGACACCAACCATTACCTTGTTACCCATTCTCTCATAGTTCAAAATAATAAAAATGGCAAGCTTGAGATTTTTTAATATTTAAAGTCCAAAAAGCTCAGATTCGTTTTGAGAAAGATGAGTTTCTCTGCCTTAAAAGATGAAAGACAGTTTATTTTCTTATCATATGCTGCAGAAGCAGCACTGAACAATCTTTCCTTTCAGTTAACATGTTATATAATGGGGCTGTTAAAAAAAAAAGTGCGACAGCACACCTTTGAAATGTGAAAAAATAAATTTATCTGACGCTTTGATGCACTCGGGTATACCTGGAACATGCGACATGCGACATCAAGAGGTGCTTGGCCAGGAATGAGGTACAGTAGGTTTCAACTTTTAACCTCAGCGGTGGATGAACGATCGCATTTTCCTTTGGCCTCGCAGCCATTTCTAAAGCAACTGGTTATTTTATATGAATTGGGTGTGCTTCAGAAAGCCTGTGCCGATTACCGATACTGTACACGTCATCATCGCGTGTGCAAATATTAGTGTGTATACAGGGTGGCCATAAAGTCTGAAAAACAGAGATAATATTACATCATTCTGTTACAGTTTGAAGGTGGCCCTGTGGAGTGGGCTACACGCTCACCAGATCTGAACCACCTTGGTTACTTCTTCTGGGGGATGCTGAAGGCGCAGGTTTATTCATTGAAAAATCAGAGGCACGAATCATCTGAGGCAACGCATCATGGATGCATGTGCAGGGATTGATGGAAATGCTGCATTAATGCACCTTGTTCATTGTAAGTTTGCAGAGCGCATTGAACTGTGCATTTCTCATGAAGGACAACACATTGCACACGTCATGTAATGTAATGTCAATAAACCATTTATCATGTATATTCACCTGTTTCCAGACTTTATGGTCACCCTGTGCAATATGTTGTCATCGCATGTGCCAATCAGAGCTGAGCAGCACACGCGAGGTCAACAAGAGGGTACATTTTAGTGAGAAGCATGTGCACACTTGTGTGTGTATTTTACACAGAGCGTGCCAACGTAAAATGCTCAGTGGCCTTACCAGCTGCCTCCATGATCTCAACCATAAAAAAGTAAATAAATAAAAACCCTGTTGATATCTATATACCGGTATGATCCCACAGACATATTGTTTGGGGGGGGGGAGGATGGGTTTAGATATCATCATGGATAAATCTGATTAAATGTGTTACATTTAGTTTTGTAAGAATAATATAAATTTAGTCCTGGAACTTTTTGATCAGACGTTGTACATACACAACCATGCAGATAAACTATAATATAGCACACATAGGATGCCTACTTAATATTGTGCCCAAAAGCAACAGTTTGCATCATTTGACAAAGTGGTCTCATTTAACAACATTTTTACTTCCATTATAACCACAACTTGATTTGTACCTCAAAAGTGAATTACATCAAAGTTATCCAAGCCCATTCCCAAGTACATAGGTGTTCACATCACCAAGGGTTTGATGTTTGCTGCACCGCCTACAGGTTTGACTTGCGCACCTAACAACACGCCTGGCCGGTCTTAAGCAGAGTTTGACAAGGTTTTCTCATTTAACCCTAACACTTATTTCTAATTCAAGCACAATGTGATTTTATGCCTTCAATGTGCATGGCCAAGTTAGCTGCACCCATTTATGAGGGCATTTTTGTCTGCAGCAAAATATTGTGTAATCAATATTGTTGCAGTTGTGGAAAGAAGGGAGAGATGTTAATAGCTTAGGAGGTGTATAATGGTGATACGTGTTGTTTAGCTGTCCCATGTATTAAATGACAGTTCAGTTGTGGGAAAGGCCAACACCTTTATCATGTTTTGTTTCATCTCCAAGTTACATGACCATTTTTAAACTCTTCCGAAAAGCTGCAAGGCGTCGTGGTCAGATGGTCCGGATGCTCCAGATATTTGAGGCTCTGCCTTCATAGCCAAGAACGGAAGGCGATGCCCTTTTTTTTAAAATAGGAAAGTCAATATATTCACCATTTTGAAATGCAAATGGTTGCTTTGGTGAACTCCTGATGGATAATATTTGGTTATTATGAACCACATTAGGCACCCCACCTTTCTTGCCAATCTAATCGGAAGTGAGGAACAGGAGAGGAGTCGAGAGTTTTTTTTTTTGCTCAAAGATGACATGTCACTACTCTATCTCTGTCTGCCCCCCCCCCCCGAACCCTCTTTCAATTGATTGCAATCGACTTATTGCAGGGGAGTTGTTGATTGCAATTGAATTATAAAATTTAAAATAAAATTGCAATTGAGAGATCAGATGGGTATTGTTGATATCCCCAGATGTGCCTAGGGCTGGGAGTGTGCTTAAGGATGGAATCACCCACTGTTTTTGTCCCCTTCTTCCCCCACAAAATTGTGCAAGCCTCCAATACCGTTGGATAGCTTGCGGGCTTCAGCCCAGCAGGCTGGGCAGGAGACAGGGTCCCTGTCCATCCACCCCTCTCAAGTGAGGCTAGGACTGTATAGGAACTAGGGTCGCCAACGCCACCACCCGTAACAATATCATCTATCTATAATTCCAGCAGTGTGTGTGTGTGTGTGTGTGTGTGTGTGTGTGTGTGTGTGTGTGTGTGTGTGTGTGTGTGTGTGTGTGTGTGTGTGTGTGTGTGTGTGTGTGTGTCCGCTGTTCTGATCTCATTGGAACTTGCCAGGTATATTGCTGGGGACTTGAGGATGTGCCTTTTAAAGGTTTGATATTAATCGGACAAGTGCCTCCCAAGTTATGGCCATTTATTTACCAAACCAATGACAAGACACGTTGCGTGGGCATGGCCGATGGGGGAAGGGAAGCTCAGCCGTGTTCCCCATTACGGGTTACAACGTACGGGCTTCCGGAGTGATGACTTCGTGTATTCTAATAATTTCTCGATTTCTTATGCGCATTTATCGATAAACACAATGCCCCAAGTTATGATCGTTTTCATATTAGACGGTGAATAAATTTCGGTAACATCAGAGTGAGCTGGTGTGGTCCGAACCAGGAAGTAATTTTTTTCCCCTCTCTTCTCTTCTCTTTTTGTTTTTCCTTGCGACGACATTGCGAAAAGGCAAAATACGTTGGCACTAATTGAATAATTGGCCATTAAAACTAAATTGCGAATAATCGTAATTGCGATATGCAAATTTCCGGGCCACGCACGTACGGGCACGCGAGAGCGAAGAAACGGCCTGTATGGTTGTTGTTTCTTGCTCGCGGTTTGAATATTTATTTATTAATCGTTTTTTTTTATTTTTTTTTATTTTTTTTACGGGCACGTACTAGTCTATCTATAATTCCAGCAATCTCTGTGTGCCTGTCTCTGTCTGTCTGTCTGTGACCACTGTTTCTCGACAACCACTGGTCCATCTAATTGAAACTTTCAAGGTATATTGCTGGAGCCCTGTAGATGTGCCTTTTCAAGGTTTGATATTAATCGGACAAGTGGTTCCCAAGTTATGGCCATTTATTTACCAAACCAATGACAGGACATGGTGCTATGACGTCACAATGCTTCTTTTTTTTGCATGTATGGCCACGCATGTACTGGAACGCACGTACGAGCACGTGAGAACGAAGGAACGGCCTGTGTGATTAGGACTTCCGGATAGTGATGCCTTACTATACTGTATTCTAATAATTTCTCGATTTCTTATGCGCATTTATAGATAAACAGAATGCCCCAATCCAGTCATCGTTTACAAGAGCGAAGGAACGGCCTGTGTAGTTGTTTGAAAGTTTGTTTTTTTTTCAGTACGGCCGCGCGAAAGCGAAGGAACGGCCTGAGTGTGCTTAAGGATGGAATTTGTTGCAATTGGCTGTGACTGCTGTTTCTCGACAACCACTGGTCCGATCTAATTGAAACTTGCCAGGTATATTGCTGGAGCCCTGTGGATGCGCCTTTTAAAGGTTTGATATTAATCGGACAAGTGGTTCCCAAGTTATGGCCATTTATTTACCAAACCAATGACAGGACACGGTGCTACGGTCACAATTTTTTTTTTTGCACGTACGGCCACGCGAGAGCGAAGGAACGGCCTGTGTGGTTGTTGTTTCTGGCACGTGGTTTGAATTTTTTTTATTTTTTGCACATGGCCAAGCACGTACGGCCACACATGTACGGGCAAGCTGGAGTGAAGGAACGGCCTGTGTGGTTGTTGTTTCTGGTACGCAGTTTGAGTTTTTTTTATTTTTTTTTTGCACGTACGGCCACACACTAGTTCATTCAATGACACACACACACACACACACACACACACACACACACACACACACACACACACACACACACACACACACACACACACACACACACACACACACACACACACACACACACACACACACCAAATAGAAAAATTGATATATAATAATACGAAGGATAGGTGGAGTCATACTCAGTGGTTTCTTGTGTGAAAGGGATTTCCTCGCCAAATTCACTGGTGAGACTACATTTTTAAAGGCTGTCTGTTTACTTTTGGTAACACATCTGTGAGAATTCTAAGATCTTCACTTGTCAATCCTCAAAACCAGATGCACATTCACTTGCTTCATTGGTTTGTACTCACTCTGGAAGATGAAGGGCAAGTTCAAGAGAACTAGAAACAATAGGTGGCAAAGGAACCCCAACCAGCCAGCTCTCTGCAGCCTGCTTTGCTGCAGATTCTGTTTCACCCTCCTCCCAGTGCACTCCCAACAAGTCACGGAAGTACCGAAATACCAGCTCTGGCTTCTTTTCCACCTACAAACACAAATCGATTTGGCAATGTTATTACAATCATGCCCGAGACTGGGTCTGCCCTTGCTTTTTTATGACTTACTTGTACATCATTTGCTCTTGTCGAAATATGGTTATTTGTGTGCGTCTGGAACCTACCCCCCCTTTTTTCCCCCCATAAATCGCTTAGTATCAGTATTTGCAGTTTCACCATTCACGGTGATCTTAGGAAAGTTATCCCCACGAACAGCGAGGGTTTACCGTAATCAATTTACTTGGACAAATTTTTGTCCGATAATCACAAAGCTGCCCGTTTAAATGAAGAAAAAAAACCTCCTTAAAAAGGTTTGAGGAAGAAGCAGCTCTCATGGTTTCTTCCCACAGCAGTTTGAACAAAACATTTATTATTCTACCAAAGCAGGAACTTTTTTAAGGACAGGGAAGCACACAAAATTATATATGGTAACATTTGTCAAAGCAAGAGAAAAACTAGAGTTCATGGAACACCTTACCCTGCACAGTATTGAGAAAAATAATATGGGAAGGGTGTTTTAAACTCTTGCTTTGTGTTTTGCACAAAACAAACAGCACTTGGCACTGCAATATTTGTCTGAATTCTGAATCTCCCAGTTTAGTCCAGTTGCCAGGTTGAGTACCTTGTTGTTGCGAGAAGTGTATTGTTTTTTGATGGTTTCGTACTCGCGTGGGTCTATAGAAAAAAATTTAGCTTGGTTGCCGGAGTGGCAACCTTGGGGAACTCTGATAATTTGTATAAATCCAAGATGGCCACCGCGGACGGAGGTGGAAAATAACTTTTCAACCAATCAACCTACAATCACATGTGATAGATTTTTTCATATAATTTCGAGGTGAGGAATTGATTTCTGAGGTGAGTTGTGTGGTTCGGGGGTCAAAGGTCAAGTTCAATGTCATTTTTGGACGATTGAGGGGTTTAAAACGTTTTGACCCCTGCATCAACTGCAGATCACCCTTCTTGATAGTTGATGAACGATCCCATTGATTCTAATCTCACCTCTTCTTCTTTTCAGAGAAACATATGATGGCTGACTCAAGGTGTCTTCTCCCAGTGTGTCACGGAGAAGAAACGAAATTCACTGAGATCGGGATCAAGAAGCTCATCTCGTGTGCCAAATCCCATGGAGATGGGGACCTGCAGGCTAAGCTACAGAACATTATTGATGTTGGTGGAGATGCAGCAAGCATCGCCTGCCACAAAGGTTGCTCCTGTACTTATACATCAAAAGAGAAAATTGAGAGAGTGAGAAAGTCACAGAAAAGAAAGGCTGAAGATGAGGGTGTAAGGACAACTGCAAGGCCTCATACAAAGGTAGCTGACAAAGGTGTGTTTGAATACAAACGTGATTGTATGTTCTGTAGTGAGGAATGTTTACCCATTGATGATAGACACCCAGAAAGATGGGACCGCGTTCGTGAGTATATGACCAAAGAACATTTTGTCACAGAACGTAACCCACTCCCAACTATGAAAGATATGTTCCTTGATGTTGCTGAGCAGCGTAATGATGATGTCGCAAGAAGGGTCAAGTTGCACCTTGCTTTTGTTTCTGATCTCCCTTCTGCTGAGTGCAAGTACCACATCCGCTGCTGTAACAGTTTCACAAAAGTCCCCACATATGCCAATTTGCCAACTGGTAGTGCAGATGAAAATGCTCTGAAGGAAGTCATTGAGTACATGAACCGAGACAGGTCCAGAATAGGGAATAGTGTTGAACTGCATTCCCTGTACTCGGATCGAGGTGGCAAGCTCGCTCGACGTGACATTTTAAGCAAGTTGACTGACTGCATGAGTAAGGATGTTATCGTTGTTCGGGTAGATGGCTGTGCTGCCATTGTTGGTTTCCGTGAGTCCGTTACTAAAAGTCTCAAGATAGTGAAGGTAGATGATACGGATGAGTGGAGCATTCCTTCCATGGTGAGGCAGATCAAGCATGAGGCACGGTCGGTCAAGTACAGCAGTGCCAATTATGACCTATCAGAGTTTACACAGGCCAACACAATCAAGGCGACCAGCCCAAGTTTGTTGAAGTTGGTTTCGGACCTGGTCTCCGGTGGTAAAGTGACCAAGAAATCTGAGCCTGAGCCAGTCAATTCAGAGTCACGTTACAGGAACTAGAAATCAGACAACATTAGGACTGGCTGTCAAACTGTTGCACCGGCACGGCAGTTCCGAACTTCTCAAACCCCTTCATGAACATGGCTTCACGACCTCGTACGATGAGGCCCTGAGATTCCGAAAATTGGCCGCTCGCCTACTAGGTGACAATGCACAGGTTCTCCACCAGTTCATGGGGTTGTGTAGAACTGTCGGCGCCATCTTCGCGTGGTTTGACAACTTCAATCTCCAGGTATTCACACCCAATGGTCGACGCACTACCCATGTCCTCTCACATGAAATGCAGCAACCTCATCCCACAGGTATGCTGGAGTATGGCCACGCTAAGCCAGGGACGCAGACCATACTTGCAAAATCTGCTGACCAGCAGGCTGCACCTGAACTCGACATCACGAAGTATGGGTGGCAAATAAAAGATGGCACCCAAGTACCAGCAACCTCCGATCAGCCCCCAGGACCCCAAGATCTCATGGATGTGTGCGGTGCGGCTGTAAGGCGGCGGTGAAGGCGTGCGGCACTGAACGTTGCAGCTGTCACCATGGAAAGATATCATGCACTGTGTATTGCGCTTGTGTTTGGCGTGACCCCAGCTTTAACCCATTCAAGACGGGAGACGAAGACCAAGATGAAATGGAAGAGGAAGGAGAAGCAGATGTGGAAGATGACAAGGAAACTGAACATCTTGATCTTGCATTCGGCTCTGATGATGAATGGGAGTAATCGACGTTACTGAATAAACGCTTGACCACCATCGCTCTGAAAATGTCATTATTATTATTTTATTTCATTTTTGGCCGAAAAAGACCTTGAACTTCACCTTTGACCCTAAATTGACCCCAAATCACAAATTTGACCTCAGAAATCGATTCCTCAGGTCAAAATTATACAGAAAAGAGGTATCACAAGTGATTGTAAGTTAATTGGTTGAAAAGTTATATTCCACCCCCGTCCGTGTTGGCCATCTTGGATTTATGCAAATTAGCAGAGTTCCCCAAGGTTGCCGCTTCGGCAACCAAGCCAAATTTTCTCTATAGACCCATGTGAGTACGAAACCATCAAAAAACAATACACTTCTCATTACAACAAGGTTGAGTACAGAACATATACCAGTGGCAAACGGACTAGTTACTCTGCCATCAGGACATTAAAAAAAATGTTTCCAAGTGCAGCTAAACAGGTTTTTGAAAGTGCAAAGAAGGCCATTTGTTTTCTCATGTTCAAGTGTTTCATTCAAAACAAATAAAATATGTTTTAAAGGCTGGAAAAAAAAAATTCTTCAGAAGTTTACCACCTTTCACACCACCTTATTTAACACATTAAATTAGTTATTTGTGCCTGTTGTATGTGTCCTTTATGACGCCACTAAAAACAGGAAGTTTCCTGTTTGGAACGATTTTCAATTTTGTTTGACTGCCAGGCAGGCAAAGTAAATAAAAGAACTCACTCCTCCGGGTGCACGCGTGATCGGGACGAATTTGGAGCCAAAATTCTGCTAAAACCACAGGCTTGTTTTCAGATTCATATTTTACAGTGTACGAAATATAACATTCGATTGAAACACACCTCGATCACAGACCGACGTCTGCAGATGAAGTGAAGCAATTGCTTTTCGCTTCGTGCACACGGGGTAAATATATAAAAATACGCAGAAGGATCATACAAAACCACCACAGCCGATCGGAGTTGACAGAGCCTTCCGCACCGTAAGACCTGTGCTCACGGCGAGCAAAGCCAGGTGGATAACAGTTTTTATGGTCACATTTTGCTTTGAAACTCACAAAGAGGAACATGACCATTCTATAGCACGTGCGATTCACATATTAACGCACATTTCCTCCACACACACTTGCAAAAGATTGCAATTACTTCCTTTCGTGCGACAGGAAAATATCCGAGTTGTTTTCCAAGTTGACAGCCAAACCCGGCTCGACTCAGACTCAGCTCGTAAGCACAAATCGCCAAGTTCGAGAACAGCACTAAGAGGCAAGTGTGCTACCTCTGCAACATCCTGTCAGACAGAGCTGGTGAAGTGGGTGCCAATTCCACAGCAGCATATTCTGCCACATCAAGGCAATACCCTTTTATTCAAACACCAACCAATAAATAGTCCCCAGACTACACCATATATATTGTAAAGATCTGACTGAAAGACATCATGCAAAGGAAGCATAAATTGTAGCAAGGCTGAATTATTTGGTAAAGCAAGGAAGTGTACTTGACCACGCAAGTTTACCAGAGTGGTAGCAGCCTCTCCAAAAAGACGTTCGTCTGCCTTAAAGCCCACAGCCAGAGGAGTCTTCCGGCGGCTCTCCCTGAAAATATTGGCAGTGTGCAAGATTAAGAGTTTGATTTTATACAAATACATATATTCAGTCATGGCATAGTTTGCACATAAATAAAAGGACTTGCACATTAGCCTTCTGATTCCTCAGAACACACTGGCTCTGTTTTGTAACTCATGCACCTCCAAAGATAAGGATACCCTCTGGCATTTGTATTTTCCATGTTTTGTGTGAACATTTCTGCATCTTCACTTTTGTGTTGCTCTTATACAAGCCACACGCTATGTGCTCTGCTCGATCTATCTTACCTTACTTTCCTCACTCTGTTATATTATCTTACGAGCACGAGTCTCTCCGAACACCCATCAGTCCACACATCTTTAACAAGTCAGGGTTCTCCTGTGCTTCTCCCTCTCTAAGCCTCTGTTCCACAAATATCAGAGGTCTGTACTCCAATTTCACAGATCTGTTCACCCAAGCTGCTGGAGCAAACCCAGATATTGTATATCACATGGAAACTTGGCCACAAAATCTCAGACTTTTCTGTGTGCCTCCCGAGTTATCATCTCCTCTGCTATGACATGCCCGATTCCTACATTGGAGATGGTGTTGCTGTGTATGTTTGTCTCCGTTCCCCACAACCCATGCCCCTCACTGGTCACCCCAAACCAAATGGAATGCATTTGGCTTCATGTCTCTTTGTAACAAGGGTAGTTCTTCGTGGGACCCACCAAACCTTCAACTATGACGCTATATACGAGGCTCTCTCCGCAAACAACACTCTGTTTACTCTTTCTAAATGGGTGGAGACCAATTGACACCATGTCAGCTGGCTTGGTGCTGGTTCACACACGGATGTAATTGAGCAGCTAACTCGTTCTGTGAAACGATTGGACTTAACTCAGTCTGTTTCCATTTCAACACAAATGGCAAGTATTCATTACGGGACCTTGTCATGTCAAACTTTTTTTTCTCTCCAAACTTGTCCACTCCTCAGCTCAAGACTCTTCTGACCATGTTTCAATGGTAAAATTGAGAGTATCTGGCAGTTAGAGAACTCCAATGGCATAGACTTGTAAGGCAATTTGCCAAAGCAGATTGCTCTCTACAATCAAGCCTGGCCCATCAACACATCAGCTCCTAATATTGATTGCTCATGGAATTTCTTCGACAACGGAGTAATTTGTTTTCTTCACAAGTTCATTGCATCGTGCAGTCAACTTTTCTATCAATCAGCTCGACCATGGTACACTCACTTATACATGTCATTACAAGCAATTTCAAGATAACTCATGCATTCTATTCGTGGAAGATGACCCCAATCAATTGCAACCTGGAGTGTCTCTGCACAGCACGTAACAGTTGTGGATCTATTCGAAGAATAGCAGGCTCATTTGTGATCCAAAACCAGGGCCCAACATCAGGCTCTTTCGTGATCCAAATTTTCCAGCCTTTCCCAATTAGCCAAAGCCTTCTTGGAGCTGGTTAGGTCTACATCTGGTGCACATCCATGTTCCATTCCTTTCCTCTTAAAGGATGAAGTCATGCTGGACACTACTCAAGAAAAAAGCAGAATTCTTGAACTACATCTTCACTCAAAAGGCCAAGGTCGCAAACCCGTCCATTCCTCTGCATACCCTTTCCACGATTAAAGAATGTTATTGCTTAAGGCATGTACACTCCTCCCACCAAAGTGGAGAAGTTTCTTACCCAGCTCAACAGCTCTTCAGCAACTGGTCTAAATGGCACAAGTGCTCTCGTCCTCAACAACTGTGCTGGTCATTTAATACCCCCCCCTCCTCTTTGCGAGCAGTTCAGTTCCTTCCAGTCTCGTCTTCATCCTTTGAGCGAGCAAGCAGTTTGAGTGGGTCCTTTCATGAGTTTAGAGCCTTTTGCACCTCATCCTTCATTTACCTCTGCCAGCAAAGGTGAAGGAAGTTATGTTTTCACCCCTCTCTGTCTGTGTGCACGATATCTCAAAAAGTTGCGGATGGATCCGGATGAAATTTGGTGGGCAGGTTGGGTGTGTGACAAGGACGAACTGATTAGATTTTGGTGAAGATCTGGCTCTAGATCAGACTACGAGAATTTTTAAATGATTCTTCACCATTAAGAGATAGGGCTAAAAATGATATGTAACATGATATTTGAAAAAGGTATTGGGCCCGATTTGTTCTCGTGGATCAGGCATTACGTGGCAGAGGTATGAGCTCTACCAAGTGCCCTTCTCGTTCAAACTGCTTTGCCCTTCGCTTTCTCTCCCCACACCATTTCTACACGGGCATTGACAGTTCTTCTCTTTTCGTACTCTTTGAGGATCTTCCCCCGGTGTGTACCCCGGTCAGAATAGGTACACTGTATCGCTGCGTGTCGTAAGAAGCGGCTAAAAGGGTTGGCGTCAGGAAGGGCATCCGGCCATAAAAACATCACCTCAAAAGGAAACCACGATGAGTACAACTGATGGGCAGGGTACAGCCCGAAGTACCCCGTGGGGGTCCTCACCCCCTCTCGTTAAAACCCAAGGTGGGGAACCCGATCGAAGCAAGGGAGAAAATTTTTCCATTTATGATGACCAATCGTCTGATGCCCCACGTGGAGATCGGTTTCTGAGGTTTGGTACATGGAATGTAGGGACAATGACAGGGAGATCTGGAGAAGTGGTTGAAACATTGGTCAGAGGAAGAGTGGACATATGTTGTGTGTAGGAGACACGGTGGAAGGGAAGTGGTGTGAGAATGGTGAAGGGAAGGCAGGGGCGGAAGTACAAGTTTATGTGGCAAGGGTGCCCAGAAGGCGTGCATGGTGTTGGTGTCATGTTTTCTGAGGAGTTTGTAGACAGTGTAGTGAGTGTGACTAGAGTGAGTGAAAGGTTGATGATGGTGAGAATCGTGATCGGAAAGCTCTTGGTGAACGTCATCTCGGGATATGCCCCGCAGGTCGGTCGAAGCGATGAAGAGAAGAACATGTTCTGGTGTGCGATGGAGAAGTTGATGGAAAATGTGAAAGATGAGGAAGCTGTTGTGGTTGGAGGAGACTTGAATGGACATGTGGGAAGGAGTCCAGACGGGTTATGGATATGGTGTGAGAAATGGAGAAGGTGAAAGGATCTTGGAGTTTGCTGATGGAGCTGATTTGCAATACTCAATTCCATAAAGTGGATAATAAGCTTATTACATACACATCAGGTGGGTCGACGACAACCATTGACTACCTGATGGTGCGTCGGCGAGATAGGGGAAACCTCTGGGACACAAAGGTGATCCCAGGGGAGGAGACTTTCACAGCACCACCTGGTTGTCTGTGATACAAGGGTGAAAGGTGCGCGGAGAATTCAGCGGGTGAAGTACCAACCGAGGATGAAGGTGTGGAGGTTGAAAGAGGCGACAGTGAAGGAAGCATTAAGAGAGAGGCTGAGTATGGTAGAGGATGATGTGGTTGAGCTTGAAAGTGGTTGGATGTCAATGAAAGATAGTCTATTGGGAGCCATTGGTGAGGTAGGTAGATGGACAAAAGGACCACCGAGGCACTCGGAAACATGGTGGTGGGGTGATGAAGTTGGAAAGACGATTGAAGAGAAGAGGAAGAAGTTCAAGGAATGGCAAAAGGCAAAGGATACGGTGGAAGAAGAGGCAGCACATGAAAGTTATAAGGTTGCCAAGAAGGCTGCAAAGAAAGAGGTAGCAAAGGCACAGGAGGCCCATAGGAAAATGTTCGGAGAACGCTTGGATTCGGAGGAGGGTAAGAGAGCGGTATTCAGGATTGCAAAGCAGATAGCGAGAGAGAGATTTGATGTGACGGGGGTGAGTTGCTTGAAGGATGAAGTGGGACAAACCGTTGTGGACTCGGATGGAATTAAAGGAAGATGGAAGAGATATATGGAAAGGCTGTTGAATGTAGAAAATGAATGGGATAGAAACATCGAGAGTAACCCAGTTTTAGGACCAGCAGAGAAGATAACTGAGAGGGAAGTTGAGGAAGCTATAAGAGCAATGAAGAGTAGAAAAGCAGGAGGGCCGACGGGAGTTGTGAGAGATATGTTGAAGGCAGCGGGAAGTTGGGGTGTGAAGAGAATGACAGAGATCTGTAATCTGGTGGTGAAAGAAGGCCGCATTCCAGTGGATTGGGAACCGAGTACCTTCGTCCCTCTGTACAAAGGGAAAGGTGACCCTCTGAACTGTGGCTCCTACAGAGCAATAAAGTTATTGGAGCATGGAATGAAGGTATTGGAAAGGGTGTTGGAGAAGAGGATAAGGAAGAAGGTAAAGATTGACGAAATGCAGTTTGGATTTATGCCAGGAAGAGGAACGACAGATGCAATTTTTATTGTAAGGCAGTTGCAGGAGAAGTACATGGAGAAGAGGAAGAAGTTGTTTTTTGGGTTTGTTGATCTGGAGAAAGCATTTGATAGGGTCCCACACGAAGTAATGACATGGGCATTGAGGAAGTTAGGAGTGGAGGAATGGTTGATCAGAGTAGTGATGGCCATGTACGAGAGAGCACGCACAGCTGTAAGGACGAAGGATGGGAACAGTGGTGAGTTTGAGGTGAGGGTAAGAGTGCACCAGGGGTCGGTACTAAGTCCACTTCTATTTTTGTAGTTGTGATGGAGGTGCTGGCTCGGAGGGTAAAGAAGGGTTTATCGTGGGAGCTGCTGTATGCAGATGATCTGGTGTTGATTGCAGAGAGTATGGATGGACTGAAGGAGAAGATGAACAAGTGGAAGGAATGTATGGAGGCAAAAGGTTTGAAGGTGAATATCGGAAAGACGAAGGTGATGGCAAGTGGTAAAGCATGTGGTGAGGTGGAAAGGACTGGGAAGTGGCCGTGTTCTGTGTGCAGGAAGGGTGTCGGAGTGAACTCCATTCAGTGTACAATGTGTGCTGAATGGGTTCATCGAAAGTGTAGTGGGGTGAGAGGGTCATTAACCAGTGTGGCAGCTACATTCAAGTGTAAGGTGTGCATCGAGGGAGCAGCAGATGAAGGAATTGTTGAGTTGGATCTTGGAGATGGCGTGAAGCTGGAAGGGGTGAAAACATTTTGCTATCTCGGAGACATGCTGAATGGAGAAGGTGGATCAGACTCTTCGACGGTTGCTAGAGTGAGATGTGCATGGAAGATGTTTCGGGAACTGAGTGGCGTGCTGACAAAGAGGGGAGTGTCGTTGAAGCTGAAGGGAAAGGTGTATGCTACATGTGTGAGGAGTACGATGATTTATGGGAGTGAGACTTGGGTACTGAACATGGAGCAGCAACAAAGGCTGGAAAGGGTGGAAATGTGAATGGTTCGGTGGATGTGTTGAGTATCTTTGAGAGAGAGGAAGACAAATGATGACCTGCGGAAGATGATGGGAATAGAGTCTGTGATGGATGTTGTGAAGAGAAACAGGTTGAGGTGGTTGGGTCATGTGTTGAGGAAGGATGAAAGTGACTGGGTGAGAGGAGTGTTGGAAATCAGTGTAGTCAGAAGTGGAGGACAGGGAAGACCGAGAAAAACTTGGCTAAAGGTGGTGGAAGAGGAAATGTGGGCAAAGGGATTAAGAAGGGGAGATGCAGAAAATAGGTTTAAGTGGAGAAGACTGTCATGGGGCCCGCAAGGCTAACCCCTGCTAAAGCAGGGAAAATGGCCTTTAAATGCTCGTGTGTGTACATCTCCGAAATTGTACCTATAACTAACACACACACACACACACACACACACACACACACACACACACACACACACACACACACACACACACACACACACACACACACACACACACACACACACACACACACACACACCTCGCCCCCAGTGCACTGTTCCTGCATCCCAGTTACCAGCAAGCCAAAGTCACGGCCTCCCCTCGCACCTCGGCATCAGAACCCACTAACACACAGACAATCGCGGTCGGCACGGGAATGACCGACCTCATATTATCAGGCACCGTCGGAGGGGAGGGGATTGACTAGAAGGAGACAAGCCTGAACCGCTGTGTCATGGGGTAATTGCAGACAACTGGGGGTGCAAAAGGTATGAAATAAAACCGCAGTCTTTTACACTCTTAATTTCTGACCCCTCTTCCCAAACTCTGCATCTCTTCTTCAGGTGTCTGGATCCATTTAGATATGGTAAACCGACTCCAGGTGTGAAGATCTGGCAAGAGGTGAGTGTTGACAACTGCATCCATGGTCTTATTTTTGACACGCTGGGTCTTACCCATGCAGCCATCACAATGTTCCTTCTGAGAGCAATACGTTACCCTGAACCAAAAGCAAGAGGTTAGGGTCATCCCTCAAGCTTTTGGTATTGTCTGGCGTCCAGTCTTGATTTCCAAGTTGTCTATGTTTGATATTCAGGGCCACCTGCTCAAGTGGTTGTCCAATTTCCTCTATTAAATGAAAGTGTCCCTTGATGGTGTCCTATCCCATGATCTTTCCCTTTCAGCTGTGGTTCCACAAGGCACAGTCTGAGGACCGACAATAGTCTTGATCCACATCAATTATAATCTGTCTGATGTTCTTGCAACCAACTTAACACTCTTTACCCATGACTCCATCCTGTACAGAACAATGCACTACACTTGTAAAAGGCTGGCCACTGATAAATTGCTTTTGTCAGAAGTTGGCAAGAGAGCCGCTGGTCATATACTTGGAACAGGACTTCCGATGCAAGAAAGTCACTCTCTCTCATACAGTCTCTTAACAAGGATTGGTAATCAAACTATCCAGTCCGCTTTGCTGAAGAGCGGCTGTCCCTGAAACTATTTGGCCTACCACATAACCTTTCATGGGAGGATCATATCACCAAGCTAATCAAAGGCCAGTTGGCATTTCAGGATTTGTTGTCGAGCTCAGGAATTCCTGAGCTGCACTGAGTTCATCACAGTTATAAAAGGCTTGAATTTGGAGCTCCATTGAATATGGCTCCCCAATATTGGCTGATGCTCACGATTCTCACCTTGACCCTCTTGAGGTGGTCTAAAACAAGGCTTTCCACACCAATGATATTTCAAGACAGGAGTCGGATTCCCAAGGAATGTCACACATATAGGTGGGATGTTAGTGTGCTCTGTTATATACAAGTTGACATCTGGCCATGCGCCTCCTGCAATCTTCAACCTCTACCTGACACGCCACCCATTCCTCCAGAGACCCTCATCTGCAAACCCTCCCAAAGTCCAAACGGGTTACCTCACCCCTTTCCCCTCCGGTGGTCATTCATCCCAGTATTATCTCCATATGGCCATCTTGTCTCCTCACTTCAATATTTCAAATGTGCCGCCCATTACTACCTCGTGCACATCCACACCATATTCTACACACACTGATGCTTTCCCATAGGCTACCACCCTGTGTGTGGTACGAGAGCAACAAGATGAATGAAAATTGCAAAATTTCATTTCAAAATGGGAAGTTTATTCTAAATTAAATTATTAGTGGGATGATAATTTGGGGGCTAATTAGACATTTTGTCAGTATTTGACCACATCTTTACTTCATCAATTTCCTTCCATTAAAACAAGCTACATTATGTGGAAATGGTGGAATAGCAGTACGACATGTCGACATGATGGAACAACTGGCTTCAACAATTACCATTTTAACATTATAAAATCACAACATATTTATTATACTTTCAACAGAGTAACAATAGCATTATTTACACGAGTTTTATACTTGTCATTACTTTGTTACTCAGTTAGGAGATGAGTGCCTGCATTTACCGGTTGAGCACGATTTCCAAAGCGTGGCCTGGTGTTACCACACCAACCTTTACCCACTCTCCACCCAAGTCCACAGACATCACAGCCACACCCTCTGCAAATAAAAAACACAAGATAAATACAAATAAGTCAGCACAAGTTTGGGGGTTTTTTTTTCCCCCCCAAACAGACTCATTTTGATCAGTCAAATTTGGAATAGGCTTGAAAAAAAATGGGGCAGATAAAGCATAACAGGAAAAATACACAAGTGCGCACGTGTGTGCGTGTTATGCCCACACACAGGGGGCACATACTTCAAAACTTTAATACAACAAATAAGTATATTTTTGGTTTTACTATTTCAAGATACATTGAACTCTGCAACATAAACACCATTTTCAAGACAAACAGTGGTGGAATACTTCAATTAATAGCAATAGTGGGCCCGTTGGTGCATTGGACCAAATATTCATTGGTCTTCACGACCTTGGAGCATACCAGCCTGCCTTTCACGATGCCCAGATGAGCTTGGGCCAGGGCGGGGATGACATGTTCGTTATTGTTATTGCCAAATGACAGTACTATTATTATTATTACCCTCACCGAAGGAGAGGGTATTGCATTTGGGTCCGTTTGTTTGTTTGTTTATCCGCACAGAACTTTTTCAGAACTGCATTTCATTTACAGTTGATGATGAACAGGAAGTCAGAAGGACGATTCATGCCTGCTGCAGACGTACTCGCACCCAGACCCAAACTGTCTCACACTCACTTTGGTGCTGAAAATCACAATTTTCTTCTACCTCTTTCCAGCAGACTCACTTTACGTTTAGAAGCCATGGTTAACGGCGATTAAAAGTTCACAATAGCGGGTCAAAAGGCACAGCAAGTTGTTTGTGGTTATGGAACCAAAAATACAGCACTGTACAATAACATCTGCACACTCAGCAATACATTTGCTAATCCGCAAATGCATGGAACTCGTGAATATGGAGGGAGTACTGTGTTAAAGATCCCTTGTTACATTTCAAAATGAGGTCATTGTATGCTGGTACTCTGGCCAAACTCCATGCCTTGGGTGAGCACTACCTGCAGAGATGTGGTATGGATGTAGCACAACCAAGATAGGCCAAATTACCTGTGCCTCAATCACTTTGCATCATTTTGTCATTCAAACCCCCTCCCCCCTCCTCACGATTCCCACCCACAACCTTTCATTTGGAGATACAAGGGTCCTCAAAAGCATGAGGCCAAAAATAAATAAATAAATAAATAAATAAATGAACAAACATGAAAGTCAAGTTTGAGTACATGACATCAAACTCAGATTGCTGTAATCAACATTCATTTTAAATACAAATAAAATTTAAGAAAACTAGTGAAGAACCTATCCATAATTCTCCCAGAATTGGCGCATTTGAAGACTTCCAATAACCCTTCCACCGAACGGAGCTTTGCCATACACATTTACAAAAAGAGAATAGGGGTCCCTCCACCACTCTGACCAATGGGAATATTTTTTAAACCACCTAAAACCTTCCCCGGCACACCCCAAGTACAGCCAGCAGCCCTCAACTCATTCCATCCGCATTGGCCGCTCAATTAATACCAGGAGGGGTTGACTCAGCCCGTCATCTTTCAGAGGTCGGCGAAATGAGTACCAGTATACTAGTAGAGGGGCACGGCATCAGCGGCACAGTCACGTTTCCAAGAAATGATAGCTACCCGGTAGCCAAGCTGCCATATGCAAGAACAGAACTCATTCCGTCAAGCAGTTCAGGAGCACACAGAAGACAAACAGACAAAACAAAAATTAAAAAAAAAATCCACAAACAAACAAAACTCAAACACATTTCCCCAAATATAAACTTGTCTTGCATAACATGGGCAATAGCTAATTAATTAAAAATGAATCCAGAAAAGTAATTAATAAATAAATGTAATTGTCTGTCTGTGTTGAACACCAATCACACTAGAACAACTGGGCCAATTACCAAACTTGGCACATGGACCACTAGATTTAAACTGTAGGCATGGGGATTCAGGAGGGAAGGTCGACGAAAACGCTCTCTGTAAATGTGCATCGTGTAGTGCCACCCAGTGGTGGTGGCAGAGGGTATCACAAGTGAGCTGTGAAGATTTGCATTTTTTGCACTGTACACATCCCCTGAGAGTGGGAATCTCCAAAGCCAACCTCCATTAATCAGGGGAGGCAGGGGAAGGAAAGAAGGGGGGAGAGTCTAGAGGGAGGGAGTGGGATGGGTGGGAGAAGGCAGGGGAGGGGTGGGGAGGAGGGACCCAGTATTGGCCAGCAAAGCCGGGCACCCCCACTCATTCGGAATAAAGACAACTTATTTATAAAATAAATTACTTGTTCTTAGTTCCCTCCGGTGATAGGTTTGCTCTCCGTCTATCCACTTGTCCCACGCGTGTTCAGACATCCCCCCCCCCATACCCTTGAACATATTCATCTGAAACTTGGTACATGGCTTTCTGATAAGTTAAAGAACAAGTTCGAGTTTCAGAGTGTTTCATCAATTTTTCAGTTATGCCCTTTTTGAACTCAAGAAAACAACTCAAATTCCATTATACCTGGAGCGAAGTGAGTGTATGGAAAGATTGAATAGAGCAATCACTGCCACAATGCTATGGGTTTAATCACACTTATACAGCCGCTCTGCGATTTTACGAAGGATAAATAGAACAAAGGATACAGAAACATACTTTGGACACATCATGCATGAAGAAAATGAAAGTCTGGAAGAGTCCACAATGCTAGGTATTGTGGAGGGAAGAAGGAAAGGCAGACTTTGTATGTAGCTGGATGGATGGGGGTAAAGGCTGCAACTAAGCTGTCTGTCAGAGCTTCAGGAAGCAGTGCAGGATCGGGATGTTTAGAGAAATCTGATCATGAATGTCACCAGAAGTCGGACACAACTTGACGGAACAAGATACCTAAATGTAGTTTCATTTTCTTTTTCAAAAACATCGAATTGCTTTTGTGGTCCAACCTGTTTTGTCATTTTACTCCCAAGGGCCTTCGGCCGGCGGTGGTACAATTAAGCTCCCTGTCAGTGTCTGTGTGATGGATAAGATGTATACCTTGCAGCTCGGTGATATGCAAATGATTACAAAGCAGAGAGCCAATGGGATACCAACACAAGGACGTTCAAGTAAACCCAGGATGTCAATCATGTGTGCCAATGCAAATAGAAAAGCATGAAATGATTCTTGCTCAGAGTGGAGGACTCGTATTGGTGAGCATTTTGCAACACAAGCCTTCACACGTGCGATAAAAACGACCGTCTTTTCACCGTGCAATACATTCTCTGCACAGATCTTGATATCGTTTTTAAATGGAGATCAAATTCAGCAGAACAGTCATTAGGACTTCCTCAATTTGATCTGTGTTCACGCTCAGAAGTTTGCAGAAGCTACCTCAGTTCCTCAAATGTATCTGCAAGATATACCATAAATGCTACGACCCATCACAATGCTTTTCTGTAGGTTTTGGAGCATCCATTTTACGGAATGACCAACTAACAACCTTGCAACTAAGCAACCAATTTGCATTTAATGACGACACCTCGCTTGATAGACCTCACAATATATATATATATATATATATATATATATATATATATATATATATATATATATATATATATATATTTTTTTTTTCCTTTTCAATACACAAGCACCAAATGAGTTTTGGACCACAAGTCACAAATCAACCAACCAGGAAACAAAAGCCTTCGATGTAAAATAAATAAATAAATAAATAAATAAAATATCACAAGTAATAGCAACAAATTTGAAGTATATTGGTTGAAAAAGATAAACAAATTAAGCAAATTAATTACCAATCCTGAAGACACTTTCAAACAATGAAAAAGGAAAAGGGCAAAAAAAAAAATTAAATAAAATCAGCACAAGTTGAGAAGTAAACAAGGAAACTCGAGTTTCAAGTGGATATGTGCAGGCCGGTGCTCATTTGAGAGCTTCCAAGTACGTAAAGTGGTGAGATGAACCCTTTCTGCAAATGCCAAGAAAACAACTGAATTGATGCACGTAGCGGCAAGGAGAATAAATATGTGAAGTTTGATCGAGTAAGGAAGACCAATGAAGGCGCAAGCATTAGGACGGATAGGTGCAGGTCATTGGTTACCGGAGAGATGAGGAAGCAGGGCAGCTGCTACGACAATCAGCAAACATACTGTCATAGTCCTCGTCGCACCTTGTCGGCCACCTGCCAGAGAGCACAACTGTCAACGACAACTTCTAACAATGCGGATACACAAGATCGAATTACCATGTTGATTACCAAGTATCGGATCATCTGTTCCACGAAATATATTTTTCTTCACTCTTCAATCGTACACTGTAGAAATGGAAATTTTAACGAGATTTAACTTTCACACTGAAAGACATGAGAATGAGCATGTATTTTTTTTTTAATTTCATGAAGCAGGCACAATGCACGTGACAAGCTCTACGACGTTAACCATGTTGAAACCACAGCGAATGTTTACATGGGGAGAAAATAAATAAATAATTTGTGGTGTAACCGGACCGAAAGAGAAATAGGAATCCAAACGTAGTTTATTATTAAAAAAAACCGAGGCTTAGGAACCTGGTGTAAATCATACGGATGACAAAAATACAATGGGAAAGCACAGTAAAGCTCATCAAATCAATTGAACGCAGAGATGAGGAAATTTATGGTCTCCTCGAGCACTCGATTCCCATCGTGTGCTGCCTTTTGGGCTGATGGTTGCATCATTGGTTAGGGGTGTGGCTATACCAAACGCTGATGCAGTGCCCCGATTACCAGTACACTGGTGCTCATTTCACCGACTTCGGAAGGATGACAGGCTGTCAACCCCATGGTGTTAATTCAGTGAAATAGGGGCTTGAACTCAGGACCCTAGTATCCTAAGCCACCACCCTAACCACGAAGCCAACACTAGGCTGAGCCAGTGTGACCACTCCTTGGCTTTTTCCACAAGATCTTGGCGTCTTGGTTTTCTATAGGTTTTCTTGGCGTAAAGGTTTTCTATTATCATCGCTTTTCCGAAACCTTGTGAATTCTTGGCTTTTTTTTTTTTTTTTTTTTTTTTTTTTTTTCTTCATCGGCTCACCTTGGCATTTATGAAAATGAGAAGTCACACTGGGCTGAGCGCTGGATGCCTCAGCATCACCGATACGGGACTTTCACCCGTTCCAGCTTTTGAGATTTCCTAGTTAGTGGCACGGAGACGCTGTGCATCAAGCCCCGCTTTAACCAAGCTTGCAAGTTTCAGGGAAACATTGAAGTTTGACCACTTTTGAAATTGCCTTCAAATGACGAAGCACATTTTACATCGAATTGTGGACGCTGAAGTACAGGGCTGTAGTTGTGAGCCGCTTACACCTACTCAAGTGCTAGCCAAGCACGTTGCTTGCTACTCACTACGGCAATACTGGTAACTGTATGTCGACAAATGCATTCTCTCTGAACCAGCGTTTCTCAAGGTGGGGCGTGAGGATTCAGAATTAATGAATCAATATATGATCGCTTTCATAGCTTTGCCTTTTGAATACACATGTAGTATATACTGTTGTGTCTCCAATCATGGTGGGACGTATGATTATTTTGAAAATCAAAGTGGGGCATGGGACAAAAAAGGTTAAGAAACACTGCTCTAAAGCACAAGTTACATTTGCTCTACGACTAGGATATGGCGGCCGTACCCCCCCCCCCCGGCCCCCTGAATTCACAGAAACGTGCGGCGGCCGCAGAGTTTCTGAGGCGGCCTCACGGTGGCCCTACGCCGTAGGGCTATCTTTTACAGGCCGTAGGGGTCTCTGTGGAATTAAAGCGCGGAGTTATAACTTTTTTCATTTCTAGGTTGGCCGTAGCAATTCGACAAGCCGAAGCCATGACGTAGATGTGTTCCACGTCAACCGTACGTAGGGCGTACGGTGGGCTTGCATTATTCATGCGGCTGCCGTAGGCTCTTATCAATGAAAAATGAATTTTGCCAACCCCCCAAAAATTACGGCGGCCGCACCATTTCCACGTTTGCCATAGGGCCCCCCTGCGGTCGCCCTGCGGGCAACTTGAGGCTACCTTGCGTCTGCCTTGAAAATTCTATGGCTGCCGCAGGGACGCCCTAAGGTCACCGTGTGACATCAAATCAAATACCGTACGGCACCCCCACGTTTTCAGTCTTCACGATTTCTAAATACGCCGTGTGGCTACCCGAAAAATAAAAACGTATGTGACTGCGACATTGTGTGACCGTGGAAATACTGTGGCCGCCCTATAATTGCGATTGGCCGTAGATTTTTTAGACCCTACGGCCGCCGAGCCAAATGTGACTGAAGCAGAAACGATCCGAAACTGTAATCTCCCATTTAAAAAAAGGCAAATATATTCGAGTTTTGTTAGAATTTTTTACAGTAGTTCAATCATCGATTTTGTACGCAGCACATGGCTGCTGGGGAGCACAATTTGCTCGAGGCAACGGTGTTACGGATGCAGTGCCCCCCTTGCAGTTTGGAGCAGAATTTTGTAACATGTTCAGGGAGCCGTCGATAGCTCACCTACCTCTTCGTGAAGGGCACCGTGGGATCTTTAACGACCACCAACTCGTGCCGGCAAAGGGGATACCCAGCTTAACGTACATCCGAGGGATACGACACACATTGATGAATCACCGGGACGACGACAGTCGATAGCCGAGCCGACATTCAAACCCAGGCTCGACAGACAGCTTCGAGCCGAGTTCGCACACGTCCAAGCTATCCCGATTACAATCACAATCTAGTACAATCATCTAATTAGCGGTGATTTAACCCGCACATATTGTTTACTACCGTATTAATATTTTGACTGGAATTATTCGGAGATTTTAATTCGCTTTTATGACTGAAATGCTTTCAATAAATATGTATTTATTTATTGATCCTCGTGGAGGATATCCAAGTCTTACTCACGCTGTTGTTCTTCATCTTCTTCTTGTGGACTTTTTTGTTTCACAACCTACAGTTTTCATCGAAACTTCCTGAAACTTGGCATATATATGTAAAAATTCCCTGCGCAGACAGAAACCATCTCCGATTTTGAAAATTCCTCCTAGAAAAAAAAAGTTATGACGTCAAAATATCTCCGCTAATGGAAATCGCCTAAAAAAATTATCTCCGAAACTAGGCAAGCTTTTTGAATTGTGTTTGCGGGAATCGAACAGGGCATTAGCAGAGATGAATTACCGCACATATGATACATCACTATGACGTCATATCAATTTTTATGACGTTATTCGTACGTTTTGACATTTTTTTTGTTTCACAACCCAGAGTTTTCATCGGATCTTCGTGAAACTTGCCATGTATATGCAGAAAGCCCACGCGCAGGCAGTAACCATCTCCGATTTTGGAAATTCTTCCAAGAAAAAAAAGTTGACGTCATAATATCGCTGCTAATGGGAATCGCCTATACCATTATCTCCGAAACTTGGCAAGCTGTTTGAATTTTGTTTGCGGGAATGAAGCCGGGCATTAGCACAGATAATTTATCGCAAACCTGATACATCACAATGACGTCATATTCGTTTTTTATGACGTCATAATTAAGGAATAAGAGGACGAGGATCTTGGCTCATATGAGCTTGTTTGTTTTCTTTTTGCTTTGTTACAAAATGTGTGATCTTTATTGAGACATCTTTATTAAATTAATTTTTCAAACTCGGAAGATAAAATTTGTGCGGATTTCATCAGCCATACTGTCCGGCTGTTCGCGACTCAAAACGTACAAGTAGAATTATTAGTCTTTGTGAAGCACACGATGAAAAAAATAATATATACAAACGACAAGGACAAAACAGGCCCGATCAGCATCCAGCCGTGAAGACCGGATGGCGCCTCATTCGAGATACGGAACCCCTTCGGCCCCAGCGTGCACTCAGTCGGTGAGGGTGAAAACACACACACACACACACACACACACACACACACACACACACACACACACACACACACACACACACACACACACACACACACACACACACACA
>NC_140972.1:28570371-28740371 GCF_056783735.1 Eptatretus burgeri | reverse complement strand
AAGTGGTGACAAAGGGATAGATACCGTCCTTTTATTTATACTAACATATAAGTCCTGTCACTTCACTCTTCAGTTTAATGAAGAGACAGCATGATGTACTTTAGTAACATATTGCGTATTGTTACGTTTGAGGGGGGGTATGCATTCAAAGGGTAATTAGGATGTTTAATTAGGTATGCCATGCTGTTCGAGTTTACCAGGATCTCGATGTAATAAGTAGCAATTCAGTGGTGATAAGTTGTCTAGTAAATGTTCATTTCTTCAAGGGGGAAATGATAAATGTCACGTAATTAGATAGGGACACGGGATAGGGTAAGTGTGTCTGCGTAAACCCCTTTTGGTATTCTCTGAAGACTGGCCGTGACGTCACAGGACAGTGCAGCGGATGGCTCCGCCCCGTGATCACGATTGGCGGAAGGCGATGGCGATGGCGGTGGGCCAATAAACGGCTCGATTGGGAGTGACGAGGACGAAGGATAAAAAGGTTCTGTTCGGGGTCGAAAAGGAAGAGGAAGAAGATTACAACCAGAACGATCGTGTTTTTTTGGTGTGGAAGCTGTGGCGGCAGAGAGCGTCCTGGTTGTTGTGCTGAGTCGATCGTGTTCTTGATCGTGCCTGGGAGCCTTGCCGAGCCTCGTGCCTTGCTTTGGTTGGCTCTGGGGTTCTGCTGACTCGGAGTACAGGGTCGGGCGGCGGGCGGACCTGCCTCCCTCTCCTGCTCGCGGCTTGGCGCGGGAGCTGGTTCCCTGGCGGCTGTGGGCGGACTTGGGCCAGGACCAGGAGGTCGACAGCACCTCGGTTTCTCCTGCCCCCCCCCCTGGCGAGAGCAAGGCCGGCTCGTCCGGCGCCGATCCAGGGACAGTTGCGTCCACACCACGGTCCAGCCTGACCACCAGAGATAGCTACGTTTTGTGTGTGTGTGTGTGTGTGTGTGTGTGTGTGTGTGTGTGTGTGTGTGTGTGTGTGTGTGTGTGTGTGTGTGTGTGTGTGTGTGTGTGTGTGTGTGTGTGTGTGTGTGTGTGTGTGTGTGTGTGTTTGGTGCCTTAGAGGGATTGAGAACTGTATATTCATTGGAATTGTCTGTGTTTTTCCCCACGCCCGATCCCGCACCATCCCGTCGAATCGCCCCGGATCCCTCTTCTTGCCGAGTCTTGTTATTTCTGGTGATAATAAAAACAAATAAACATCATCAACTCAGTGAAAAGTGACTCGTGCCACCTTCCTCGTCCCGTTTGCGGTAGAGCGATTAGAACCGCCATGTTTGGGTTATAAATAAATAAACCGCCTCCATCGTTTCGGCTCATTCTACGTTGGCGGGACTGTTCAAGTCCCGTGGACGTCACATTGGTGTCAGAAGTGGGATGTTCGAACCCCTCGAAATTATATTTGGTATCGGGAGAATATACCAAGATTAAAATCTCGCCACGAATTGGAATATAAAACTACTACAGAAAAGCGCGGGAAAATTTTGGCGGGATTTTTCAAATTTAAATTAATTGGCGGCAAACGGGACTTCTGCACCATGGCGGATGTGCAGATGTTTGAGGAGGAAGGCCACGTGTCTGGCAGCGAGTCGGGGGAAGAAGGGAGAGACGGGGGTAGGGTTGGAACCTCCCCCATTCCGAGCATGGACCGTGCTTCATCGCCCGTAACGGGGCCGGCAGTGCTGGAAACTGGTGCGATGACGATCCAGACACTGTTGGAACGTTTAATAGGGGACATGACGGTACAAATGGCAAATCAATTCGTGACACAGAGGGCAGAAATGACGGCACAAATGGAAAATCAATTCGTGACACTGAGGGCAGAAATGATAGATCAATTGGGGGTAATGGGGGTACAGTTGGGTGCACGGATTGATTTAATGAGGGATGAATTGGGGGAAAAGATGGAGAAAATGAAAACTGAGATGCAGGAGTGTGTGGATGTTAAATTGGGAGAAATACAAAGTAAATTTGAGGATAGATTGGAGGAAACAAAGGTAGAAATTACATTGGAGGGGGAAAATATACGGAAAAAATTGGTAGATAAAATTGATGCAACGAACATTCGGGTTGATAAAGTGGATGAAAGCCTGGAACGTCATCGTGCCTGTGTGGATGCTCGTATGCAGCTGCAAGTTGAAGAGTGGGGAGAGCTGAGGAAGCAAGGGATGAATTTGGCGGAGGAGGTAAAAGGATTGGAGGATCGTTTGGACGAACAAGATAAAATTATGAGCCAAGATGAAGTCTTGGATAAAGGCCTGGTAGAGCCGTCTTTTGTAAGTAGAGTGTCCGGGTTGGTTGAGGAGCAGCTACAAACCCGCGACGGAGCCTTGGAGGAGGTTGTGCGGGCCCAGAAGATCCTGCGGGAAGAGGTGAATCGGTCCATTCAACGTTTGGAACAGGAGGCAAAATTGACCCATGAGACCCTCACCACAAAACATCTTTGGCCACAGTGGGCTCCGAAATTGGATACGCAGCCACAAGGGTGTTTGATCCCTGGGCTGGATTCGGACAAGGGAGAAACTGAGAAGCGGGCCACCGTAAAAGTGATCCCCTTGGTAAATTTTGACGGGTCAGGGAGCGTTGAAGCTTTTCTGACGCAATTTGAGTGCATTTCCCGACTAAACGGGTGGAATGAGCAGGAACGTACAGGGAATTTGGTGGCAACGTTGCGGGGACCAGCCGCAGACGTGTTAAACGTGATCGCGGAGGGGATGTTGACCAGCTCCCACATTTGCGAGGCGTTGAGCCGTCGGTTTGGGTTCACGGCAAACTGTGATCTGGTGTGGGCTCAGCTCCAGCACCGCAGATTAAAGCCGGGTGAGACAGTGCAGGAGCTGGCACAGGACATTTACCAATCAGTCAGGATCGCGTATCGGGACCTTACAGTGGAGGCGTGGGACAGACTGGCACTAGAGAAATTTTTAGCTGCTCTTCCGGACCCTGAGGTCCGAGCGCAAGTGGAGCTACAGGATCCACCCACCGTTCACCGAGCGGCTGAGTGCGCAGCCAGGCTGGCCTCGTGGAGGCGGCCGGGTCGGGTGCCCGAGAGGCCATCGGTGACGGTCCGACAGGCGGAGATCCAGGATCAAGGAGAGAGGCTGGGAGAAATTGGCATTACCCAAATGTTTCAGGAAATTTGCCAGAAACTGTCAAGTTTGATAAGGGGTAATTCGGTAGTTGATGCGCCAAAGCGGCGGGGTCCAGCCCAGCCAATAGAACCATTCGATTATGGCCGAGGGGGTCCGGAACCGGAAGAGACATTACACCTATACCCACGGGGGCCTTTTATGGGGAGTTGTTTCCGGTGCGGGCGAAGAGGACACATGCAACGATATTGCAGGTACCCGGCAATGGAGAGACCCTCCAATAGACTTTTAGACTCGGAGAGGGTGAATCCTCCTGCTGAACCGCCAGGTCTATTCTGATGCCCTTTCATAGGTCGGGTCCGGAGATCACTGTCGGGGGTCGGGGAGACTAGATTGGGCTGAGCATATACGGCCATGCTCGGCTGCTGAGATTGTGGCGAAGTGCCCTCCTTTGGTGGAAAAAAATGAATTGTGGGAAAATTGGCATGGGTTTGTGAGTTCTGCTGGGTTTTAGAGTGACAATCGGGACAGTGGGTAATTGGAAACAAAGCTTGCATGAGTGGCTGTTCAATGGCTGGTGCGTGGATCGGGTGAGAAGTGCTGTGTGAGTTGTTTTAAGTGAAGAAGTGAAATGTATGGTGCACACATTGTTTTTTTATTGGGCATGGTGTGGTAACAGGGAAGGTCATGGTCGGTGAAGTGTTAGAAATGCAGGTGTCACATGTAAGGCCGATGGGGTGGGAGAGTCATGTGGGTTTTGTGGGTGGGGATGATGTTCTTGTTCACAGGGATTGCTGAAGCTCACGGTGAGCATGAATTGCGACCCCCTTCAAGGAGATTCACCACCTGGTGGCTAATGGTGACAGTGTCTGGAGACAACTGGGAGAGGGTCTGGTTGGGCGACCAAGGCGGGTAGGACCTTGGCGACCCAGGAAGGCCAGAGGAGCCAGTGAGACCCCTTCCAGAGTGTTGTACGGGATTAGAGCTGATGGCTACCAGGGGGGAGGGAATCAAAGGGAGCAGGGCGGAGAAGCGTCCGGGTTGGACTAAAGCTTACCTGTGGGCATGTTTGCACCTGAGATGCCCCCATCATCTTGTGGTAACCCACCCCACGGCCATGACAGGATTCAGCCTGCATGATTAAAATGAGGACCATGACCTAGAAATGTGATGATGACCATGGTGTGAGTGTTGTGAAGATGTGTGAGTCCCACCCGATCCCGCACAACTTGACAGGTGCAGCAAGGGCATGATGTCCGCATAATTTTGGGGCAAGCAAATTTGAAAATTGGCTCCCCAGGTAACGCTGGGTCTATTAGCATCCACTGGGGGAGGCGGTCAAGTGTAAATATCCTGTGAATAGTGTCGTTAAGGCTTAGAGTAGGAATGTAAAGTACAAGTGTTGTGTTTTTGTGGAACCTTTTGTTTCCCCTCCCCAGATCACTGGAAGAGCGCTGGGCAAGAGCGATGATCTGGAGGATGGAGTGCAACTTCGCTCAGTGCTCTCATGTGATAAAATAAAATAAAAAAAAACAAAAAAAACGAATGATTGTTTAGGCGAGGATAAGGCCATAAGGGGGTAGTACATTAAGCAGGATAGGTAAGTTGGCTGCGACTCGCTGCCCATTGCCCCTCCTACTTTATTTCGTTAGGTTAATTAGGTATGAGTCAGTAAGTGTTAAGGCTGATACGGTAGCGCCTGTGATATACCTTGCAGGAGCTGCGGTACCAGAGGAGGGGGCAGTGTTACGTTTGAGGGGGGGGGGGTATGCATTCAAAGGGTAATTAGGATGTTTAATTAGGTATGCCATGCTGTTCGAGTTTACCAGGATCTCGATGTAATAAGTAGCAATTCAGTGGTGATAAGTTGTCTAGTAAATGTTCATTTCTTCAAGGGGGAAATGATAAATGTCACGTAATTAGATAGGGACACGGGATAGGGTAAGTGTGTCTGCGTAAACCCCTTTTGGTATTCTCTGAAGACTGGCCGTGACGTCACAGGACAGTGCAGCGGATGGCTCCGCCCCGTGATCACGATTGGCGGAAGGCGATGGCGGTGGGCCAATAAACGGCTCGATTGGGAGTGACGAGGACGAAGGATAAAAAGGTTCTGTTCGGGGTCGAAAAGGAAGAGGAAGAAGATTACAACCAGAACGATCGTGTTTTTTTGGTGTGGAAGCTGTGGCGGCAGAGAGCGTCCTGGTTGTTGTGCTGAGTCGATCGTGTTCTTGATCGTGCCTGGGAGCCTTGCCGAGCCTGGTGCCTCGCTTTGGTTGGCTCTGGGGTTCTGCTGACTCTGAGTACGGGGTCGGGCGGCGGGCGGACCTGCCTCCCTCTCCTGCTCGCGGCTTGGCGCGGGAGCTGGTTCCCTGGTGGCTGTGGGCGGACTTGGGCCAGGACCAGGAGGTCGACAGCACCGCGGTTTCTCCTGCCCCCCCTGGCGAGAGCAAGGCCGGCTCGTCCGGCGCCGATCCAGGGACAGTTGCGTCCACACCACGGTCCAGCCTGACCACCAGAGATAGCTACGTTTTGTGTGTGTGTGTGTGTGTGTGTGTGTGTGTGTGTGTGTGTGTGTGTGTGTGTGTGCGTGCGTGCGTGCGTGCGTGCGTGCGTGCGTGCGTGCGTGCGCGCGCGTGTGTTTGGCGCCTTAGAGGGATTGAGAACTGTATATTCATTGGAACTGTCTGTGTTTTTTCCCCACGCCCTATCCCGCACCATCCCGTCGAATCGCCCCGGATCCCTCTTCTTGCCGAGTCTTGTTATTTCTGCTGATAATAAAAACAAATAAACATCATCAACTCAGTGAAAAGTGACTCGTGCCACCTTCCTCGTCCCGTTTGCGGTAGAGCGATTAGAACCGCCATGTTTGGGTTATAAATAAATAAACCGCCTCCATCGTTTCGGCTCATTCTACGTTGGCGGGACTGTTCAAGTCCCGTGGACGTCACAGTATCTATCTGTGAGTTTTGATGCGGATGTAAAATAAAGTAAAAGCTGTGAAAAAAAGGATCTTTTGGAACACATAGATGTTGTTGTTGCTTTCGTTGGCTGTGGTTGTTGTTTTTTATGTGCTCCTTTAGTGCACCTTTATATCTTTTGCGATTTCTTCGAGAAGTATTATTGTACTAGTAGGCCAGCACCTGTAAGAAACTCAAGGGCATAGGACATGTTTGACATTTGGATCTATTGGGTTAGATGCTGCACGTAGAGTTTTCCAATATTGGTACTGACAATTCAGCAGATCTAGAAATTGTCATGTAAATTATTTATTTACTTAACATAATATATGAAGACATGTCCATGCACATGTGAAATAGTTTGTTTATAAATCCTGTATTTGCACATGATTCAGCCTTGAAAACTCGGGTGAAAACCGAAATTACAAACAACCTTCCATTTTTATCTCCGGTGTATTGAATTGCAGACCATCAAAAGGATAGGATAGAGTTTTTTTTTTTTTAATTAGACTTCAAATATTAATCATGACTATTTTCTTTCCTCTGCTAGGGTTTGAATCAGAACGTACCTTTCTTTCATTATAGACGATGCATTATTCAGTTTTCAATTGTACATAAACTCAAAAGTCCTCTTAACTGTACAAAGTTTTTATTTGGGCAGTGTATAGGCAATAGACTGCTGCCTTAATTGCTCTTGAAAATAACATGCATGACCTCATTCATTTACTCTGCATGGGTTATAATCTAAACGTACCTTTCTTTCCTGATAGACGATGCATTGGTTAGTCTTCAAATGTAAACCAGTATCCTGAAGCCTGAGGCCTATAAGTATTGACCAAAATGGTGGATGTATGATTTGATTTTTATTTTCAGGTTACAATTTTCAGTGGAGTCAGGCCAGTAAGCCAATACAACAGAGAGAGCCACAAGGGATTGTTTGTGTACACTTCACAAAATGCAATTATGGGAAATCTTCAACTATAGGGAAACTGCCTGGTGTTGGCTTAATGGTTATAGGGTGGTGGGCTTGGGATCCTAGGGTCTTGAGTTCAAATCCCATTTGGCTGTTGAATTAATACCAGGTGGGGTTGACTCAGCCTGTCATCCTTCTGAGGTTGGCAAAATGAGAACCAGCTTGCTGGTGTCCTGTGTAGGAGTGGTGACCTATCCAGGATTGTGCCCAATAGCCGAGGAGACTGCTTAGGCAGCACCAACGCTCTGCACAGAGTATGGTCCCAATGGATGGATAGATAAGGAAACTGCAATCTATAGATGTGGAGGAATGGTTAAATAACACACATCATTGTAATTGTGAACATTCCGTATTTAAAGATCCACATCATAAACACATTATCACAGGTGATCTCAGAATATTGAAAGATAGAAAATTACATTCATTACTTACAAAAGGACCAAATTATAGAGAAACTCGAGGGGGACACTCGGGAGAGTGCAAAACCTCTGCCGCCAATACTGCTGGGTCACTCAAGTGAACCTAATATCTTATTCATTAAATATGATGTCAACAGTGCTGACAGTTATAGTTCTTTTCTCCAACATTTTTTGGGGGGAGGGGGGGGGGTTGGAAATCACTTAAACCATGTAGAAATGCAAAAAAAAAAGTTTTTCTCTAACAATTTTTTTTTGGGGGGGGGGACCAAGTCCAAAATCTAATGGCATGATCCTTGGACCATACCTTACCCCCCCCCCCACCAAGTTTCGTCGAAATCCGTCGAGGAGTTTTTCCTTAATACTGTTCACAAACAAACAAACAAACAGAAAGGGGTGAAAACGGTAACCTCCGATCTTCGATGGCGGAGGTTAAATATAAGGATTAACTGGAAGCAATGGAACTTACAATGATAGGATTGATAGAATGGATGAGAGAACAAATTGAGAAACACAAAGTACCAAAAACACAAATGGCTTCATGGTTGGAGGAGGTAAAGAAACATGTAAAATGGAGAATTGTTGATTTGAAAAAGAAAAGTTAGAATCAATAATCTCAAAATAATTTTAAACAATCCAGAGACACATCGTTATTTAAAACGTCTTCAAACACAACTTGTTATTGTTCCAATTTGACAAAACGAAAAATAATATTGCATTTGTATGAAAAACATTCTACATTCAAACACTTTTGGAAGAATTGGGCTTCCAGACTGAACTCTCAAAGGCCTACAAAATAAGTAATGAAAATAAAATAGACTTGATGACAACACCATATAAATCATTCTAAAGCAAGAAGACTTCGTTTCAGAAAGACACCATAATTTACTATTTATTTACTGGATCCCAAAAATGCACAAAAACCTTTGTAAGATGAGGTTCATCATCACAAGTAGAGAATGCAGTTTGAAACCATTGTCAGGTAGTAAGTATTGCAAGGGCGATGAAACTAATTTATAAATGCTTAAAAACTACCATGAAAAGGCGAGTTTTTATCCTGGATCATTGATAATGTCAAACGTGTAATCGATAGTATCTACAACATTAATAACAAGGGTAAGGCTAAATGTCAATCAACTTTTCGACTTTTTCGACATTTTACACAAACATTCCACATGACAAGCTCGTAATCGCATTGGACAGAGCGGTAGATAAAGCATTTACAGGCGGTAATAAAATATACATGAGGGTTCATCAAAAATGAGCAAACTGGTCTATAAAGGAAAATAGATATTCATGTAGTTTTTCAAAAAATAAACTTAAAGAAAGCATTCGATTTTTTTTTTTTTCCTAAACAACGGTTTCTTTACATTTGGCAACAAGATACTCCAGCAGACAGTGGGGATACCCATGGGTTCAGATTCGGCCCCTTTCTTTACAAATATATTCCTGCACATGTACGAGTCTGATTGGGTCGAGAACATGTGCAGGAATGAACTAACAACTGCACAAAGGTGTGGAAACATCTTTAAATTCATATATCATGTGAACCATGATATGTGAACCATCATGAAAAACTTTTGTTTTTTCACTTTAAATATGCTTTTCTCTGCAACTGCTTGTTCGATTGATGCAAAACTTTAAACATAGAAGGGATGGAAAATATTTTATTGGCAACTGACATCATGAGTCACATGGTATGGCAGCCATTTTGTATTAAAGGAAAAAAATTTGAACAAGTTTTTCTCTGAAACTGCTCAACAAAAAAATTAAAACTTGGCATGTGTCATCAACTTCCCATGTGGTATATAGGGTGATAACGATGACTTCATCGGTGAAGGCATATTCTAGCCATAATTGGTTGAATTGAAATCCTTTCCCAAAAATATGAAACTTCATAAATCTTATCTATGACCCGATATGAGTGAAGAATTAAATTTATGATGTCATCAGTCATGCAGTCTGGTGGCCATGTTGGATTGAAAATAATAACGTAACAAATCTTCTTCTCCAGAACCGCTTAACAGATCGATTTGAAACTTCATACATATGATCAACTTGCTATGGGGAATATGGTTTGAATTTTTTTTCATATCTACTTTCATTGATACAATTTTGCCTTAATATGCACAAAAGTGGTTGTTAAATATCCTAATAATTAAGCAATAAAGTGAAGGATAATGGCAATGTATGTGACATAATAGAGTGCATGGATGATACGGGTATGTTGGCTATAATAGTAGCGTGTTCAGTTAACGATTGTATTTTTGTTCAGAATGAGCGCGCGAGGTGACACGATGCACTCTATGAGTGCCGCTCTAGTTTTTCTTGTCTTCATTCACACTGTTTTACTTTTTATTCTTTAATTCGTAAATTTAAATACTGGGTTATTTATTCCATTTTTAATTGTAACGTGGTTACAATTTTAATCTTATCTGTCACCCACACTATATCAGGGAAATCCATATCTTGCACTGTTTCTTTACTAATATCTACACCTTTGTGTACACCCTCCATTACCATAAACATAATCTGATCCATAGATATCTCAAGTAATTCCAGTGAGAAAATACAAACAAAATAATGTATGCCATTGATAATATAATACTGTACACAATTGAATGGACGGCCATTTTCCCCCCTTGCCATTCCCACATATAGAGTACTACCATACTCTATGATACTGAAAGCACCACAAGCAAGTGTTTTTTTTTAAACCATATAATGGTCAGAAATGTTAATTTATCCATGTCTTGTTTCACATCCCATCCACAGTTTGGCTTTAACAATTGCCACAACAAAACAAACATGATTATATCAAGTAAGTGCTTTGTCACTCTTTTTATTGTGATGGGACAAGTGCGATATGCATTACAGGTGAGAATCCATCGTGTGCCACGTGCGCGAGAAGTCGGGCAGTCGTGGTTTACTTCCATTTTTTCAACTTTTCGTGCTCTGACCTCTTCAGTTTCTTTTGCTTTCCATCTTCATCCTCAGCTGGTATGTCTTGAGTTGAATATAACTGGAACTTGCCATTCGCACTCTTTACTAACCCCAAATAAACACTCAAATCTAGATAATTTGCATAAAATTCATACATGAGGTTTGTTCGTGTTTGATACAATGGAATACTAGAACACAATAGGTCTAACTCGCTGTACAGCAAATCTCTTTGCAATTCCTTGGAGATCTTCTTGAGTTTGTGAATAGAGTAGTCATCTGCTAACAGCAGTTCTTACCTGCTTGAGCAACCTTTTTTGATGCCATGAGACAGTTTTGATTCAAGATTTGGGCAGATGTTCTGAATTTTATCTGGGCATTTTTGTTTCATCCAGTATTACAGCAAACAAATACCAGAGTTGGGGTAAGAACAGGGCCACACCTCCTTCCATTGTTGATTTCAAAGGTTTCTCTTTCTGCTCTTACTCTGCTAGCATGCCTTCATAGTTGTCTTGACAATGATGATGAACTTGTCGGGAAAGGAAAATTTTGACAAGAGTGTCCACAACTCTGGTCTGCTGTCTGTCAAAAGTTTTGATCAGGTCTAAAGAGCAAGCAGTTTTTATTTTACTCGATGCTTTTCTCCTGAATCTGCCTAACGGTGAATATCATGCCACCAGCACAACCAGATAATTGGTTTCTCAAGCTTGGAGTAGCATTTCTTTGGTATGATCACGGGTCATTGTAGGAACATGCTGATTCAAGTGGAATATTCATATTTTGGTTGAGTTGTACACACATGATAATGAGCCTATTCATGACTGTTTTAAGAAGGCCGTCCTTCAAACCTTCGCAATAAACTTAGTAATGGGAAAGCTGAATTCTGATGGTTTTGGAAAGGTTGCAGATTTTCCAATCCAGAAGAATGTGAAGCTAGCACCATCATTTTCCTGTAGCTGCCTCGAGTTGGTCGTTCCATATCAAATCAATCAAGAATGGGGCAAAATTTACAATACCGCCTTCAATTGTGATGAATCCAAGGTGAGTAGGTTGAGAAGGAAAACAAATGAAAATAACATATTCTGCAGCCTCAATGTGACACCTGAACTATTCTTCTGTGTCAACTGTTCTGTTGTTGCGTATGGCAGCTTGACTCCCAGGTAGCTATCATTTCTTGGAAGTGCGGCTGTGCCACTGATCCTGTGCCCCTCTACCAGTACACTGGTACTCATTTTGTCGACCTTGGAAGGATGACAGGTTGGGTCAACCCCACCTGGTGTTCATTCAGCAGCCAACATGGCTCGAACTCAGGACCTTAGGATCCTAAGCCAACACCAGGCTTTCTATGTCACCTGGAGTAAATTTATGGCACATTGACATGTGCCTGGGGTTAAGGTTTCAGTCAAATGTCAGTACCTCCAGCCAAGGAACAGGCTTTCAGATCTGAAACTTGGGTCTTCACTTAGTAACATGAATATCAATATACTGACGAAACAGGGGGTGTGGGAAATGGTGGGAGGGGTGGGGTGGTAGCTGGTCATGTAACTATTGCTCCATTCTTGATTAATTTGCATATAATGAGCCAAAACACAATGAGTGTGGATGGAAGGGTGATTGAAAGCATGAAGGAAAGCAACGCTGTCTGATCATGGCGAGATATGAGGCACGGGTTTGTAAACAAACCAGGAAGGAAACAGAAGAGTAGAAAAGAAGCCAAAACAGAGAGGCATTTGAAACAGGTAGTAAAGGGGAGATGAAACATTTTCAAATGCCCTTTCAAGTTTCTCATCTGAAGAAAGAAGTTTTGAATTAAAAAGTAGAGGTGTAGGAAGGAGTGATAGGAAATATCTTTAGAAGTGTTTTATTGCAACATTTATTTGAATTTTTAATTTTTTTTGAGAATTTTTGAGTTGGCAAAAGGAGAATTGGTTAAGATGAGCATAATGAGAGAATAAAGAGAACTAAGATGTAGGACTTACGAGCATGCAGTTAGCCTAGAGTCTGAGACAAATTTGATCCAACAGGAACAAATAACTTCAGAAAATAAGACACAGGAAGTGATCGATATGACTAACAGGACAGGGAACAAATGGCAACAGTTATAGGAGACAGATCTGGTGTGGAGCACTTGGCGTTGGAGAGTATCTCACGGAGCTGAGAACAGCATATGTACTCGCAAAGAAACAGCAACTGTCAACTTCCATACTTCACCTCCTATACATACCCCTCCAAATTCTTCACTTACCTCCTATTCCTTTCTCTGGATCTATTGTTATACCCCCCTCCCCCACCTTGTATGTGTCTGTTTGGCCCCTTCCTCTCTCCCACAGTTATTTTTGCTTATTGCAATTCAATATTTAAATATGCATTTCAATAAAATTGACATTATCAAAGCTTTTCGACTTGCACTCCTCAGGATAAAACCGCAGGGCAGATGAAGAAGAAGCACCAAACTCTCTTTCTTTTACAAAGTTACAATGTAATGTCCTCAATGTTGATTGGTTGAGAGAGAGAATGGGATTACCTGATTGGTGGAACCAAAGAGCATCATGAATAATGATTCAGTGGAGATGAACCATCATGAATAATGATTAGGTGGAGATGAATCACCAAAAACTGGTGGAAACATCATGATAATTAGCTGAGGGCTAGTTGGGGGTGGTGGTTTGCAATGATGACTCAGCGTTGACTGTGGAACAGTTATCACACAGTCAAGCCATCATAATCAAAATCGATATAAAGTTGGGACAAATTCTTTCTGTTTTCAAAGAATAGGATTTGTTGACCTGATGAATGTGGCCTCCATTGCACGAAGGTGAGCTAAACTGCGTCCTCTACTCAGGATTTTAAACCAGCCAAGACGATATTGTTCTGCACACTGATGATTATTCAGTAAATGGTGATCAATTGTGGAGGCACAGGGAATAGTTGCCGTACTGTGTACATTCTTACAAGCCCGAGTTGGTCGGCTCTGTTCGGTTGACTGACCCCGTCTTATCACCAAAGGGAGGTATTGTTCAATGCGATCCTTAAATCACAAAGATGTGTGGCCCACATACCTAGCGTCACATTGGCACTGAAATTCGTGAATAATCTTACCTGTATGAAAGGCGGACAGAACATCTTTTTGGACTGATGGAAGCAACCGGCGGGTGGTGAAAATCACTCGTGGTTGAACAGCAAAGTAAGAATGGGACACAGTCTGTTTGATCTGGTTTTCAAAGCGGTGAGACACTTTGCCTTTCCAAGGTAGACGTAGGTATACAGGACATTTACCAGGTCCGATTAATTATAGGATTCTTTGGTGTGTTCAGCATCAACCCATATACTGTATGTAGCCTATGTACTAAACGCGTTCAGCCTATATACAAATTCCTGAACCATTCAGGAATTTAAATATATATGAAGAAGAGTCTTGATGGTCTCAATTCCAGCATGGAGTTTATCTGTGGAGCAGATCTTTCTTTCTCTATTGACCAAGATACCAATCAATCCAATCTTGTATCTAGAGGAACCGTAAGAGTCCCACCGAGTAGACTTATGGTAGACTGTGGTTTTATAAGTGTCGGCCAATTTCTCAACTAAGATGTCCAAGAAGGGAAGTACGCTGGAGCGTTCCATCTCGAAGGTGAACTCTAGGGATGGATGGAGAGAGTTCAGGTATGCCAAGAAGACTTTACATGCTGAGGTTGACTCAGACAGTAAAGAAGTCATCCACGTACCGATCATAGATGGAAGAGGGTTGAACTCAGGATGTGGATCTGCAAAAGCACCTTTTTCACAGTAACCTACTAAGAGTTTGCCAAGAGAGGATCCCATCGCTACACCATCGATCTGAGTCCGCTTTGAATCATTGAAAATGAACTCAACAGACCGGGTCGCTATATTCATTAATTCAATGAAGACAGGCTCAGGGATTGGTGGAGGTGTCAAGTCACTATGATACTGAAGTTGCACGCAGATTTCAATCACTTCTGTCAGTGGGACATTAGTGAATAGACTGGCTATATCATATGAGCACATTGTGGAATTCTTGTTTAGGTGTGTGACGGACCGGATGGCGTCGGCGAAAGTGAAGGAATCCGCAATTACATGTTCTGAGACACTGTTGAGTGCTCGTTCAAGGGGGGGGGGGGACTTTATAAACGAGAGTGTGGTGCTTCTTCTTCATCTGCTTACGGTTTTATCCCGAGGGAGTGCAAGTCGAAAAGCTTTGATAATGTCTAATTCATTGAAATGTTTATTTAAATTCAATATTCAGTGATTTATCAGTCAAAGCAGAATTAAGCCTAAAATACATTTATGTAAAATATTATTTTTGATATTAACTTATCTCATTCACCTCATCTCCCATGTTAACCTTAAATATTTCTTTTTTTTTCTCAACAGGTGCTGTGCAATGGGCCAGGTGTTTGTGTGGCCCCCTGCTTAGCATTTGTATTTGCTGCGTTTTTTCGCCAGATTGCAGTTCAGCTTGGCCTTGCACAGAGAGTAGGTTCAAGTGATTCTACAAACGTTGTGTTTGTGGAAAGCGTCTGCCGTGTTCGCTCTCTCTCACTATCGGCTTGGCTCCTCCGACCCTTCCTCGATGCTCTCATTGTGCAGTGGCCTCCCCTTGTGGTCCAGTTCCCATCCACCTGTTACCTTGGCCGCCTTGTGTGATGGCAGCAAATTCACACTGAAGCAAATTGTTTGTATTTTTATGCACTTTTTCAAAAAATTGATTAACATCAACTGGATTAATCGTTCAGAAATTTTGTAGTCACGTGTGTACACTATGGCTGTTGAGTACAGGAACAATGAGGAAATTGGAAGTGCAGCATGTATGAGCCAACTTAACTGAGGGATCTGAGAAATCCACGTCTTCCATTGACTCTGCACACAAACCATTTCAATACCTTCTACATAATGGCCACCAATTGTTGTCTGCCAGTTTAAGCATGGCTAAGCATTTAACATCAAACTAGTTGCCTCACATGATTGAGATGGTTCAAGGGGGGGAGACTGATTTGTGTTGCTTCTCAGTACATTAATTGTGCCATTTATAGGGGACTAACAAGGTATTACCAGTCAGGACAGTTCACAGAGACACCACATTAAGGTCAGCCAAGTATTACAACCCCTCGGGGGTATCCTTAACTGGTCACCCTTGCCAGAAGAAACGACTTTTCCACAGCACAATTTCTCCAGAATGACCTGCATAGAGGATTCAATCATTTAATTTTGACCCAGACATTTTGGGGCAAGCCATTAGTATTTAGTCCAGAAGACCACTGCTCCATATCTTTCTAACAGTCTCACTGAAAGCACTGCAAGCATTGGGTGACAGCACAACTTGAGAGGGTACCTTGATGGTTTTGAGGGGTTGGGGGGGGTGGGGGTAGTCTGATGGTGTGGCCTGGCATTCAGGTAGGCAAAATAACTGATTTTTTTTTTCATTTGAAAGGATCCTATCACTAGTGTCAGAAAGAGGAATGAGATAATTACACCTACAGTCATTTAACTGGCCCAACAGCAAGATCTTCACTTTATAGATGATAACACCCATCCAGTATACATGTTGTCAATGCTGCCATTCGCAACCACATGACTCGCATGGAGTGGCTTGTACAATCTCCAGACTTTTGTCCGATTGAACATGCACGGCATATTCTACAAAGGCATGTTTGTTGCGCAGACAGAAAGGATGGCCTAGAGGTGTGCACACTCACCTCTCTGTCGTCTCGCCGGGATTTGATTCTCAGCCAAGCTATAAACTATCACCTTGGTATTTCACAGGGAGGGTGATTCATCAATGTGTGTGCCATCCCTCGAATGCGCATTAAAGATCCCATAATGACCTTCACAAAGAGTAGCCGAGCTATCACCGGAACGCTGGCCAAATTCCAGATTCCTGCCCTGCCTTGTGTCAGAATGGTGAACCATCCAGCTTGTAACCATAGCCATTAACTTCTTCGGCAGCACTGACGCTCTGCAGAGCATGGTTCATGATCTGATCGTATTTGTGGTCAGGAAGTCTCTCATCTCATGATCAATTGGAAGGGGCCCTCCTTGAAGATTGGCACAACATCCCACAGCAAAATCTGGATTGTCCGATTTCGTTGACAAAATGTAAAGCTTGTATTGGCACCAATAGTGGTCATTTGGCCATTAAGGCCAAATAAACAAAAAAATACCAGTTTATCGTCCCCGCCCACTTCCTTTTTTTGAACCCACCTCTTTTTTAATTTTCTGTTATTTTGTCAAACGTCCCGGAAAAAAAACCTTTAAAATCCATATCTTCATGTACGACTCTTGCACCATTCTTTGAATCGATCACTTTCGCCCTGTTGATGCTGAGTTTTTATAACTTCTACTGAACTTCTACCAAGTTGGACCAGGGAGCACTGGTGAGTCCACATCCCACATATGTAAGTCTGTGTATTAAATTTTTACTGTAGATCAATATAGGAAGATGGCAGAGTCAATAATTTTAATATGCACAAAGTGTGTCTTTTTTTTGTATTTCGCCATGCATTTATTATATATTTGTTTAAAACTGTGGATTGTATTTTAATACACTTGGTGAGTGTGTACATGACGTGACAGGTATACTCGCGTCATATTTGTTTGGGGGTAGAAAATTGACATGTTTGGGAAATGACTCATGTCATTTTTTTGGGGGGGGAGGGGGTGGGAGGGATGAGGAGGTAAAAAATTGACATGTCGGGTACTGAAGGCCCATGGCCATTTTCAAAAAAAATAATAACAAATATGGGCTTCCTCCTTCCTTTACAAAAATAAATAAATCTGGACTATCAAGTGGTATTTTGTTTTTTATATTTGGCCTATTGTAAGCTCATCTGTGATCATTTGTAGACTGGAATATTTTCCAATTTGCATAATTATTGCAGACAGCCATGTTTTTGCATGACAGCTTAACTTTGGCTTCCAGTGACATTTATGGTGTTCAGATCAATGTGGGGTCAAGTTGTGACAAACGAGGTTCTAAAGCGGGCTCTTATGCCGAGCATTGAAATTATGCTACTAAAGCAGCAGCTCACCTGGACTGGTCACATGGTCAGAATGGGGGGGGGCTGCCAAAGGTTGTATTATGTTGTGTGCTTTTCCAGGGGCAACGCAACATTAGGGACCACGGTTGCGTTACTTGGACTGTAGAAGAGACTTCTCAGGGCCACTGGCATTGATGTACAGAAATTGGAAGAGAGAGCAGAGGATAGGCATGCATAGTGTGTGTCAGTGCTTTGTGAATTCTCTCTGGCAGAAGCGATCAGGGCAGGAGAGGCAGATACCAAAAGTAACTGTCGCCTTCAGCGTGCTTGAGCACTACCACCGGTAGATCATTCACCACCAGTATTTGTGTGCCATCACTGTGGAAGAGGTGTTCCCTCACGTATTGGGTTAACCTTCCGTGAAAAAGCTTGTGCTCGATGCTCCCTTCAGACAAATAACTCTCCTTGCAATGAGTCATTCTCAAAAACGAGTTGACTGCTGATGGCGGACTCATGTGCTCATCCTCCTCAACCACAACATGAACATGTTTGAACGTACAATCTATCTATAATTCCAGCATTGTGTGTGTGTGTGTGTGTGTGTGTGTGTGTGTGTGTGTGTGTGTGTGTGTGTGTGTGTGTGTGTGTGTGTGTGTGTGTGTGTGTGTGTGTGTGTGTGTGACCGCTGTTCCGATCTAATTGAAACTTGCCAGGTATATTGCTGGGGACCTGAGGATGTGCCTTTTCAAGGTTTGATATTAATCGGACAAGTGCCTCCCAAGTTATGGCCATTTATTTACCAAACCAATGACAAGACACGTTGTTGCGTGGGCGTGGCCGATGGGGAAGGGAAGCTCAGCCGCGTTCCCCATTACGGGTTACAACGTACAGACTTCTGGAGAGTGATGACTTCGTGTATTCTAATAATTTCTCGATTTCTTATGCGCATTTATAGATGAACACAATGCCCCAAGTTATGATCGTTTCAATATGAGACGGTGCATAAATTTCGGTAACATCAGAGTGCTGGTGTGCTCCGAACCAGGAAGTAATTTTTTTTCTCTCTCTCTCTTCTACTCTCTTTTTGTTTTTCCTTGCCACGACATTGCGAAAAGGTAAAATATGTTGGCGCTAATTGAATAATTGGGTATTAAAACTAAATTGCGAATAATCGTAACTGTAAATCATATTCGAACTTCCTGGCCACGCACGTCCGGGCACTCGAGAGTGAAGAAACGGCCAAATGGTTGTTGTTTGTTGCTCGCGGTTTGAATATTTATTTATTTATTATTATTATTATTTTTTACGGGCACGTACTAGTAAAACAAAATATAACAAAAAAAAATACAAGCCTCAACTTTTTTGAGAAGTATATTCCAACATCAAGTATCATGGAAATATTCAGCAACAATGCTGGCATTTAATGAAAAAAAACAATAAATACCATGGTATTTACACTGATATGATCTACAAATTGTGGAAGTTGAGCAGGTTGTGAAGCTGCATATTTGATAAGCCATGCAGATTTTGGGAGTTAAAAGTTCAATGAGGCTCGAGCTGCTGGGAGAGAATCAGATGACAACCACTGGTCACGTGATACATTACCCGCTGTTTGAGTGCAGCGACCTGACGGCGCAGTGCTCCTGCAACAGCTACGAGCTCCCCATTCTGGCTGCGCAGATCCTTCACCTACCACAAACCAGGACAAAACAGTGAATGGAGAAATGGGTGAAGGGAAAAGGTTAAAATGAAGGTCAAGTAATGAAAGTTGACATTTTCCATGTAGAAAATATATAATTTTTTGCTATTTTCCAAGTTGATGTGATATTTTCTAAGTACAAAAAGGGCATAATTGAAAAAGTGAAAAATTGAATTTCGAACTTGTTCTTATAATAACGTCATGTACCAAGTTTCAGAAGAATATGTTAAAGGGTATGAGAAAAAAAATCTTTGAAAAACCACAGGTGGGACGGACAGACAGAGCAAACTGTCCTCTCTAGTGAAACTGGTAGGGGACTAATCACCATAAAGCAACATGACATATACGAGGGTGATCCTAAAATGTCACCCCATAACACAGTAGACAGTACCATTGGATACCCATTGACTTCAACATGCTCGGTTTGTTTGTTTATTTGTTTGTTTATTTATTTTAAGAAGGAATGAAAATCACATGCACTTAAATCCAGTGAATATGTGGTGAATGAGGCAAAAAGTGTCACGTCCAAGACTTTGGTGTTGTGTTCTGCATGTGGTACAGCATAATTGTGGAGGAAGTGCTGGACTCGTTTTTTTTTTTTTCCACTGCAGATCTCATAATGATAATGCAAAACGATATGGTCATCTCCATGTACTGATAAACCCAATGGAACTAACTTCCCAGTGGAGGAAAATGCCAATGTGGTTGTAAAAGATAATCAAAGCACTTTGATGGTGTTTGGCCTTTTTTCAGATATGGAGTAGTCTTTTCATCTTATTGAACGAGTCGAGTGCTGGATTGTAGTTGTGGCACCAGGTTTCATCTCCAGCAATGATTTGTTCCAAGAAAGTGCAAGCTTCCTGAAGAAAATGCTGAAGATGTTGGTTCAGATTATGCTCCTCTGTGAAGACATGTACCAGTTCAACAATCTTTCTTTTCCCCAGATCCTCACATGACTGCGATAATCCTGACCGTCACTTCTTTAAATATGATTTGACAATCTTGAAGCAAGAGTTCCTGAAAATGATAACATGCTTCAATGGAGTCCATTTTACGCACCTGGTTTTCATCTCTGGAAGGATGATATTGTTACGGCTGTGGAAATTCGCAAACCACCATCCAGGTCCCGTAGGTGAGGTATCTCTTAAGTACATGTGTAGTTAGCCCCAAACCCGTTGTTTAGAGGGAATTAATGTGATTCATTCTGGCTGCGACGCTTTGAGTTAGCCATTTTTTCTGTTCTATCGTTTATTTCAAACAAACAGCATCTCAAGAACCACGCCATCCCCACCACAGCGCCAACCACACTACAACCACGCCACCTCCACCATCTACGCTACCACATCTTTGCCACTCGCCATTCAGTAGGCCCTGTGCGGTTACGATCTCAGGGAACAAACAAAAACCAACAACGATGCTTGGGGGTTTTCCTGCCTGTTTTTCCCGTCGAAATTCTCCACGCTCGGTGTGGGGGAGGTGCGATCCGAGCAGGGGTCAAAGGTCATGTAAAGGAGGGGTCTGATTTTGGGGGAATAATTCCCTGGCTCTGAGCCAAGACTGACGGCCCCGGCCCCCGCACGGCGCGGGGTGGAGGGCGAGCGAGAGGTCACGCCCCCCTTCGAGAGGCTTCTCCAAGAAGCTCGAAGGGAGGCGGGGCCGAAAACGGTGCTGAGCGAAACGCGGAGCCCCGCGCTACAAAAGGCGGACAGGACGGACCTTGAGTTGGTCGAGTGTGGTTGGTCGAGGGTTGGTCTTCATGTTGGTCTTCTGGTTCATGGTCGTCTTCCGGTTCATGGTCGTCTTCCGGTTCGAGTCGCGAGCTTGTTGTTCCTGCCTTGCTTCTTTGATCCGTGCGCGAGCGCGGAAAACAGCGCCGAACAAACCCCATCCGTTTCCCTAAAACCCCGTCCGTACCGTCGAGCGGACCACACGAGCGGAACGAGCTCGCGGACCACGCCGGAGGGGCTCAGAGTTGCGGTCGCAAAAGGAGGACTCGACGCGATCATGGAAGTCGCACTTCCATTTTCTTTTGGGGTTTGGTGTAAATGTCTGTGGGTGGCGCCGTCCGTCAAGTAGTATTGTTTTAAGTGTTGCCGTGTGTTCGCGTATTCGGTCATAGCTCTGCATTGTTGTTGTTTTAAATTGCTTTATGTGCATTCTGATTCTGTTTGACTATACGTGTGCTTTGTGCCGTGTCTGTGTGAATAAAGTGCTTGCATGTTGAATTGTTCCCCGTTTCGCTGCGTCCTTTCCTTCGTTTGAATCTCCATCTTGCTTCACGTAACGGGTTCGTCGTGGGCTTAATACGCCCGATAATTAGTCGGAACCGTCGAGGCCGATGATAACACCGCTCGGTTATCCCGATAGTACGGAACGGACCGCTTAAGTGGCCCGTGTCCGGAGTCGACCTACGGCGAGGTGCGATCGCCCAGTTTACCATTCGCGTGGGTACTTAGGGAGGTCGAGTTTGGCGAACAACCCTATCCCACACGGGTGGCCGATTGGCATGATCGTGGTGAGGCCGAAAGGCCCACCCATGACTAGCTCCCGGCGTTAGTCCGAGAGGGTCACGACAGAATTGTCCGTCCGGTGGGCGACGTGCCGCGATTCGAGTCACGTGGCCGATCGCATGCCGGCCAGCGCGAATTCGCAGCAATATTTATCACTGAACAGTAATCAAGTGTGGACAAAATCCTCTTCTGTGGAATCAGATTGCACAGGTTACCCCAATGGCTTTCATGAAAACCTCACTATTCAAGGGTCAAATAACCTTACTTGTTTGCTTTGAGGGTACTTACATTATGTACACCAACAATGGCAGAATTTTCGCACAACTCCACAGCACATTGGGATTGCAACTTGTCCAATGGCATTTGGTGTTCGTACCTGAGCATTTGCCTCATGCTGTGATCCCAGGTTTGAATCTCACACATTTTTAATTTGTCCCTCTTAACCTAATGTCCTTTTAAAAAAATGTTTAAATACATTATCTTCTGATGTTCTTATCTTACATTCTTTACATACATGTACAAACGATTAACCTTAAATAATTTAAAAGGAAAATGCTACTTGGGAAAGCTGAGGCCTGAAAAGAAAAATTGCAAAGCTTGTGTTCCTGATACATTTTCACATAATCATGATGAATTGATCCTTGATAGACTTGAAAAAAATAATTCAAACGGAGATTGGCTTGTTTGGTGTTTCCATTTGAGCACGTCACTCACAAATGATTGGATCCCAGCTTCAAATCCCAAATACTGTTTGAATTTGTCCATTGTCTGTTCATGTCCTTGTAATTATTGTAAAACATACAATATCTCAAATAAGCAAATTTGTGCTAAACTATACTCTGAAAAGTCTGCTAGAATGAAGGCATAAGCCTTTAAAAGTCTTACCTTTTATTCTCAAGCGTTTCCATAACTTCCAAGACTGATAAAGATGCCAGAATACATCTCTGAAGTGTCAATATCGGGAGATTGCTAAACCACCAAATTGGACTCTTTCTTTCATTACTTTTTTTTTTTGTATACTTGTCGAGGCTCGTATGAGAGCTAACACACAACTCACAGCAAGGGGGCATGAGACAAGAGGTGCGGGAGTGGAAGGGACAAAACAGTGGGGAACAGACACTCAGACTTTGGCCAAGCTAGCACAATAATGGCTGAAGCATTTACGATGATTCTAACATGAAGAAGCGACATTGACTCTGGAATATTGCACTCGTACCATAGCGTTTTTAAATAAATCAAACTTGTTCGGTAACTGGCAGTCATTCGCATAACCATTGCACGCCACTTACACATGCGCAGATTGGGAGTCATAGTTAATTAATTAATGCACATACACTCACTCAGGTTCGCTCCTGCATTTGTTTAGTACAATGCAATGGAAATGCAATCAGCATATTAGATGCAGCCACGTAAACTTTGTTTCATCTGATATAATTCTATGCACATTTTGATTGGAATACAACTCATGCACAAACTGAAGTATGTAACTTAAACACATGATTTCCACAAGACAATTGAACCACAATTTACCACATGATACTATTCACACAAAAAAGACAGAAACAAGTCAGAAAAATAATAAATAAATAAATTCTGGATGGAATCCCCCAAAATCAACCAGACAAGGTAGGAATGACACCACAATCCTTTTACAGATTGACATTACAACATTTCAAAACATTTTCTGACTTAATCCCACAACAAATTTAATACATAACTACAGTTCATAGAACAATAATCTGTTTCTAGAACACCTAATCAAATCTGTTTCTGGTGTATGTTCCCCCTCCATGCCCTCCCTTATCTCAAATGGCCGCACTGCTGACACCGCACGTGAAAAGGCTGAATTCCTAAACTCGGTGTTTGCATCGAAATCTTGTGTCCAAAACCCATCGCTTTTTCTACCCACCATACACAGTCGCACCCAACTGTCCCTGGACTCTGTGTCCTTTTCTCCTGACAAGGTGGAGAGCTTGCTTTCAAACCTCGACTCAGATTCTGTAACCGGACCAGACGGCATCAGCCCACGTGTCCTATAAACCTGCTCTGCTGCTCTTCCTCACCCTCTCTCTGTTCTATTCACCCTCTCATTTGCTCAAGGTCATCTGCCATCTGCTTGGAAATCAGCAAACATTACTGCCCTGCCTAAAAAAAGGTGCAAAAACAGATCCCTGCAACGACAGACCAATCAGCCTTCTCCCAATCAGCAAGGTTATGGAATCCATCATCGCTTCAGACATTAAATCCTTCCTCTTCTCCAATGGCCGGATTTCCGATCATCAATTTGGTTTCAGACCAGGTCACTCGACCCTGTGTATGCTGCTTCTGCTCTCCCAACAATGAATGGAGGTCCTCAATGCCAGACATGAAATCAGAGCCGTATCCCGAGACATATCGCGTGCTTTTGACACGGTCTGGCACCCTGCCCTGCTCACCAAACTCTCTTCCTATGGTATCCAAGGCCATCTCCACTCATGGCTCGCAGACTTCTTCTCCTGTCGCAGTCAACGTGTGGCCCTAAATGGAGTTCTTTCATCCCCTCTTCCTGTCCAGGCTGGAGTTCCTCAAGATAGTGTTATGGGCCCTGTTTCTTTTCTGGTTTTCATCAATGATCTCTCTGACTCTCTGGAAAATCCTCTTTATCTCTTTGCTGATGACTCCACCCTCTGCCTACCATCTGTCATCCCTCAGACTGGCATGCAGCAGCTTCTTCACTCACTACAGATCTGGGTAAAATCACAAGCTGGTCCAACACGTGGAACATGCCTTTCAATCCGGACAAATCTCACACTCTCACGATGTCTCTCCGAAACGACTGTTTAGAAAACCCCCCCATCCACTTTCTCAACAATCCTCTGGAAGAAGTCCTTTCTTTCAAGCTTCTGGGTCTCACTATCTGCCATCTTTCCTGGGAAAACCACATTTCAAACCTGGTCTCCAAAGCCAGTCTCCGACTGGGAATCCTCCATCAAGCAAAGTCCTTCCTCGGCCCACCTGAGCTCCTGACCACTTACAAAGCTTTTGTCCGCAGCCTGATGGAGTACTGCTCTCCCCTCTGGGCTGGTGCTCCTGCCTCCCACCTTTCTCGGCTCCACGCTGTGGAAACACAGGCATTTCGGATGATTGGCATCACCCACGATGAGGCTGAGTCTTTGGGCCTCTCACTCTCTCACCGCAGGCAGATCGGTGGTCTTTCTGTCTTCTACTATCTCCTCTCCAGTCTCGCCCCCCCCTGCTCTCTCTGCGATTTGTCCCCACCACATTTCCGCAGGGCACTCAAGGTCCACCAACAACCCCTTCTGGTAATACTACCAAAATCACTGCTCACCTTCACTCTCTTTTTATTCCTCTTTTTCCCCACCTTTGGAATAAACTCCCTCACTCGATTCAATCCCATTCTTCCCACCAGGCCTTCAAAACAGCTGTTCACCACCACCTCTTATCATCCCCCATCCAAATCCTCGATCTTTTCTTTCCCCGTTAATCCACCCAAGCCCACCTTCAAATTCCCTGCTTTCCTTCCTGAAAGTCCCTGTAATGTCCATCTTGTATTCCCCCATCCCTCTCCCTTCCACAGATCTCCTCATGTCTCTGTTCCCCATTGTTTTGTCCTTCCCACTCCCGCCCCTCTTGTATCATGCCCCCCTTGCTGTGTGTTGTGTGTTCGCTCTCATACGAGCCTCGACAAGGAATACATACAAAAAAAACCAGAATACCCCACGCAGTGTTGAAGTATATACAGTATATATTGTTGCGAATTCGTGCCCGCCGGCGTGTGAACGGCCACGTGACTCGAATCGCGGCACGTCGCCCACCGGACGGACAATTCCGTCGTGACCCTCTCGGACTAACGCCGGGAGCTAGTCACGGGTGGGCCTTTCGGCCTCACCACAATCGTGCCAATCGGCTACCCGTGTGGGATAGGGTTGTTCGCCAAACTTGACCTACCTAAGTACCCACGCGGAGGGTAGACCGGGCGATCGCACCTCGCCGCAGGTCGACCCCGGACACGGGCCGCTTAAGCGACCCGTTCCGTACTATCGGGATAACCGAGCGGTGTTATCGTCGGCCTCGACGGTTCCGATTAATTATCGGGCGTATTCAGCCCACTACCAACCCTTTACGTGAAGCAAGATGGAGATTCAATTAAAGAAAAGACGAAGCGAAACGGGAAAACAGTTCAACATGATGCACATTTATTCTGTGGCACACAGAGAGCACACATATACAATTACAACAATTATGCACAAAAAGCAAATGTAACAAAAGAAACAATGACGCAGAGATACTACCGAATAAGACCGACACACAGCAACACTTAACAGTTTTACTTCACCAGACTGGCGCCACACACACACGTTTACACAGAAACAAAAGAAAAGGGCCACCCTCAAAGACAAGGGGGCAGACGGGGCCTGTGGGCCAATATTTGCGCGGGACCTGAAAGAGCGGTCAGGTCCGCGAGACCGGGTGGGTCCTACCCGTGTCTTTGTAATGAGCCGCAAATGTGGCAAGGCGGCGGTGCCACGACTTCGTGCTCCTTCGCGGGTTTCGTTGGCACTGCTTGGAGTGGGGTGGGAACGGGGCCCCCTTTTCGCACTATCTCAGCGCGGGGGAAAAAGGGGGGGGGGAATTGTTGATGCTCTGGGGAAAGAGTATAGCTGGCTTGCTTGGGTCCCGTGACGAGCGATTCCACCGCGACCTCGTCGCCGACCGCCGTCTTCCTTGCCTCGGACCCGAACTCCTCGGTTTCTTCCCCCAATTCTCCTCAGTGGACTGCCGAGAACCACCGGGACGCCCTCTCCTCCCGACTCCACTCCGCGCTCCAAACTGACTCTGCCAAAAACACTCTCCGCTCTTCCAAGGCCGACTCTCCGCTCTTCCAAGGCCGACTCTCCGCTCTTCCAAGGCCGACTCTCCGCTCTTCCAAGGCCGACTCTCCGCTCTTCCAAGGCCGACTCTGCCCTCTTCCAAGGCCGACTCTGCCCTCTTCCAAGGCCGACTCTGCCCTCTTCCAAGGCCGACTCTGCCCTCTTCCAAGGCCGACTCTGCCCTCTTCCAAGGCCGACTCTGCTCTCTTCCAAGGCCGACTCTGCTCTTCCAAGGCCGACTCGACCTAAACCGACTCTGCCCAGATTCGCCCCACGCTCGGCGCTTTATAGGCCGGCAGGAGAACCCATATGCAAATTTCCGGATCAGGACGAGCTCGGGGGTGGAGCCACGCTCGCCCGTTTGGACGGAGAAAAAGGGGCGTGAATCTCCCCTGATCCTAGAATTTGCATATCTCGATTCCACACAGACGCGCCTGGAGGCGGGGCCAAACCGCCCCGCGCTTGCTGATTGGACGGATCAGAAGTGGGCGTGTAGCATTCCTGATCCGAATTCTCCTCGGAAAGGCCGCATTTTGCACTCGTGGCTCGGCGCGTGTCTTGTACGAGCCCAGGACCGCCCGACGCTTGGTGCTCCAGGTGGTGCGGGAATGGCCGCAGAAGGAGAGAGGTGAAGGTGGTGGAGATTTATGGTGGTGGCTTATGGCCATGGTGCCGTTCGGAATGGCGGTGATGCGATGTTTGCGGGAGCGAGTTGTGAAGGTAAAGATCGTGGCTGTTGGCGTTGTTGTTGTTGTGTGATGGTTGGAGCGTGGTTGGTTCAAAATAAAGATAGAACAGAAAAACACCTATCTCAAAGCGTCGCAGCCCGAATGAATCACATTTATTCCCTCTAAACAACGGGTTTGGGGCTAACTACACATGTACTTACAGAGATATCTCACCTATGGGACCTGAATGGTGGTTTGCGAATTTCCACAACCGCAACAATATTTATAACTTAAATTACAATAAAACATTGATTTTAGTGTTAGTTAAAGAAAATTCGGAAGTCTAGTTCAATTGAAGTATTCCAGAAGCAGTCCGCAATACCACCCTTATACACCACTCCATTGAACCTTTATTTAAATTGAAGTACTATACTGCAAAACTGGAGGTTCTTGGAAGTAGTATGATGGAATTTGTGTTCTGCAGTCTTCAAGTATATAATTAAATTTAAATAAAATAAAAATTGTGGAAATCGTATAAATAAATAAATTCCATCTTCAACGGCCATTTTCCACAGTATCTGTTGCATCACCCTATCTTACACGCAACATTAGTTATTCGTGCTTGTTTGTGTCCTTTACGACGTCCTTTAAAACAATGTTTCCAGTTTGGAATGATTTTGAGTTATGTTTGACTGCCAGACAGGCAGGCAGGCAGACTGAGTAAAAATATCTCACTCCTCTCTGCACATGTGCAATCAAAATTGATTCAAAGCCAAAGTACATTAAAACTAAAGACTAATCTTCCTGTTAATCTTCCTGTTAATCCGATTCATGTTCAAAATATAACGTTCAATTTAAATAAGCTGTTCATCGATCATAAACTGATAAGATGGTCATGAACCAATTGCTTAACCCCGCTTTTCGCTTCGCATGCACGAAAACATCTTCATGAAATTATTACTATTACCACACAGTCCCTTACAACAAAAATGTCAAAGGATGTTGTGATGGCATTCCTTTAATGATTGTGGTATCATTCCTTCCTTCCTTGTTTAATTGTTTCAGGGGTATTCAACAGGTTTTATCCTTTTTTTTGATGACGGTAAAAGATTGTGCTCGTTTTATCACCGCACATGGTACTCGTTTACTTTCTTGTCTTAATTAATATTTTTAACTTCCTAACATGAGTCCTTATAACATTTAACAAAAGAAAACACACATCAACCACCTCACCTTTTCTTCAAGCCTTGCGATGCGCTCAAGCTTTTTCTTCCGGCATTTTGATGCAGCAACGCGATTTCTCAGCCTCTTTCTTTCAGCCCTTGCTCTCTCTCGTGCTGTTGGGGAAAGTAAAGGACCCTTTCTGCTGCAACTCTCGTCCTCCCTATGCACATACTCCCCAGCCTCAGGTACCCTCTGGGGTTCTTCTTTGACACTCTGTCTGTCTCGATTCAAGTTCAGTAATGAGGCCTGAGTAGCCAGGCTACAATTTTGTGCCTCTCCAGAGCTTGAATTTTGTGGATTTCCAGGTCGTACAGATTCGAGTGCAGGACCAACACTTGGCATAGAATCTAGTTCTTCTTCTGTTGAGACACCCATCATTCGGCCATCTTCTGAAGTTGTTTTCTCTTGGAGTTCTGCAAGAGCAAGCATAAAGCCTGCAGCAAATCCTTCCTGCTCATTGGTGCCGACATGAACTGTGGAGGTTGGGGTTGATACCGTAGAAAAAACACTATGAGCTGATGCCAGGACGAGCCGCTCGAGTTCTGGTGAGGCTAATTTCAGGAGGCCAAGGTCAGGGCTTGTCAATGTACACTCATCTGATGTTGGCCCACTGATCCCAAGGCATGGCAATGCTTCCACTTCACTTGTGGCCTTAACTTCAGAGTTCATGTCCAGCCAAGGATTAGGGACAATGGTCACATTACTGGAAAAAATGTTGGAACAAATGGTCAATAAGTAATTTAACCTGCAAGCAATTCAGAATTTGCAATGTAACAAATAACATTAAAATCAAAAAGAGATGATTGTTTAAAAAAAAACAAAAACAGCCATGTAAATGTAACCCAATTATGTAAAATGAAACACTTATCAAACGGATTTTGTTTGGGATTTTTTTTTTGACAATCATCTGATATGGGGTATATGCAAGCTTCAAATGACAAAGCAGCATGACTGCAGCACTTGATGATGAAGCTATGTTCAAGAGAAATAATTTTTTTAAAGATTTTTGCTCAATCCAATTAGGCTGCCAGACCACGTGACCGTTCAATTACTCGTGAATAGCCTGGTATCCGCATGACTTAGGGAACATTTGTGTGAAGTTTCCCCTCGATCTGTCCAGCTGTTCTGGAGAAGATTTTTATGGGTTTTAGGGTAATTTCAATATGACTGCCAAAGCATGTGACCTACGACATCATGTGTGAACGCTTTCTTCCTCATGGATAGACGGTCATACGTGTAAAGTTTCACCTCAATCTGTTCAGCCGTTTCAGAGAAGATTTTTGAAGGTTTTTTTGTTTTTTCAAATAAAAAAACAATGTGGCTGCCAAACCACGTGACCGATGACATCATCAAATTTTTTTCTGTGGACTAATTTATCCCTTGATGACCCTCAAAATTTTTCATACTGATCAGATTATAGCGATCTACAGTATGTATGCAATTATGACTTCAGAATGAAGGCACCTATGACATCATTTGAAAAAAAAATCACACATTCCCCATGAGGAATAAGTGTCATGTGCCAAGTTTCAATTTTTTCCTTGGTGCAGTTTCAGAGATAGAGGTCCAATTTTTTTCATTTTTTCCAACATGGTTGCCACACCACGTATGACATAATTATAATTAAAACATTATACACGAGTAATTGCTCCAATGGTGAAAATGTGGTCTTAATCTAACAAGCGGTTTCAGAGAAAAACACTCATGTTTTGTGCAGACAAACAAAGAAACAAACAGACCCAAATTCAATACCCTCTCCTCTGGTGAGGGTAACTAGAATGGCCACTCGGTAGAGCGTATACCTCTGCCAGGATGAACAGTTTGTTTTGTATCCCACTAATAGGCCAGATCAGGATCCGGACCTTTACATTACAGAGAAAGTTTATACGAGGATTTTACTTTTCATCAAATTAATTTTTATATTCATCTGAATCGAACAAACCATGCAGACAGAATTTCACCGCAAAAATTTTTTTTTTTATTTCGAGCAACGCTTTAAAACTATACATAATATCAGGTCAGGAATGGGAGCATGCACCGGAGCGTGCGCCGGAGCAGCACGTCGCTGCGTCCACTTTCTGCCAATACTCCAGGGACCTCCGTCTGGCCATCCCCCAGGCAGATGCCTGGCCCCCATCTCCTTGAGATGTTGATCAACCTGCTGCAACCACAAGGCACATGGTCGGCCCATTGGCCTCTTCTACTCACGAGGCTCCCTCATACATAATGTGCTAACACGTTAAGTATTAGCAAATCACGTGTTCGTTTTTACTGTAAGCAAAGAGTGCAACATTAATTTCTTCATGATTGAAAAAAGGACCAACTCGAACAACATAATTCACTGACCAGGCAGTTAAGTACAGTATTAAAAAATTACCCCCATGTGGGGGTGACGGTCATCTCTATAATACCACAAGTTCTCAATGTTCAGTTATGACCGAAGACTACTGCGCAGTTCTACTGTGAAGCTCGAACTGCGCAGTTTGGTTAAAGATGACTCGGCATTTTGGCACGCACACACGAAATTATATTTTGAAAATAAATGCCGACGTTTACATTTCGGGTTTTGAAACTTTTGCACCTTCGGCGGAAAATGTATAAATATAAAAGGCTAAAAATGTGTTTTATAGCGAACGAAGTGAGCTTAATACTTAACGCGTGCACGTGAGAGAATAGGAAATAACAACAACAACACAATAGCCCTGGCTATTTTGAATCCGTGTCGTTAGCTATGACTTTTTGCTTCCGGTTGTTGTTAAACGCTGTGCGGTGTATAAACACGATTGGGTTTTATTACTATCTTGTGAATATTACTTAACGCGTGCACATCAGAGAATAGGAAACAACAAAAACAACACAATACCTTGGCAATTGTGAATCCGTGTCATTGGCTATGACCATTTTGCTTCCGTTTTTTGTTTTGTTGCTGGTTTTTTTTTGTTTTGTTGCTGGTTTTTTTTTGTTTCCGGTTTTTTTCATGGAGAATGATGCATGCCTGGAGATCATGATCGGAAGTGTTTATTTTATTTATTCAATTATTTTTTTTCCCAAAGTTAATTTTATACTTCCGAAAGTGATTTTTTTCATGACAGGAAGTGTTTATTTAGTATTTAACATTACCGGGAGTGATTTTGAAACTCTTTCCGGAACTTTTAATTTGTTTTATTCTTGACCAGAAGTGATCGTTCATTTATTTATTTATTCAATTATTTTCCCCCAAAGTTAATTTCAATAAAGATATCTCCTGCATCATCAAAAAAATATTTTTTAATCGTGATTTATATTATTTGTTCGCTGATCCCGAATCCAGGCCGAAGTAACCGGAAATTGCGTCAAAATCATCAGCTGTGCGGCGCTTACATGTACCACGGTATAGTTGGCAAGTATACAGTTGTGAACAAGTTTTATGTAAAGTCAGAAGCGAATGTAAGAAGAATTCTACGTTCGTTTCTAGGCTTTGCCTATTCCATATTATTTATATTTCATTTCTCCTTCCTTCCTTCTTTGCGAATCGCATCGGCGTTTTTGGCCATCTTCCAGATCACGTGACGATCAAACGGGAAGGAAATTCAAAAATCTGTCCGGTTAGATACAAGATAATATTTTTTACTATCATAATCAATAAACAGTTGCCGAATATCTTGTAGAATGGCAGACTAGATAGGTTTTGAAAATGGCGATTTTTATAACTTACGTGACCTCGTGACCTCGTCCCTGACCTTGAACCCGGACAAAAGTTATATCGTTGTGCAACACTCATCGACCTCTACCCACATACTAAGTTTCATCAAGATAGGAAAGAAAAATTGTTGACGGACGTACGGACGGACGGGCATTTGGTCCGGCTTTATTAGGTCATCTCGGTGGAGATGACCTAAAAAGGGTTCTACAAGATGAAAATGTTCTGGTGCACACTCATATTTATGTACCAGTTCCTGATGAAAATTTCTATGGTCCTGCTTATTTCTATGGTCAACTACCCATGTAAAAAAATTTGACAGTTAAAGTTTGTATATAGCAAGTCCAAAAATAAGATGCTTTCAGAACTTGTGGGAAAGTTATAAATGTTTGGAATTTTTACATCCACCACCGAAGGTGGGTGGAGGTTATGTTATAACCCCGTCTGTCTTTTTCGTGTTTGGCTGTGAACAGGATAACTCAAAAAGTTGTGGACGGATTCAGACTAAATTTGGTGGACAGGTTGGGTGTGTGACAAGGACGAAATTATTAGATTTTGGTGAATATCCGGATTATGGACCTGGATCAGAGAATTTTAAAGTGATTCTTCACCATTGAGGGAGGGCCAAAAACGATATATAGCACGATACCTCAAAACGTTGTGGGCATTCGGACAAAACTTGGTGGATAGGTTGGGAGTGTGACAAGGAAGAATTGATTCACTTTTGATGAGGATCCGAATCTGGATACGAGAATTCAAGTGATTATTCAACATTGAGTGATGGGGCTAAAAACTATATGTAACACGATATCTCAAAAAGTTATGGACCAATTTGGACAAAGCTTGGTGGATTAGGTGAGTAGTTGACAAGATCAAGCCAATTAGATTTTGGAGGTCCGGGTCCAGATCCGGCCTATCAGTGGGATCCAACACGTAAACTGCTCAGCCTGGGAGACGTATGCGCTCTACCGAGTGCCATTCTAGTTATATGAGTGAACCTGGTTGGGAATCTTTTGATCATCCTTTTATGAAATTAAAAGGAAAGCAATTAAATGTGGAGTAGTTGGGTAAATGTATCGGCTTTAAAATGTGTATAGATTATAGCCAAGGATAATCACCACATTCCTTTCATAACATTTCATTAGAACTAAAACAATGATATCTTACCTTTCATCTTCCGTTGTTCCCAATATTAAAACGGCAACATCATCCACCGCACTGCCTGTTGTCAATGTTCTGGCTGTTTGTTTTTTTGATGGTAATGCAGCCGTTGTAGTATGAGTATTAGGAACAGTGGTTGAAGTTATTTCGTTTGGGCAAAATCGTGTTGTTAGGTCGAGAGCGGGTTGGTCAAGATTGAGGGTGAGACCAATTCGGCTTATGGTTGTACGTTGTCTGTTGATTTGACTGTTCTGGTTGCGGCTGTTTGGGTTGTTACGGAGATCTTCTGTGGGGTTCATTTGGTTGTCAGATGGTGATGGTGATTCGACTGTGCTTTGAGGCAGTGGAGTTGAAGTATGGAGTGGGGGGGGAATCTGAACTGGTGACATGGGAGCTGAGACAAGAGGTACTGGAGAGAATAATGCGAGAGTGAGGGTGTCATCATGGTAAAATGGCATCTCCATGTCAACCTAGGCAAAGAAAAGGGAAGGAAGAACTGCATGTTACCATGTATGAAAAGACATTTTGTTCCCAAAAACATTTCGCTTATAGCTACAAGTACAGAGGTGGTAGATGTGGTGTCGTGGTAGGGGTGCTTAGAAGGCAGACACGAGCGGAGGAACAGTCGAGCCCGGCTTTGTTGCACCAGCGGGAGCGCGGGCGTACTTTGCCCGCAGCTCTCCTTTATTACGTACCCAATGCACTCACGAGCCGCGGCGACTACGGCACCCACTTCAACGCCTCAGGCGGCGCGCACTCCTTATATCCCTGGCAGACACGATGATCACGCCGACCACTCCCCCCACCATCATGCCCTGCCCCGCAGGCCCGCAGGCTACACCACACTCCTCCCTCCTAAAACCATGATTATTAAATGATCATCATCATAATAAGCATAAGCAGCACAAAATACCACGATATAAAAGCAGTCAAGGTACACAAAAGAAAAAGCATAGTATAAAAGCACATCACATCATATAACGTGTCGATGCGAGCGAGTGGAGCTGCAACGGCCAGGTTCCGAAGACTGAGTTGCCCATGAACCTACAAAACCCTGACCGCGTTACCGATATGAAGCAGCAAGGCGAGAAGCACAGCAGCACTACGCAGCAAAAGCGCCCCCAGGCGGCTCATGCTTACATGCCCTCCGGCGAGGTCGTGGCGACCCCCCCCGAGCAAACCTCCCCCGGCACCATCAAACGCCTCCGGCCGACAAGGCGGCACATCTCCCCCAGCCAGACCTGAAGCAGATAAACATTCCGAGGCCGGAAGCCCGCTGTCTGGAAGCCGTGGTGCCAACGCCAGACCCGACTGACCTTGGGTGGGGGCGCTGAACAGCGCCGTTGGCTGGAAGCAACAAATGCCCCGTAACAACCCACGCACTACAATCAGTTGAGATTCCAACGCATGTCCAAACGGCCTCGAGCGAGAACAGAGAGCTGCGCCCCAGGTGCCAGGCACGTCTGACCTTGCCGAAACCAGAGGTGGGGGTAATGCTGAACAGCGCACCAGCCCTGGCTCCGAGACGACCTTGGAGACCCACACAGCAACTAGACGGTAGCCATTCCATACAAACCACCCACTCAGGCTCGTCATAAATCAATAAGAACATCATTCGTGCTATTGCAAACTCCTTTCTTCGTACAGCGCGTTCTTCCGATGAAATCCCTGCACATGACACAGTAACCACCCGCGGCCCGGGGCAACAGGAGGCAAATAAAACCTCTTTATTTGCCACAATCGCTCCCAAAGCCTCCACATCACATTGATCATAATGCAAATCCCATCGATTGATCTCAGCCAAACCTACTCTCACACATGAACTGTCGGCATTTATTTCAACAACGTTAAACCGCATCACTAGAGCAATGAAAAACAAATACGCAATGAACAGCAACTCATAAACCACATCATGTGTACGTCTCTAGGTTGTCGTCGCAACGTTGCGATCCGTGACCTTCTTGAACGCGACGGGCTCGCTGCAACTCCCCGTTGAAACTGCCCGAACAACACAGGCACGCCTTGCATCATGAGCGCAGCCGAAGCGCGAGAGCTCATCGCGAGAGCTGGCACGGCTCCCGTTGCTCCCGAACCGCACATCACCGTTGCAGGCAGCAACGAACGGCCGCTCCCGTTGCATCGATGCGGCTCCCGCCGCCAGAACCTCGCCCTCGGAACTCGAAGAAAGCATCGAAGGGAGCACCGGCGCACCTGGAGGTACGAACTGGAGATCCAGCCCGAGGTGTGTCAACCAGCCCCGACCCAAAAGGGCGGGCCCCTCCCCTCGCACCACAAACACCGAGAGCAGGGCGCTTCGACCCCGGTAGAGCACCGAGACGTCGGCCACCGCAGGCAGTGCAATCGCTTCGCCGGTGTACGTGCACAGCGCCAAGGTCGTCTCGACTAGGCGAACACCGCGAAGACTACGAGCCGCCCGCTCGCCCATGATCGACACTGCAGCCCCGGTGTCCACGTAAAACACGGTCGGCTCGCCATTCACCTCGACTTCCACCGTGATCGGTGTTGTCACCTCCGGACCAATGGAAAACAGACTCAACACGGGCAGCATCAGTGCCCCGGTCACCTCAACCTCCCCTGCCATTGATCTTGTCACCTCTGGACCAATTGAAGGCAGGTCTAACATCGGCAGTATCTCCCGTTCCGGGTCACTGGGATCTCTGTGCCCAGGCTGAAAAACTCGACCCGGGGCGTTACCGTATACGCCATGCACCGAACACCATACCGGCAGTAGGTCTCGACCCGGGACGGAAGGATCGCTTCGCACACCGCCATCTATGACTGTTATGATGGGCGATGACTCTCGGCACACACACCGTAGACGTCCCCGAGTGCTCAGACCGCCGTCCGAGTGATTGCATTGCAACGCTCGTCCACGACCCGCGCCGCAGACCGTGCGCGCGGCCGTGTGCACCTGGAACATCGCGCTGACCTCCGGATCATCTGCTGCGCACCGACCATCGAGACCCCGGACATTCCTCAGAGCTTGCGCGACGTCCAACGCCGCGTCCGAGCTGAACTGCGTGTCCTCGTTCTTTAGCCGTGGCCTTGCAGAAATCATTCCCCAGATTTGTCGTGCCTCAATTAAACGAACTCCGAGCGCGGCCGTTGTCCACTCGACGTGACCGAAGTCGACTCCGACGAAGGCGGGCACGCGTCCGTGCGCCGTGCCCCGACTTCCTGTCATGCCTGAGCTGGCCGCGCTGGCGAGCCTCCTGGCTCCGGAGCCTGCGCGCGCGGCGAGCGAACCTGCGATACGCTCTTCGCGATGCGTACTCCTCCGGAACCTCGAACCGCGCGGGGTGCGCTGAGTTACTCGCTGCCGATCCGAACCCAAACACCCTGCACACGCCGATCCGAACATCCTCGTCGCCAATCTGTGGCGTCGTGGTAGGGGTGCTTAGAAGGCAGACACGAGCGGAGGAACAGTTGAGCCCGGCTTTGTTGCACCAGCGGGAGCGCGGGCGTACTTTGCCCGCAGCTCTCCTTTATTACGTAACCAATGCACTCACGAGCCGCGGCGACTACGGCACCCACTACAACGCCTCAGGCGGCGCGCACTCCTTATATCCCTGGCAGACACGATGATCACGCCGACCACTCCCCCCACCATCATGCCCTGCCCCGCAGGCCCGCAGGCTACACCACAGTAGATAAAAGTCAGCATCTAAACGGCTCCCCATCTGCCACCTCTCCCCTCCCCCAAAAATAAAGAATCAAATCAAACAACACATTAGACACCGAATATATTTCTCCCCACCTTTCATTTCCTCTGACCCCCCCCCCCACACCCACATCTATTCTAACCAAAAAAATCATGCATTTGTTGTTTTTTGCATCACATGCTCAAGGTTGAATTCCAAGGCCAGCTGAGCATTTTTTTTTCCTTCTTCCAAAATACATTACACAACTACACTTATGAATGCTATCTCAGGCAGATTAAATAGTATTGTTACGTTTGAGGGGGGGGGTATGCATTCAAAGGGTAATTAGGATGTTTAGTAGGTATGCCATGCTGTTCGAGTTTACCAGGATCTCGATGTAATAAGTAGCAATTCAGTGGTGATAAGTTGTCTAGTAAATGTTCATTTCTTCAAGGGGGAAATGATAATTGTCACGTAATTAGATAGGGACACGGGATAGGGTAAGTGTGTCTGCGTAAACCCCTTTTAGTCGTCCCTGGAGGCTTGCCGTGATGTCACAGGACAGTGCTGCGGATGGCTCTGCCCCGTGATCACGATTGGCGGAAGGCGACGGCACAGGGCCAATAAAACGGCTCGATTGGAAGTGACGAGGACGGGAGGATAAAAAGGTTCTGTTCGGGGTCGAAAAGGGAAGAGGAAGAAGATTGGGACATAAAAACTGTTCTGGTGGAGGCTGTTGTGCTGGGAGCGTGCTGTGTTGTTGCGCTGATTCGGCCCTGGTTTCATCGTGTCTTGTAGCCTTGCTGAGCCTCGTGCCTCACCTCGGTTGGCTCTGGGGTTCTGCTGGCTCGGAGTACGGGGTCGAACGGCGGGCGGACCTGCCTCCCTCTCCTGCTCGCAACTTGGCGCCAGAACTGGTTCCCTGGCGGCTGTGAGCGGACTTGGGCCAAGACCAGGAGGTCGACAGCACCACGGTGTCTCCTGCCCCCCCTGACGAGCGCAACGCCAGCTCGTCCGACGCCAATCTAGGGACTGTTGCGTCCACACCACGGGCCAGCCTGACCACCAGGACCAGCTACGTGTTTGTGGGTGTGTGTGTGTGTGTGTACCTGGCGCCTTAGAGGGTTTGAGATTTGTATATTCATTAGAATTGTCTGTGTTTTCCCCACGCCCGAACCCACACCACCATCCCGTCGAATCGCCCCGGATCCCTCCTCTTGCCGAGTCTTGTTATTTCTGGTTAGAGGAATAAACGTTATCAACTCAGTGAAAAGCGACTCGTGCCACCTTCCTCGTCCCGTTTGCGGTAGAGCGATTAGAACCGCCATCTTTGGGTTGTAGAGGATAAACCGCCTCCATCGTTTCGGCTCATTCTACGTTAGCGGGACTGTTCAAGTCCCGTGGACATCACAGTATCTAATAATTTCCTTCATAATTTTATTTAACTTCCAGCTCTTCTATCACACACAAACACGTGAAAAACTCCAAGTTCGTGACAAAAAATAATTTTGAATGAGCAAAAGCAAAGTTCTGCAACACTTCTATATGTCTCATGTGTAGCACATGACTGCAGATAGCAAAATTTGCTGGGGGATGCAGCGAGGCCCCTGATGCCATGCCTCCTGCAGGTTACAGCAGGAATTTAGCATTTCACCAGGGTTTTGACAGCTACCCAGGAAGGGCTACCTTTGACCCAAGGTAGAGCACCATTCTATGGCCATTTCAAAGAGAGGTTAGCTTTAGTCATACACACCTTAGTTCCTCTGAAGCCAGAAAAGCCAAATCAGGTCCTTGGGAAGAAAATTCCAGTCATGCACATGAATGTTGTACCTCATCTATCTGTGACAAAGCAAAACCAATTTTCCTCTTACAAACCCATGGGCCTTGTCCAAACCTCCCTTCAATCTAGTGACGTAACTTTCCACAGATGGTCCGGTTTTTGTCTTCTGGTTACAGACCAAATTACAAGTCCATAGGGACCCACATCTCTCGACCAAACTTCAGCTAGGTGGAGCGTTTCATGCTAGTTGATCTGATCACTATATTCCCAAACCACAAGGAGAGGCTGGCAGCCTGGTTGGTTCCCTCCTGAGGCTGCTGTGGCCCTTGATGATACTGCTTCAAAGGTGCGACCCAGCAAAATCTCTCCATATGTCCTTTCCTACCACACCTATAGCAGTTACCCAGGAAGGGCTACCTTATACCTCAGGGGGATGTGCTCCCAAGGCCTAGTCACTTGGATTGTAGTTCAGGTTACCTCCCAATAGGGTCAGATTGCCCCATTGCCATCTTCCTGATAACCATAGCCCCTTTGTCGAATTTGGCAACTGCTGGCTTATGCACCTTAGCATCTGGGCAATACCTTTTCCTCTGATCGATGAGCTGAAAGGCACAGTTTGTCACATTGACAAGTCCAGTTTGTTGTGTAGGTTGTACTCTCAAAATGCCCGTTACCATGTGTCTGGTATACACCACTCATGCTTTCCCATCAAGCACACGTGGACACACACCCAGCTGGATGACTTTGTGCTCTTACTGGCTTGTGCCTTGTGGAATCTGCTCAAGTCGAATGTTCAGCTGGGTCATCGCGAAAAGCACAGTTTGTTCCACTGAAAGTGCAGGGTGTACTCTTCTTCAAAAATGCTCACAACCACAATACACATGCACCACTTGGTTTTAAAGTCTGCAAGTACTGACAGGCACAGGCATTCCCCAAATCGCATGGTACTCATTGTTATTACTGGCTTGAGCCTCAGGGACATCCACTTAAGCTGGTTCAGCATCGCACTTTAAAGAACAGACTTTTCACACACACCGGCAAGCAACCAGGTTGCTGCTTTCTCAGCACACGCACTGGCACTTGTAGGCCAGGGGCCAGACCAGATTTCTAGTGGTCTTGGGTACTTCATCTGCTCGAAAATTTTCATTACTTTCAGGTGTTAGGCCCATGGGGGTAGACTATTGCTGGGGTGGATGTAGATTTTGAAAGTGGTATAATTGTTTTGAGAAATATGATAAATAGCCTACTACATGTATGGGTAGACTATTTCTAGGCCTGGTGTTGGCTTAACAGTTAAGGTGGCTGGCTCAAGATCCTGGGGTCATTTTGGGCTGTTGTATTAACACCAGGTAGGCTTGACTCAGCCTGTTATCCTTCTGAGGTCAGCAAAATGAGTACCAGGTTTCTGGTAACAGGGGCATTGCATCAATGGCACAGCTGTGCCCCTAGTAAATGATGCAACCAAGCAGCCACAGGTTGCATACGAATAAATAAATAAAGACTATTTCTCATTGAGAAATAGTCCACTCATACATGTAGCCCCACGCATAGACCTCCGTGTTAGTTTTGTATGTTTTTTGTCAAGAAATCCTGACTTGATGTTGAGAATTTCTAACTCTTTCATTCATAGATATCAAAGGCTGAAGATATTTCATTCATAGATATCACAAAACAAGGCTGAAGGAAATGTGCAATAGATTGATAGAAAATGCACTTATTACTAATGAAAACAACTGAAACTAGAAGGGCACTCGGTAGAGCACATACCTCCATGATGCAATGCCTGATCCACGAGAACATCATTCTCGGGCCCAATACATTTTTGAAATATCATGCCCTATCTCTCAATCATCGTTTTTATCCCTATCTCTCAATGGTGAAAGATCACTTCAAAAATCAAAAAGTTCTCGGATCCAGATCTGGATTCGGATCTTCACCAAAATCAAATCAATTCATCCTCGTCACACACCCAACCTATCCATCAAGTTTCGTCCGAATCCGTCAGCAACTTTTTGAGATATCCTGCACACAAACAAACAAAGAAACAGACTGACAGGGGTGAAAACATAACCTCCTTCCATCTTCGGTGACGGAGGTAATTATGTGATGTAAATATACTTGTGTAGACCAGTATAGTTGTTGAGTGGGTTGGAAAAAAATTATTGTCAGTTTCAAATTTTGATATGAATGCTCTCCTTTTGCTTTGAGATTGCTAAAAAAAAAAAAAGAGAAATAATAAACAAACATGGAATTGATGTCCGAATGAGTGCCGAGAGAAATAACATGAACATAACTGTGATTAAACCTGCGATTGAAAGGAGATTCAGTTGTAAATTAGAGAGAGGGGTAGGGAGGGTGAGGGAGTGGGAGGTAGGGAGAAAGAGAAAGTTCAGGATCTGAGCTGTATCATAGTTTCTGAAAATGCCAGACCGCAATATCATATTCGACATCAAAGCAGTCTGGTGACATTTGTAAACTAAAATGGCACTTGGTCCACCTCCGCCAGGCATGAAAACTACATTTTGTATCTCATTGATAGGCTGGATCTAGATTCGGACCTGAAACAAAATGTAATCGGCTTGTTCTTGTCACCTACCCAACTCATCGACCAAGTTTTGTATTTGTACCTAGTGCAATACTCTACGTGTATTGGATATTGATATTGATGCCCAGTTGCAAGTCACCATCTACATTGCCAACACTAATCCATCCATTGGGACCATACTCTGTGCAGAGCGTTGGTGCTGCCTAAGCAGACTCCTTGGCTATTGGGCACAATCCTGGATGAGTCGCCACTCCGACACAGGACACCAGCAAGCTGGCACTCATTTTTGCCGACCTCAGAAGGATGACAGGCACAGTCGACCCCACCTGGTATTAATTCAACAGCTGAGTGGGATTTGAACTCAGGATCCTAGAATCCCAAGCCCACCACCCGAACCATTAAGCCAACATCAGGCATATTGCCAATGAAGGAGACATAATTACTCAAATGAAAAATGTGTTGTTTTTTGTTATCCTGAAAAATAGACTGCAGTGAACACAGTTGTGTGAAAAGATTGGCCTTTGAAACCCTATTTTAATCTTCCTTATGAAGGGGGACAAATACACATTGTGTTTGACATAGGTATATATATATATATATATATATATATATATATATATATATATATATATATATATATATATATATATATATATATATATATATATATATATATATATATCTATGTATATATATTCTGGATAGCAGACGGAACCGCAAGCAGACAACAGATACAGTAGGTGTCCCAAGATAGTTATCCCATTAGTGTACATGTAGTTAGTTCCCTACCTTTTGTCTTGTGGGACAGCAGGGACGACGTTGCGATGGGCTATTAGTTAGGTTTATTAAATCATTTTCCCCTCCATTCCACTTCCCACTCTTCACTCCTGAGGTAAATCTGCCTCGCTTGCCCCCTCGTCTCGCTTACCACAGCGAGTCACGCAGTAAGGTGGGTGGGTGGGCTGGCTGCACCACCATCTACCCGAGGCCAGACATGTGCGGCGTGTCACGTACACTTTTGCACCCAGGTGGGTGGGCTATACCGGCGTCTGGCCGAAGCCCGGCCCAGGATGGCGGACCACGTAGGGGGGTCGTGGCCAGTCAGAACGCCGACTCAGGCGATGACGTCAGATTCGGCATGGCCCCTCCTCCGAGCTCTATAGAACATGGAGAAGTCCTCCATGTGGTGGTTGTGTGAGTGTGTGTGTTTCACGCTGTCTCCTGTCCTTGACTCCACCCACATCTCGCCGGCCCTCCTTCTGTTCCTCTTTCCGCCCCACGACCTCGCTTCCTGCTTCTCCAAGCCTACTGCTCCACCCTCGCCCTCTGGACTTCTCCATTCAAGCTCCTCCTGTTCGGAACACGATCTCCACACGTGCGGCTGTGGCTAGAGCGACGTGGCTATTGTCGGGTGCCGCACCACGGAGCATCCCTCCCCCAAAACACCCAGGTACTGAAAACTAAAACCTCAACCCCCTCCCTCCCTGGCTGCAAAGGTGCCTTTTCATTGGGGTTTCTTTTTCCATGTGTGTGTCTGAGTGTGCTGGCACCTGTCTGTTAAGTTAGCCTGCAGAAGATTTTTTTATTGTTGTGACTGAATAATCTCGCGTCAAGTCTGCACTGTGTCTGCTTTGGTAAGTTGCTTGTATAATTGTCACACCCGCACACCCCTCTCCTCTTTTCCTGAGTTACACACCTAATAGACCTTTGTTGTGCCACATACTTTTCCTCGCTTGCTGTAAATAAATAATTGTTGTAGAAATGTTCCCAGCTCGCCTTTGTCTTTTCCCTCATTGGTCCAGCATGGTTCGAATCCAGGTTTAGCAGGGTCTTTATTGTGTAGAATTTCAAAGGGCTGTCTGGATTCAACGAATAAAAACTACAGGGAAGCTTTCATTTGCAGAGGCTGTTCTTAAAATCCCAAAAATTAAGCCGCCAGTCAGTGAAGCCATTCTGTTCACCAATTCCCCAGTCCAAGCTAAATTACAGACGAAGTCGGTGGATTGTCAAACCAAGACTATAGACCTGCAGGAATGCCAAACCGAAGATACAGATGGCAAAACGGGGTTTAGCTTCTCCAAAATGAGGTTCATTGGATTTATTACAGAGGTTGTTCATTTTGCAGCTCAAGCAAAGAGGTCGTCGGAAAAAAATGAAAATAATTTCTTTGGCTGCTTGTAAACATTTGGGGTGGGAGGGCTTCTCCTCGAAGGAGATCAACAAGATATTGTTGTGGTTGAGCAAATTCGCAAACCACCATTCAGGTCCCGTAGGTGAGGTATCTCTGTAAGTATATGTGTAGTTAGGCCCAAACCCGTTGTTTAGAGGGAATAAATGTGATTCATTCGGGCTGCGACCCTTCAAGATAGCCGTTTTTCTGTTCTATCTTTATTTTAAACCAACCACGTCTCAACCGCCATCACACAACAACCACCAACCGCAACGCCGCTTCACAACAACAACAACGCCAACAGCCACGACCTTTACCGTCACAACTCGCTCTCGCAACCATCGCATCACCGCCATTCCAAGCGTCACCGTGGCCAGGGACCACCACAATAAACCCTCCACCACCTTCACCTCTCCTCCTTCCGCCGCCATTCCCGCACCGCTTGTGGGCACCGATCCTGGACTCGTACAGGGCGCGCGCCGAGCAGCGGGTGCAAAAAGCGGCCTTTCCAAGAAGTCGGATCAAGAATGATACACGCCCACTTCCGATCCGTCCAATCATTAAGCGCGGGGCGATTTGGCCTCGCCTCCAGGCGCGTCGGAGTAGAATCGCTATATGCAAATTCGAGGATCAGGAATGATTCACGCCCACTTTTCCTCCGTCCAATGGGCGAGCGTGGCTCCGCTCCCGAGCCGATCCTGATCCGAAAATGTGCATATGGTTTCTCCTGCTCCACTATAAAGCGCCGAGCGCAGGGCGAAGAGAGAGAGGTTTTCTTTTTCGGGCTCGGGCAAGTTGTGGCGGCGGCGAAGTGTGGCAGCATCAGTCAAGACGGGTCTGGAGGAGAGTCGGTCTGTCGGGGTTCGGAGTCTGTCGGAGTCGCTCGTCGCGGGACCCAAGCAAGCCAGCTATCCTCTTTCCCCAGAGCATCAACAACCCCTCCCCTGTTTCCCCCCCGCGCTGAGATAGTGCGAAAAGGGGGGGCCCGTTCCCACCCCATTCCAGGCAGTGCCAGCGAGGCCCGCGGAGGAGCGCGGAGTTGGGGCACCGCCGCCATTTTGTGGCTCATCACAAGACGGGTAGGCTCCACGCAGTCTCGGCCACAGGCCCGTCTGCCCCCTTGCAGTTGAGGGTGGCCCCTTTTTCTTTTGATTTGGAGTATATGTGTTGTCGGCGCCGTCTGTAAAGTAAAACTGTGTAAGTGTTGCCGTGTACTCGCGTAGTCGGTAGTAGATCTGCATTGTGTTTCTTTTGTTGCAATTGCTTTTGGTGCATAATTGTTGTGTTTTTGTTACATTTGCTTTTGGTGCATAATTGTTGTAATTGTATATGTGTGCTTTCCGTTTGCCGCGGAATAAATGTGAATTATGTTGAACTGTTTTTCCCGTTTCGCTTCGTCTTTTCTTTAATTGAATCTCCATCTTACTTCACAAAAGGGTTGGTCGTGGGCTAAATACGCCCAATAATTAATCGGAACCGTCGAGGTTGAAGATAACACCGCTCGGTTATCCCGATAGTACGGAACGGGTCGCTTAAAGTGGCCCGTGTCTGAAGTCGACCTGCGGCGAGGTGCGATCGCCCGGTCTACCCTCCGTGTGGGTACTTCGGTAGGTCGAATTTGGCGAACAACCCTATCCCACGCGGGGGGCCGATTGGCACGATCGTGGTGAGGCCGAAAGGCCCACCCGTGACTAGTTCCCGGCGTTAGTCCGAGAGGGTCACGACGGAATTGTCCGTCCGGTGGGCGACGTGCCGCGATTCGAGTTACGTGGCCGCTCGCACGCCGGCGGGCGCGAATTCGCAACAATATTTTGCAAGACAGGGAATAAAGTTAACTGAGACTCAACAGTCTCAGGACTCTTCAAGGGATTAATGTTAGCAATTCAATGGAATGCAAAAAGTCTAATGGCCCATGGGTCTGGATTTTAAAAGTTTATTTCTAAATTTCCAACGAAACCTGACATATGTCTACAAGAGACGTGGCTCAAAACTCGCAATCGATTCCGGGGTACACCTTTATCCGAAAGGAGAGTAACTGGAAATGGAGGTGGATGTGGGATTCTTATTAAACTTGGTATTCCCTTCATGGTAACAGAATGCAAGGTCAAATTTGAGAGTAATATTATTACAATGCATGACAAGGGGAAGGATTATAATAAACTTTTACAATCCTTGCCAACAGTTGGTGATTAAGGCATGTCAATAGATTTTTAGGAGGTGTGGTGGGGTGGTTTTCCTTTGTGGTGATTTTAACAGCCACAACATTATTTGGGGCTCCAGAACCACGGATAGAAATGGTGTATGCATCGAGGAATTCATGGACAAATTTGATATGGTGTTACTCAACGATGAAGTGGGGACTTGTATCAATCCATCTACGGGGAAGATGTCTCCTTTGGACCTTACCTTCATATCGCCCTCAGCAGAGCAAAATGTGAATGGAAGGTGCACGAGGGTCACTAACGTTAAATTAGGAAGGGAACCATGGTGCTGATGGACTCTGATGGACCAGCTTAATGGATTTTTTTTCTAAGGCCAACTGGGGCCTTTTATCAAGTCGATGTGCCAAGGAAGTGAAGGAAGAGATGGTTACTGATCATATTGATAGCCTGAATAGGAATATGGTCCAAAATATAAGTAAAATTGCGGGTGACAATCCCAATGTCCAGGAGTTCCATTGGCAAGAGAATTAAAGTCCCCTGGTAGAACGAGAGTTGCAAACAGGCTATCCAGGAGAGGAGGGCCGCCCTTAAAAGGTTAAGAAGAACCCTGAGGATGGAGGATGTCTTGGAATTTAAAAGGAAAAGGGCATATGCCCAATGGGTCATCAAGCAAGCTAAAACAGCCTTGTGGCGATCATTTTGTGATTCTATTAATCCAGATATCCCTCTTAAAGTTGTATGGAAAAGAGTTGAAAGTATTAAGGGAATCAAACCTGGGTGGAAGTCTATCCCAGTTCTCATTTTCCAGAACAAAACTCTTTGTTCAGATGTGGACAAAGCAGAGGCTCTGGGCCAACATTTCTCTGGAGGTGATGGTGGAAATAACAGGGAGTTGAAAGCACAAAGGATTCGATTTGCAAAGCAGCATATGGTCGTCATCAATGACGAGCAGCCTCTAAATTCCCCACTTCATCTGGATTTTACTCTTTGGGAGCTGAAGCAAGTCATGCAGAAGGCGAAGAATAGTGCCCCTAGTCCAGATTGATTGACATATCTTAGGGCCCTGTCACACCTTGACGTTTTAGCCAGCGTATGGCAACGTATCAAAATGTATGTAAAACGCTGGCGTACGCTGAACAATTGATGTTTTTTTCAGTTTTGGGCGTATTCATAACGAGTTGGACGTATGCATAACGTATTAGTAACGTACACAGAAAGTTTTGATAACTTATACCAACGAATGCTTCGCGTGTTGTCGGCGTTCACAATGTATGCCCAACAATAGTCTAACGTATGCATAGCGAGCGGCAGCGTATCGCCGACGATCACGTGGCGTAGGCTATTAATAGGCTGCCGCTCAACGATTTAAATCATAACCGCACTAGACATCGAAGTGTCAACATCACCGTCATGCCCTGTCACACCTTGACGTTTTAGCCAGTATATGCTCACGTATGAAAAATTTGCCAAATATGCTGGTACACGTCGAATACGTTATGGGTAAGTTTTGTATACGTTAAGAGCACGCTGAAGCACGCTGGCATACGTCGTAGTACGCCGAGCTTGTGGACAAATTTTAAGCATGCTCAAAATTTGTCGACGTATGCCAGCGTATGACTCGCACGTTCTGCATACGCTGGCCACAAGTTGTAGGCACACGTCGAGACACGTTACTTGTAAGTTACTAATAAGTCGAAACACGTCGAGGTAATGTTTAGCGTACCCGAAACTTATTTCTAACCTATGAGTAACGTGCTTTGAACCTTTGTGTAACGTATCTCAAACACATATTGACGCATTTGATTGACGTCTTCCGGACAACCACAGAACTTACTGAACGTGTTTCTAACTTACAGCAACCGTATAATGGCATATTGGCAGCATTTAGGAGAATTGGTATATAAAAATGGGCTTCAGAGGAGGAACCCGTCAGTGTTTCAGACTCCATGGTGAGTAGATGTCCATGTCAGTAGTATCAGTAGTAGTAGTAGTCGGTGAGCGTGTCAGTAGTAGTAGTAGTAGTAGGTCCATGTCAGTAGTAGTAGGTGAGCGTGATGGGGAGGGTGTGGGTGATGATGGATCCTCCTTGCGTCTGCATCCACGGCCACAGCCAGGAGACTTCTTTGCAGCATTCTTTGAAGTTTTCTTCGGCATTTTTTTTTATGTTTTTCTACGCTGAACTATTGATTTTTTTTTTCAGTTTTGGGCATATTCATAATGAGTTGGACGTATGCATAACGTATTAGTAACGTACACAGAACGTTTCGATAACTTATAGATAACTTATAACAACGAATGCTTCGCGTGTTGTCGGTGTTCACAACGTATGCCCAACAATAGTCTAATGTATGCAAAGCACGCGGCAGCGTATCGCCGACGATCACGTGGCGTAGCCTATTAATAGGCTGCAGCTCAACGATTTAAATCGCTGCCGCTTAACTATTTAAATGGACGCTGCCGCTCGACGATTTTAATCATAACCAAGCTCGACATCGAAGTGTCAACATCATCGTCATGCCGAAGAAAACTTCGAAGAATGCTGCCAAGAAGTCTCCTGGCCGTGGCCGTGGACGCGGACGCAAGGAGGATCCATCATCACCCGCACCCTCCCCATCACGCTCACCAACTACTACTGACATGGACCTACTACTACTACTACTACCACTACTACTACTACTGACACGCTCACCTACTACTACGACTACTACTATAACTGACATGGACATCTACTCACCATGGAGTCTGAAACACTGACGGGTTCCTCCTGTGAAGCCCATTTTTATATACCAATTCCCCTAAACGCTGCCAATACGCCATTATACGGTAGCTGCAAGTTAGAAACACGTTCAGTGAGTTCTGTGGTCGTCCGGAAGACGTCAATCAAATACGTCTGCATACGTCAATATGCGTTGGAGATACATTACACATAGGTTCAAAGCACATTACTCATAGATTAGAAATAAGTTTCGAGTACGCTAAACATTACCTCGACGTGTTTTGACTTATGAGTAACTTACAAGTAACGTGTGTCGACGTGTGTCAACGATCGCATAACGTGCCTACAACTCATGGCCAGCATATGCGGAAAGTGTGAGGCATACGTCAAATTTTGAGCATGCTTAAAATTTGTCGACGTACTCGGCGTACTACGACGTATGCCAGCGTGCTCTTAACATATACAAAACTTACCCATAACATATTCGACGTACGCCAGTGTTTTAGACAAATTTTTCATACATCGGCATACGCTGGCTAAAACGTCAAGGTGTGACAGGGCCTTTATGGTCAAGCATTTGGAGGACAGGGTTTTGAGAGTGTTCCTTTCACTATTTAATAAGAGTTGGGAGTTAAGGAAACTTCCCTGCGATTGTAAGCACTCTTTTGTAATCCCTATTCTTAAAGATGGGAAAGATGGTACAACCCCATCCTCATACCATCTGATTTCCCTCTCCTCAGTTGTTTCCAAATTAATGGAGAAGATGGTACATAATTGCTTGGTGCACTTCCTGGAATAGAACAACCTCCTGTATAATGGTCATCGTGGGTTTAGAAAGGGATGGTCCGCTATTACACTGGCTAATGATGCCAGGAAATCTTTGAATAACACTGAACAACAAAAATTTTTTACTGGAGATGTGTAAAGTGATTTAGACTAATTTGGGTACGCTGATTTCAAAAATCATAACTGTTTTGCTGTATCACGTCAGGATTTTCAGTAACAGAAATATTCCCATTGCCTAGAAGTCAGGATTTCAATGAAATTTACAAAAATTCATTTATTCATTTATTTCATCATGAATGCTTCAAAATTATAGAAATTACAGAAAAACTACACAAGAATGTAATTAAAAATGCTTTAGGCATTTGGCTTTGCGTTTGTGCTGCTCTGTGTCAGTTTCACGATGCAGGAACCAGCAGAAATCGCCCATCATGTTCGGGTTGTGCCGCCCTTGATAACGCGTCTCCATGAGTGAAATCTCTTGGTGGAATCGCTCGCCGTGCTCGTCCGAGACTGCTCCCAAGTTGTCAGGGAAGAAGTTCAGGTGCTGGTGTAGGAAATGGATTTTCAGGGACATCCTGGCGCCAAGTTTCCTGAAGGACTCCAGCAGCTGCTGCACTATTTCTTCATAGTTGTCCGCGCGCTCGTTCCCCAAGAAGTTGTCCGTCACAGCTTTGAAGCTCCTCCACGCTGCCAGCTCTTTGGGGTTTAGAGTTGTCGGAAAAGTTTCGTCCTTCATAATCTGTCAGATTTGCGGTCCAACAAAGACACCAGCCTTGATCTTGGCCTCCGACAAGGTGTTGCCAAACTTTTCCTTGAGGAAAACCCACGCCCATTCAGATCCATTGCCCGTACAAAACTTTTCATCAAGCCGAGCTTTATGTGGAGTGGTGGAAGGAAAACCTTGGCTGGGTCGAGAAAGGGCGACATGCTTCACGTTGTGTCGACCAGGTACATGCTCTTTTCGCTCTTCCCAATCTTTCTTCGTCCAGTGATTCTTATCGTCTCTGCTATCCCAGAGACAAAGGAAGCACATGTATTTCGTGTAGCCTGACTGCAGCCCTAACAACAGCGCCACCACTTTCAAGTCTCCGCAGATGTGCCAGTTGAAGTCATTGTACTTGATGGAATCAAGCAGCTGCCGCATAGTCTCATAGGTCTCTGTCATGCCGAACGCGTGAGCCAGTGGGACTGATGGTTTCTCGTTGCCATTGTGGAGTAAAACAGCCTTCAAGCTGTTCTTCCCCGAGTCGATGAAGAGGCGCCAGTCTGCAGGATCGTGATCACACCCAAGTTCTTTCAACAGACCGTTGATGTCACTGCAAAATGTCATCGTGTCTTCCATCTCAAAGAACTCAGCCATGTCTCTGTGACGTGCTCTGAACAAGGATATCTTGGTGTTAGGTTCAAATAGATTCCACTGCTGCAGCCTTGATCCAAGCAGCTCTGCCTTCGCCTTTGACAGCGAGAGATCTCTTACAAGATCATTTAAGTCTCCCTGGTTCAGAAGGTGTGATTCTTGAGTGTCGGGTTCAAAAGGTTCATCATCACCATCCTCTTCACCACTGCTTACAGCTATGTTCTGATCAGCTGGAGGTGTTGGAACGGGGTTCTCGTCATCATGAGGCACAGGTTTACGAGCAGAGACGCAGTCAGCGTACTTGATGTGACCTTTATTCTTCTTGTTGAAGCCGGCGATGCTGGTGCAGCAGAAATAACAATCATCATGATGATTCTGCGGCTCACGCCATATCATGGGCATCGCAAATGGCATGCTCGCGCGCTTGCCCACCGACCACTGAGTCAAGGTTGTGTGACAGCTTGTGCAGCAGATGAGTGGTGCCCAACTCTGTTCTTGGTCCCCCACCTTACACCCGAAGTAGTGAAAGTAGGCGGCCTTCATTTTCACTGCTGTAGATATACTTCGCTGTTGATCTTTTTTGGTATACCGACCACAGACATAACAGAAGTTGTCAGGATGATTGGTACAGGAACGCCTACTCATCTTTATCTGAAAGAAAGAAATATAACACAAGTTAACAACAATTGTACGAAATAGACATGTTAAAGACATATGTAAATTTCATTGAAATCCTGACTTCTAGGCAATGGGAATATTTCTGTTCCTGAAAATCCTGACGTGATACAGCAAAACGGTTATGATTTTTGAAATCAGCGTACCCAAATTAGTCTTAATCACTTTACACATCTCCAGTAAAAAAAAAATTTTTGAAATTTGTTGTTCAGTGTAATCAGAGGTCGCTTCTGGCGGTATTCCTCAATATCCACAAGGCTTGTGACTCCGTTTGGAAAGAGGACCTCCTTTATACGATTCACAACCACGAGATTAACGGCAGAATGTTTAGGTGGATTAGGTATTTTCTGTCTCATAGAACCTTCCAGGTTAGAGTTGGTCTGAGCCTTTCCTCGGTGTTCCACTTGGATGAGGGGATCCCCCAGGGGAGCATTCTGAGCCCAACACTCTTTAATAGTGTGATTAATGATGTAGCTTCCCATCTCAGGTTCCATAGTAAGATCCTTTTGTTTGCGGATGACATTGCCATGTGGACCCACTGTATGAACGTGGCCCATGCGGGGGAGAAACTTCAGACTGATATAGGTATAGTGGACCAATGGGTCCTCATCTGGGGGTTTAAGCTGTTGGGAGATGTCCAAATTTATCATTTTTTCCCATAAGAAAAGGATGGGGGACACACTGATGGTAGTGAACGGCACTTCCCTTAAAGTGTCATCTGAAGTGTCCTTTTTATTACCCTCATTGAAGGAGAGGGTATTGCATTTGGGTCGGTTTGTCTGTCTGTCTGTCTGTCTGTCTGGCTGTCTGTCTGTCTGTCTGTCTGTCTGCACAGAACTTTCGTGTTTTTCTCTGCAACCGTTTGTCGGATTGAGACAATTTTCACCACAGGTGCGACTACTCATGCAGAATATTTTTTATGATAATTATGATGTCATGGGTCATGTGGTGTGGCAGCCATTTTAGAAATATATCATCAGAGATGGGGAATCCCCCGCCATTGAATGAAAAAGGTCATACATATTCCAGATAATGAGGGAGGTGAATTGGAAACAAGACATCATTTGGTCATCATCTCGAAAAAGTTCCCCAGGGGTGAGGAACGTAGTAACCAAAAATAATTGAAATCAGACAAGCGGTTTTCCATTTATTACAAAAAACATTTTTTGGTGGCCATCTTGGATCTGGCCACGCCCAAAATCAATAGGGTTCTTCCTTTTCAGGTAGTACATGTGTGACTCAAATTTCAAATCGATATGGCGAAAAAACATTTTTTTGAAGATGGCCGCCCCAGTCGGCCATCTTGGATCCGGCCATGCCCAAAATCAATAGGGTTCTTCCTTTTCAGGTGGTACATGTGTAACCCAAATTTCAAATCGATATGGCGAACATTTTATGAGTTATCGCACTCACAGCTATAAATGTTGATGCCCGGACGGACGGACAGCCAGACGACCTGGGTGACAACAATATCCCCCTTCCGCCACGCGGCGGGGGATAAAAATGGAAAAAAACTTTGGACCTCTGTATCTCTGAAACGGCACCAAGGAAAAAATTGAAACTTGGAACATGACAAGTACTCATGGGGAATGAGTGTGATTTAAAAAAAATTGATGTCATAGGTGCCTTTGTTATGATGTCATAATTGCATCTGGAGAATGCTACATCTGATCAGTATGAAAAATTTTGAGGGTCATCTAGCGAAATAATGGTCCACAGAAAAAAACTTTGATGACGGCATCAGTCACGTGATTTGACAGCCATATTAAAAAATGTTTCAAAAACCTTCAAAAATCTTCTTCTCTGAAGTGGTTGAACAGATTGAGGCGGAACGTTACACGTATGACTGCCTATCCTTGAGGAACAAAATGTTCACACATAGAATGTCATAGGTCACATGGTTTGGCAGTCATATTGGATTTACCCGAAAACCTATAAAAAAAATCTTCTTCTCCAGAACGGCTGGACAGATCGAGGAGAAACTTCACAAAAATATTCTCCAAGCCATGGGTGTACAAGTTTGTTGATGAATAATTGATCGGTCACATAGTTTGGCAGCCATAATGGATTGAAGAAAAATATCAAATAATGTTTTCTCTGGAACCGCTTGATTAATCGACCTGAAATTTCACAATTATGATCGAGGAGTGATGGGGAAATACATGTTTTAAATTTTAACTTGATCGGACACATGGTTTGGCAGCCAGAATTATTTACTTTTTTGATGTGGTTGTTTTTAATTTTTTTAATTTTTTAAAATAAGGCTCACTTGGCTGTGCCTGGATGGGTTTGAGGATAGACGAGTAGCAGCTGAAGAGCAAATCCTATCCAGGTTCCTTTTGATGACTTCATCTTTGCTCTTTGCTTGTTTGGGTTCCTTATGATTACTCCAGTGCAGGACTGTACCTATCTGGTCTTCCATTTGATTTGAATTGAATTTATTTTAATTGGTACACGAAAAAAGTGAAAAAATATTTTCACGAAAAAAATAAGTGACCACTATATTCGTTATTGTTGTGTGTCTGTCTGTCTGTCTGTCTGTCTGTCTGTCTGTCTGTCTGTCCCGAGCATAGCTCAGTGGGTTTTGATCCGATCCTGATAAAATTTTGGTGGAAGGTTTATATCATGATCTAGTTGTGTTTTCCTGAAAATGGGCGTGGTGCGCCCATTATGGGCGGAGCCACGCCCAAAAAACGGGTTTTTAGGGGGTAGCCGATTTCAATTTGCATCTTCTCTGAGGGGGTTTGTCGAATCTGACAGGGATTTCGGTACTTGGTTAGCCCAATGGCACCTGCATAGCCCCCGGAGCTCGATTTTTCATTTTCATCCCAAGGTCAAGGTCACAAGGTCACGAACTTAGAAAATTGCGAATTTTGACATAAAAAAAATTTCTTCTCCGAGGGGTTTGTTGAATCTGGCAGGGATTTCGGTATTTGGTTAGCCCAATGGCACCTGCATAGCCGCACAGAGCTCTATTTTTAATTTTCTTCCCAAGGTCAAGGCCACAAGGTCACGAATTTAGAAAATTGCGAATTGTGTTTTTAGGGGGTAGCCGATTTCAATGTGCATCTTCTCCCAGGGGTTTCCTTATTTTTTGGAGTAGGAGGCTACCATTGAAAAGTAGCAGGTTACCATCACCGCAAGCGAAGCAACCGCAGCTGTATGGCCGGGGTCCAGGGCCCTAGAAGCCAGAGGATCCTCGATGGCTGGAGATGCATTCTAGCATGATTTCTGACATGAAATAGTTCTCATATTATCATGCTGTTGGGGTGGAAAACCACAAAAACAGGTGGTTTGGCCTATTCTGGATGTAGTTGCATTAACATACTGACTGACTGACTGACTGGTTGACTGAAATTCAGCAATACTGTATAGTTAGTTCAAGTCGATGGTACATGCATGTACCTGTGGTACCAGTATTCAGTTGGCCAGTTCACAGCTGCTCATACTTGGCCTTCACTTCAGTGAATAAACGGCGATTTTCAGTGCAAATAAACACGAATAATAACATGTACAAAAGCTGCTTTAAGCTTATAGGCTAATTACTTTATAAATTAAAAAGGGACAACGGGTGACCGTGTATTTTGGAGCCGCATCACTTGACAAAAGCTCAAAATGGACGAGGTGAAACACGTGTTTCATGAAACAACGACATCGCACTCATGAGAGTGCAAGTTTAGACCAATTACTGATGGCCAGAAGCTTACCTCCCATGTCTTTGGACTTCTTTGAAAATCCAAAGTCAAACAGGGATTTTCGTTTTGATGCCATCGTTTCGGCACTGAAACTGCGAGGCCTACAAAGTTTATTTTCTTGAGGTCATTGCTGTATGGTATCAGGGTATCAGGCCAACAGTCCAAAAGGAGGCCAAAGCAGAGAACTCTCTATTGCAGGAGGCGTGTTTTAGCTGCTTGTGTTATTTTAGGTCAGTGTTGTGCGAGACCTGGCAAGAGTACAAACAGTAAAAGTAAGCCCGCTTTTATCGAAATACTAATGTGTTTTCGTCTCGGATTTCAAAACAGGGGATGTCGAGATTTCGTGGTGACAAAAAAAATAATAATTGGCGCTGAAGTAGGCAGCTTTTCTCTGAGATCTGAGAAAAATCATCTTTGAAGATGATTTTTTCTCTGAGTAGACGGCTGCGGGTCGCCGGTAACCGGCTTCTAAGGAAACCTCTGTTCTCCTAGGGGGTTTGTCGAATCTGGCAAGGGTTTCGGTATTTGGTTAGCCCAATGGCACCTGCATAGCCCCACGGAGCTCGATTTTTCATTTTTGTCACAAGGTCACGAACTTAGAAAATTGCGAATTTTGACATAAAAATCCATCTTCTCCGAGGGGTTTGTCAAATCTGGCAGGGGTTTCGGTATTTGGTTAAGCCCAATGGCACCTGCATCGCCCCACAGAGCTCGATTTTTCATTTTCGTCACAAGGTCACGAACATAGAAAATTTTGACATAAAAATCATACGACCACCCAAACTTTGAGAGCTAGGATGACAATATTTTTATGCATAATCTTGAGGTCATTGCCCACCGAAAGTCTTGAAACCATTTTTCTCTATCTCGAACACCTTGCCCGTGGCGCCCCCTTCAAGTTTGCTTTTACGCTGATTTCATCAAAGTATGGATAATCCGAGGAGTGCAAAATGCCATAAAGCCTATATGACGTTATATTGTTCCTGGAATGTTCCAGAGGAAGTTTTGCACCAAAGGTCATAATCCTTGACCTTTGACCTTTAAAGTTCACAAAGGTCAAATTTTCAAAGTTGTGGGAATCGAACCGGGTTTTCGACCTTCGACGAACTAACTCCAATAAGCTATAGCACATATCCTGTTTCCTTATTTTAATGTCCACAACATTGTTTTGTGACCTTTAAAGGTTATGCAAAGGTCAAATTTTGAAAGTTGTTGAACGAAACTGGGTTTTCGACATTTTGCAGCTAATAACCTGTCACTCGTACCACATCATGTTGATCATTTTTATAACTTGGTCAAACATTATCACATTGTCTCATCCTTGACTTCTGAAACAATCGACATCGTCAAATACCGCTCATGAAACATCGTCGTCTTCAGACTTGTCCCATTCTAAATTCAATTGAATAATCATGAAAAACGTCATGGGTCAGGGTCAGGTGTCCAATAAAAGTGGGGTTGCATCAAAGCGGGACGTCTTGGCACCTGGTCATCACTGCCAGCAGTTATAATTATTTATCTTATTAATTGTGTAACACACCAGTACACAAATACCACACAAAACAAGTCCTGGCGAGGGTTTGCAATCTCTGATTGCTCTTTTTCTTGGTAGGAATTGTCTTTGATAAGGGATGAATATGGAACCCTCATGTTGAGAAATTGGCTGCAAGATGTACCAAAGGCCTAAATTTGTTGCAGTGCATATCTGGGACTGAATGGGGAGCTCACAGGGAAAGCCTCTTTCTTTTATATAAGGCTTTCATTCACTCTCACCTGGATTATGGCTGTCAGGCCTTTGGAGATATGTCGATGAGCAATCATCTCATACTGGAGAGCATCCAGTGTCAGGCTCTCCGTGTCTGTTTGGAGGTGTTCAGAAGATCCTCTGTGACAGCGCTTCAGGTGGAAGCTGAGGAACTGCCGTTGGCCCTTCGTTGGGAATTTGCCAGAATGAAATACTGGGTTAGAACCATTTCGTCAAGACATAACTATCCCGGTAAAGCCTTGTTTACAGGCTGTTGGGAGTATCAATGGCTTGGTACAAACTCCACTTCTCCTCCCCTGGGCTAGCCTGTAAGAAGAGCACAAATGACATGGGGCTGGATTCTCTTCCTATTAATCCCCTTCATAAAGTTCCAATCTGGCCTCCCTGGACTCTAGAACCCCCCCCCCCCCCTCCCCGTGCCTCTGCCTGTATCTCTGGGGGAGCACCGACAGGGCTAATCCGATGGTGTCTTGCAACTAGGCAATTGAATTGATTAATTTGAATTGGAGTCATTCCCTGCATATCTATACAGATGGATCTAAACAACCCTCTCTCGGGAGAACAGCCTCTGCAGTATATATCCCGGACTTCAAGGTGGTCAGATCAGTTTGGCTAACCAACCATCTCTCGGTTTTCTCGACTGAACTTTTTGCTATAGTGTTGGCCCGAGAATGGGTAATTGAATTTAATCCTCTCAGCGCAATCATCCTCTCAGATTCTCTTTCTGTGTTGAAGGCATTGGAATCCCTGCAGGATGGTGGCAGATATGACCTGGTCCTTGAAGTGTTGCATTTGGTGAACATTGCGAGTGATCGATCTATGCTGGATCCCTGCTCATGTGGGAATGAGGCTTGCAATCTGGCAGCGAAGCAAGCCCTTGAAAGTGATAAAGCTCTAGAAACCCCTCTGGGCCCGTCAGAAATCGTTAGTCCAGTTAAGGACCAGATCATGCAAAAATGGCAAGTCCAGTGGGAGATTGGCACAAAGGCAAGATTTCGTCACAAGGTGCACCCAGATGTGATGCCTCCAGTAAAGCTTCCCCGGCTTGCCCGAAGAGATCAGGTGGCTTTAGGTGGGGTGATAATCGGACACTGTTGTCTAAATTATTACCTTCATATAGGATGTCATTCTACAGGGCATTGTGGGTATTGTAGGAAGCCAGAGGATTTGGTGTAACTATTTGTTAACTGTTCACTTTATGAGGAAGGCAGACAGCGTCTTATGCGGTATATAAGAGAGATGGGGATGAAAGTATCAAACCTGCCTGAAATCTTAAACATGCTGAACCAGAAGCACCATCGATTCTGTGGGGCCATGCTGAGATATTTAAGAGAGTGGGAGAGCCCAATAAAATTTTGCAGATACCTCATAGCTCCTTCATTATGATGTCCAAGTTTGGATCTGTGGTGTAAAAAGAGCCTTGTGGCTCTGAAAGTGCCATAAAACCCCAAAAAGAGGAAGAGGAGGAGGATGGAATTTTTTTGCGCTTGGGTATTTAATTTGGGTCACCGGTTCGGTGTCACGTGTTTCATGGCTGCCCTGGGTTTGGGCATCAGGCTTGACTTTTGCACCCACAAGAGGGGGCTGTGGGTGATTACATAGTCCTTGATCGGTAGCATGCAGGTCGACGTGACGGTTAATAGACGGTGTTCCTGAAAGCCATGCTTCAATAATTTCCTGGCTGGTCCGGCCGAGTGCCAAGGCTTTAACTCGTGTTTTCCCAAGCGAAGGTGTGTTGTAGGTTACGACAATGTGCCACTATCAATGAAAGCTTGTCTCTGCGTGCTACTACTTGCTGGTACTGTGTCAACAGTGTCGTGATTCGCTTGGATGTCTGGCTTACATAATTGGCATCGCAGTCTCAACAGGAGATTTCATAGACCATGTTCATCTTTTCGAGACAATTCACCCTGTCTTTGGGCCTGTACAGCTGTGTGTGGAGTGTGTCCGAAGTTTGCGCGCGACCCGGATTCCAAATGGTTAGCCATCTCCGAAGTATTGCCAATGTACAGTAATAATACTGTTTTGACTGGTTCTTAAGATCACAGTGTGGGTACCCTCCTGCAACAGCAAGATGAAATGAATGCTGTCGGGTAATCACTGTTCTGCAGTAAGCGGGTGACATTCAATTTCGGTCCGTCATGTGTCTTGATCACTGCAGTGCAATTTGGTCTAGTCAAACAAAGTTTGTGCACAAGATAGTTTGTGTGTCGTCAGGTGATCACTGTTGTAGTTAAGCACCCAGTCTGTATGCGTGGATTTGTGGTACATCTGGGTACTCAAACACCGGTCTGTTGCACGTGTGACGCCCACATCCAGTAAAGGAATGAAGCCGGCTTGTTTGAGTTGAGTTAATGTGTGAACTGCAGGTATGATGCTGTTGATGTGGGTTTGGAACCTAGCCTTTTTTAAAAATGAAGATGGTGAACATGTCATCCACATAGCAGAGCCAATGTTTGGGCATGTTTTCACCCTGTTATGCCTGTTGCTCGAAGTGTTGCATCAGTAACTCCACGATTAAGTCTGACGTGGGTTTGCCTTGGTGTTTGGTGGTAAATTTGACCCTCAAAGCAGAAGTACGTTGATGGGAAGCACAAATCTAACAGTGAAAGCAGCTGTGTTGAACTGAGTCGGCTGTTACCTGTCAAGTATTGGTCCGCAGTGATGGCGGTCTCTAGGGTTCTCCTTGCTAGGTCAATGGGTATACAGGTGAATAGGGCATGACATCAAAAGACACCATGATCTCATCATCTTCAATGCGGACATCTTTGATACGTGAGAGGAACTCCTCAGTGTCGCGGACCGTGTGAGGTGAATCAAATGCCAAATGCTTAAGGTGACTGGAGAGCCCTTTAGCAAGTTTGTAAGTGGGGGCACCTCTTATGGCTGCAATGGGTCAGAGTGGTATTCAGTCTTTGTGCACCTTGGGTAGGCCATATAACGTTGGTATTACGGAGTCCTCTGGCTGCATTGTCCATCATTCCTCTTCCGTCAAGAGGCCCCTCACTCGGAGGTCACGCAACACCTTATTGACTGTCGTTCGATGGTCTTGGTAAAGTTCTCCTTATCTATGCGATGTGTTCCCATTGTTCAGTAGTATTGAGGCTTTGTTATTATAGTCTGTCCAGTTCAAAATTACCTTCACCTGGCCTTTGTCTGCCAGTATGATGATAACATCTGCATCCAGGTGGAGGCTGTGTATGGTAAGTTTATCTTTAGTGGTGATGTAATGATGTTGCTTGACATCTGCCAATGTGTGGGTGAGACTTGCACGGATCCGATCCTTGGCTCCATAATCCATTGGTAACATGAAGATCGTGGGCTCCACAGCTGCTACAAAGTCAGCAGCTTCAGCATCTGATGTGTTGAAATCAAGTCTTCATTCAAGTAAACATCTCTCCGTCGGTGTGAGTGTTCTTTTGGAAAGGTTCTGTAACCACCTCTGGTTGGGTGTCTCTCGATGGCTTGAGTTTATCCAGTTTGTGGTACAAACGGGTGTGTACCTTGTACTTGTGCTGCCGCTCTGATCGTAGGATATCAACTGCCACCTGGGTGAACTTTTCAGAGTCCAGATGTTCAACACACTTGTGTTTTGCAGCGTTGATTGCAGTGTTGTATCGGTCCTGTCGGCTACGAGAGTCTTTAAGGCATCAAAGCATCTGTCAGCTGAAGTGGACCGTGATGTCCTTTCCAAAAACAGAATTGACTGGTGATTTGTAGTCAATGCTGTTTGAGCAAAGGTCCTTGCATCGGCACAAGTGCAGGAAGACGGCAGCACCGCGTAGCACGAAACGTTGCCATTGGCAAGCTTGGTGAAGCACATAGCGCTCAAAGTTTATAGGCAAATGACGAAAAAATAAGCAGCTCAGGGGACATTGTACGGAGAGTGAAAGAACAGTGAGCCTAAAAATAAAATTCTTTATTAAAAGTTATTTTTTAGAGTGCAAAACCAAATTATAGATGAGATTGCCCAAAATAATCAAAAACATTTAAAAAATATACCCCCGAGCGGGAGTGCCGGTCATCTCTGCCAAAGGTCGAAAGTAACTCTGTGCCAGACTGGAATAGGGGCAGTTCATAAAGTACGTACGCTCTACTTCCGGGTTTCAAAACCACCCACCCCCCTCTGTATGCAGGCTAGTGACCACTCACCCACCCCCCTCATACATCGCTAATCGCTTATGAACCGATGTTTGTAAGTCATGACAATGCAGTCCCTAGCGGTGTAATTTACCTTTTTCTTTTAATATCACAGCACATCATTTATGAAAATAAAAGTACAAATTGACATTAAAAACAATGTTAATGTCATAAATGAAAGTAAGTGTGCATATAAACTTGTGTTCCATTGTTTTAGTTAAATCTGACAAAAGCTTCAAATGTAATATTTCTCTCTCTCTCTGAGAGTTCCGGTTCTTAATTCAATACTTTTATTTTTGTATGTACTTTATGAACGGCCCATACAGGGAATCAGAGCGAAGTTTGAAGAGCTATAAAATCGTAACGAGAGCAAATTTCAAAAAAATGGCTCGTGTTGTTCTAGATAATAGTCCATAGTATCTGAATCACTAATAACATTTCATCTCTCTTGATAAATGAGGGAGGAGATACGATTTGAAATCGACGATTTTCGTGACGTTGACCTCGACCTTGGACGACCTTGAAAGTTATATCGTTGTGCATGTCTCATTGACCTCTATCCATTCCACTATTGGTTATTTGTCTCTACTCGGTTTGATTATGGACGGACGGACAGACTTTGCGACTGTTATTATTAGGTCATCTCTACTGAGATGATAGAGATGACCTAAAAATATTTTTTTTAATCCTGGTGTTAATGCCAATGGACATACTGCCACCTGCATACTTCCTTTTTAGGTGACTATACATTGACATTATACTCATACTAAAATACACAATTTCATGTTGGTCTGTGGTCGATGCATTCAGTCGTTACTTGTCCAATCTCGACCGAAATTACCAGGGGGGTGAAGTCATAAGAAAAAAAACGTTGTAGCTACTTGGTTTGCCCCCCACTCCCCCCCCCCCCGATGGGAGCGGGTACCAAGAGTGACGCTTCAAAGGCCTTCTCCTTATTTCCGTACTTACTTAGCCTATGTTGCTTTCGACTTGACGAAAAAATTAATCAGGAGGAACTCCCATGTTTTCTTGGCCTTTGCTGCCTTGGAAAAAGCATCTTGTTAAGGCGTATAAATAACAGTAAGTTGTACGTTATCATCGCGTTTTTCCAACCCCGCTTCCAATAACAAGAGTAATAACAATAATGATAGTCGCATAATGATAATAATTGGCAATAGTAATAATAATTAGGAAAATAACATGATCAACCCCTGGCTGATACCTCAGGGAGTGGGTGTTATAGTCATGGTAAAATGGTAAAATACAGCGTGTCTGTTTGCTTATAGAATCAATCAATTTTTTGAAATGGAATTTGGGTTTTTTGGAAATGGAAAAGGCCAGCCACCCATTGTGCTGCCATAATTAATTCCTCACACCATACATAAATGAACAGATGGTCCTTTTGCACTTTCATAGTCCAGCATCCAGGCTCTGACTCTCCCAACTCACTCTGGCTGTGCATTTGTATAGCTGCTCCTACTGTCGCCTCTCACTGCTCACACTGGCATCCTATTTCTTACATTCACTTGGGGATCTCAAGTCTTTCCTTTTCCATCCAAGGATTTCTCCCCTTTTTGTCCATCACCCAGGGACGTCAGCAGAGTTTCTCCAGTGCCCCTCTTGTAGCAGCACACCGATGTGGTGTACCCACCCCCACACTCGAAGTCATTGTGCCGTCCATACATCGACTTCGCCATTGCACAATGTAAATTCATTTTAGAATTGAAATGATTTAAGTGGTTTTATGTAGATCAAACCAGCTGCACACAAATCAATCTATTTTAATTATGCAGAAACAGCCAGGTATTTGCGTATCCCGAACTCTAACCTGCATTGTAAAAGTGACAAAGCAGTTTTGAGGTTTCAAAGAAAAATATATTCCTCATGGTCACAAAAAACTGTGGTTGATAGATGGAATTCAAACCATATTCTCACTGGGACCCGAACGGACCAGTGAAATTTGCGAGGCTTTATTTAATAAATAAACAGGCATTAACCAAATTACAAGATGCGGTCATTTCGCCCTTCCTGACTTTCTTTGGAGATGAGGGGATGAACTTGAAAGAAAGTTACGAGCATAGATCGTTTTGTTGTGCCGTCGATAGTGAGGTGCGTACGGATAACCGAGGTGCAGCAAGGTATTTATTAGTGTTCCAAACGGCAACTTGCAACGTGGGAACGATGACTGTGTTTACGCTGCACGTATACAGTCTGCACAACACAGGATACATGGCAGATCGAGATAATGGACACTGCTGGCTTCATAACCACAGAACTATTCAAACATCTGTTACTATTAAATGCCTGCTACGGACAGTATTGAAGTCTCTCGGGGAACAGTGTTCAAAATGTTTGACAGATTGGACAAGTCCATTTTGCAAAACGGGTGTTTTTTATTTATTATTTATTAATTCATTTTTTGTTCTATCTATTTTCCAATCTTACTCCCTCTGCTCTCTGTCCTCCAACCCTCCCCAACAGTTCCAGGATGCATGAGTTGTTCCAGACATCCCATCCTGATTAAACTTCGAACATCCAGGCTGACTGCCTGCACTACACCCCAACCATTTTATTCCTCACTTCTCCCATCCATGGAACCACCTTCCAGAGGTTGTTGTGTCTCACTCTTCCCTCCAGCACTTCAAGCAAACAGCCCCCATTAACCTGGCTTTCCAAGTAACCCACCCATCTTGCTTGCTAGTTTCAGCGTTTCCTCCCCCCCCCCTTCCTCCTCTCCTGTTGCTTTAGTCCCTTGATAAGCCTGGTGTTGGCTTACTAGTTAGGGGGGCGGCTTGGGCTCCTAGGGTCCTGAGTTCAAGCCCCGTTGGCCGCTGAATTAAAAATACACCAGGAGGTCGACTCAGCCTGTCATCCTTCCGAGGTCAGCAAAATGAGCACCAGTGCACTGGTAAGGGGGACACTGCATCAGCGGCATAGCTGCGTCCCAACCAATGATGCAACCAGCAGCCACAGGCTGCACTCGATAGAGAGAGAGTCCCTTGATGTTCGTCCCATTGTCGGTTCTACCTTGTGCTCTTCCATGAGCCTCCCGCCTGTAATTTTCTTTGTACGGATATCGAGGTTCACGGAAGAGCAGAATGATAAGGGGTAACGGGTTATTCATGTTATCATACACGTTATTTTAATTCCATTAATTCCAATGATAGTTCATCAAAATTAGTGGTAGAGTTTAGATACACAGTATATCTAGTATCCTCCACCTTCCCTCATGTGACGAGCAAAGAGAACTCGTCCCTTCCGTACTCCCGAGATGTACGTGAGGAAAAGTACATCTTAGTAACCACACGTTGTTGTATTTGGGAAAGAAAATATAACTTTACCATAAAAGAAGATCGTCATTGGCCAGCACAGAGAATCAATTTGGGAAGAGGAGCAATGTTGTTGCAAAACAAAGATCACGAGGATCCTGTCAACGCTCAGTCGGAAGTGAGAAACAGTTTGAGAGTGATCAGAATGAAACCCAAGCTGGTGATCAGATGTGCATGTTGGCGAGCAGAAGAGATCCGAAAACCAACTCGAGTAATAATCATGAATTCCACGATCTTCCTCAATGTGAGGACAATACAAATGAAGTAGTACATCGTTTTGAGGTTACCATTTACTGCCGAGACAGATGTAACCATCACTTGTTTTAAAATTCATCTTAAGGGCCCGGAGTGGACTTTGAACATAAATTGTACGCAGGACGAAGACATTAGTACATGTCAATGTGTTTAAAAAGTGAGTTATAAGGACATCGGGAGGTAAGGTATAAGTACAAGTGAGATATCGGATTTGAACCTGGGTCCCGAGCATGCAAGTGGTGTATGGGATTTGAGCCTGGGTATCGAGCATACAGGTGGTATATGGGATTTGAGCCTGGGTATCGAGCATACAGGTGGTATATGGGATTTGAACCTGGGTCCCGAGCATTCAAGTGGTATATGGGATTTGAACCTGGATTCCGAGCATGCAAGTGGTATATGGGATTTGAACCTGGGTTCCGAGCATACGTGGTGTATGGGATTTCAACCTGGGTCCCGAGCATGCAAGTGGTATATGGGATTTGAAACTGGGTTCTGAGCATACGTGGTGTATGGGATTTCAACCTGGGTCCCGAGCATGCAAGTGGTATATGGGATTTGAAACTGGGTTCTGAGCATACGTGGTGTATGGGATTTCAACCTGGGTCCCGAGCATGCAAGTGGTATATGGGATTTGAAACTGGGTTCTGAGCATACGTGGTGTATGGGATTTCAACCTGGGTCCCGAGCATGCAAGTGGTATATGGGATTTGAAACTGGGTTCTGAGCATACGTGGTGTATGGGATTTCAACCTGGGTCCCGAGCATGCAAGTGGTATATGGGATTTGAAACTGGGTTCTGAGCATACGTGGTGTATGGGATTTCAACCTGGGTCCCGAGCATGCAAGTGGTATATGGGATTTGAAACTGGGTTCTGAGCATACGTGGTGTATGGGATTTCAACCTGGGTTCCGAGCATGCAAGTGGTATATGGGATTTGAAACTGGGTTCTGAGCATACGTGGTGTATGGGATTTCAACCTGGGTAATGAGAATGCAGGTTAGGGTGTTTCACAAAATTTATTTTCACAAAATTTTGCCAGATTGCTTTTTGTCTTGTTCCAATTGGCATTGTAAGCATCTGTACCAAAAATGGAGTCAATTGCTGCACATTTTGGGGTGGCACACTTTTTCACAATGTTGACGTTTTTTTCTATTTTCAGGAATAATGGCATCACGAAAGAAATGTAACTTGCTCGAGAAGCCCCCTCTACCTTCCGTTTTAGGAGCTCGCCTTCCCTCAAAGGAGCAAGTGCTACTCCACCTCCTCTATCATATTGAAGAGGGGAAGGCATTATCAAAGGCCACAACAGCAACAATGGATGAAGTAAAGAAGATATGGGAGAGAGCCAGTTTACCGACAATGACGGATGCCAATCTTCGAAAAAAGATCAAGAAGCTGTATGCGGAGTAAAAGAAACTAATAAAAGAGAAAAACAGAGAGACGGATGGAGCTCTTTTACGTCGTGAAACTTGGCTAGGGGATCTTCAGGACCTCTTCGATATTGCTGCAGCAAACATATTCGACCTGAAGATCTCCGAAGAAGACAAAGAATTTCTCAGGCACCAAAGAGAAGACCGGATGTCATGCTCTTTTGGATGAGTAGACAAGGTTCAGCAAGGGAAGGATAAGAGAAAGAGGGCAAGAGAAGCTGAGAGAAACGCAAGAGCTGAACACAGTGCAGAAACAATGGCAAAACAGAAGTGTATCCGAGGTACTCACACGCTATCTCGATTGAGGGAAGAAGTTGGACAAGATTCATCAACAGCCTCTGAAGATGGTTCAGACTAAGAGTTCGCTTACAGGGCAACGCCTGCCAAGCCCAGCCATATCTCACATGCAGGATTAAAGAAGCGAGGCTCATCTGAAGTACTTGTTGCTTCATTGAAAACAACATGGGTCAGAGAGGGTCTATCCAATCGTCAGGCCGCTGCATCCTTCATAGTGACAGCAAAGAGCTTGGGACATGATGTTAGCAATTACTCACTCAGTTCCGCAACTGTCCATAGGGCTTAGGTTGAGCAATAAAAATTGTGAAAAAGTGTGCCACCCTTTACTGGTGTCCTATTGGCTCAATTTTTGGTACAGATGTTCAAAATGTCAATAGGAACAAGGGAAAATGCGATCTGGCAAAAATATGGAAAACTTTTACTTATACCATTATATTGTGAACCACCCTAATGCAGGTGGTATATGGGATTTGAACCTGGGTACCAAACATACAAGTGGTATATGGGATTTGAACCTGGGTACCGAGCATACAGGTAGTATATGGGATTTGAACCTGTGTCCCGAGCATGCAGGTGGTATATGGGATTTGAACCTGTGTCCCGAGCATGCAGGTGGTATATGGGATTTCAACCTGGGTACCAAACATACAAGTGGTATATGGGATTTGAACCTGGGTACCGAGCATACAGGTGGCATATGGGATTGGAACCTGGGTACCGAGCATACAGGTAGTATATGGGATTTGAACCTGTGTCCTGAGCATGCAGGTGGTATATGGGATTTCAACCTGGGTATCGAGCATACAGGATTACAGGTGGCATATGGGATTTGAACCTGGGTTCTGAGCATGCAAGTGGTGTATGAGATTTCAACCTGGGTAATGAGCATGCAGGTGGTATATGGGATTTGAACCTGGGTACCGAACATACAGGTGACATATGGGATTTGAACCTGGGTTCCGAGCATACAGGTGGCATATGGGATTTGAACCTGGGTACCGAGCATACTGGTAGTATATGGGATTTGAACCTGTGTCCTGAGCATACAGGTGGCATATGGGATTTGAACCTGTGTCCCAAGCATGCAGGTGGCATATGGGATTTGAACCTGTGTCCCGAGCATACAGATGGTATATGGAATTTGAACCTGGGTATCGAGCATACAGGATTACAGGTGGTATATGAGATTTGAACCTGGGTATCGAGCATACAGGATTACAGGTGGTATATGAGATTTGAACCTGGGTTCTGAGCATGCAAGTGGTATATGGGATTTGAAACTGGGTTCTGAGCATACGTGGTGTATGGGATTTCAACCTGGGTCCCGAGCATGCAAGTGGTATATGGGATTTGAAACTGGGTTCTGAGCATACGTGGTGTCTGGGATTTCAACCTGGATAATGAGCATGCAGGTGGTATATGGGATTTGAACCTGGGTACCGAGCATACAGGTGGCATATGGGATTTGAACCTGTGTCCCGAGCATACAGATGGTATATGGAATTTGAACCTGGGTATCGAGCATACAGGATTACAGGTGGTATATGGGATTTGAACCTGGGTCCCGAGCATGCAGGTGGTATATAAGATTTGAACGTGGGTATCGAGCATACAGGATTACAGGTGGTATATGAGATTTGAACCTGGGTTCTGAGCATGCAAGTGGTATATGGGATTTGAAACTGGGTTCTGATCATACGTGGTGTATGGGATTTCAACCTGGGTCCTGAGCATGCAAGTGGTATATGGGATTTGAAACTGGGTTCTGAGCATACGTGGTGTATGGGATTTCAACCTGGGTAATGAGCATGCAGGTGGTATATGGGATTTCAACCTGGGTACCGAACATACAAGTGGTATATGGGATTTGAACCTGTGTCCCGAGCATGAAGGTGGCATATGGGATTTGAACCTGGGTATCGAGCATACAGGATTACAGGTGGTATAAGGGATTTGAACCTGGGTTCTGAGCATGCAAGTGGTATATGGGATTTGAAACTGGGTTCTGAGCATACGTGGTGTCTGGGATTTCAACCTGGATAATGAGCATGCAGGTGGTATATGGGATTTGAACCTGGGTACCGAGCATACAGGTGGCATATGGGATTTGAACCTGGGTTCCGAGCATACAGGTGGTATATGGGATTTGAACCTGGGTACCGAGCATACAGGTGGTATATGGGATTTGAACCTGGGTACCGAGCATACAGGTGGTATATGGGATTTGAACCTGGGTACCGAGCATACAGGTGGTATATGGGATTTGAACCTGGGTATCGAGCATGCAGGTGGCATATGAGATTTGAACCTGGGTATCGAGCATTCAAGTGGAATATGAGATTTGAACCTGGGTATTGAGCATACAGGTGGCATATGAGATTTGAACCTGGGTATCGAGCATTCAAGTGGAATATGAGATTTGAACCTGGGTATTGAGCATTCAAGTGGAATATGAGATTTGAACCTGGGTATTGAGCATACAGGTGGCGTATGGGATTTGAACCTGGGTACCAAGCATACAGTTGGTATATGGGATTTGAATCTGAGTACTGAGAATCATGAAGCATCGATTGGCTCATTTAACGTTAAACATAACATCGAGCCAAATTTCCTCACTTTCCAAAGTTTACTGCATTACCTCCACCTGTTGAACACATATAATGATACAACACAGGATGCGCAGACAACACGCAGTCATTATTATTCATGTCCATGAAACAACGTGTTCGTTCATTCATCGCAGGAAATTACTCGGTGCGCTCTTGGTGCAGATTCTTACTTCAAAATGGGAGCACGTTTCCTTCTCTCAACTCCCCCACCTCATTAGTCATTCTGAATGATAATAGATCGATCGGGTGTGGTCGCCGCGCAACCCCGGCGATCCGGCTTCCAAAAGCTGAATAGGTGGTCGTGGGCTCACCTGAGGGGGTCGTGGGATCACCTGAGGGGGTCATGGGATCACCTGAGGGGGTCGTGGGATCACCTGAGGGACGCACCCGAGTTCACTACGACGAGCGACCCGAGAAAATCGACGTTCACGTCTGAAGACCTTTTAATATAAAACCAAGAAAATAAATAAAACCGACCGGACGTCCAACGGCGCAAAAGAGGGACAACAAGTAAATAAATAAATACATGGTGACAAGAACACGACGAATGAAGAGACAGTGAGTGCGAGTGAGAGAAGATATCAAACATCGCCACAACATGCACACACAAACATGATCGGGGGCGATGTGGAGAAGAAAGAGTCGTCAATATGGAACAACAAAAGAGCTCGAGCAAGTTCGACGCCAATTAAGCTCGTTACGATGGCGAGGAGGGAAGGAGGAGGTTTCGCCGTCGGTTCGTCCACTCACGTGCTTCGGTTGCCCGTTGCCGCCAAGCAGAGAGCCGGTCGCGGCGTCTGAAGCTCGTGGAGAGAATTGGCGCCGAAGTCGCGTGCATGGCCTTGTCGCGCGCCCTTTAAAGAGACTCGCGCCGGGAATAGCAATGACATCACTGCGAGGCGATCCCATTGGCTGGCGATGACGTCGGGCTAAAGCGAGGACCTTTTGCGCATCCGCACCGTTGTCATGACCACAACCACCTCGGACTCTTTCCCCCCCATCGTTTCTTCACCAAATCGTGGCGTGGTGTTACTGCATGACGTCATACAATTTGCCAACCTTGTCTTTACGAAAGTGTAGAATTTCCTGACGCCTCACCGAGACATTGCGGACAGTTTTGGTCACCACAGATCCGACGAAGGACGCAAAGCTTTCGGAGAGAGGGATCCGCGTTCGGCTCCGAGAGAGATTCCCAGACGAACAAAGCGAAGCTGCGAGGAGCGGCGGCTGAAGGAATCGGGACTTTATCCATTAAAAAAAGAAGGCGATCGGTGAGGAGGGGATATGATGGAGGTGTTTTAGATGATGAAGGGTTTATCGGTGGAATTGACAGTGACGGGACCAGGAGGTCATAGTCATAGGTTTCGGGTAAAGAAGAAGAGAGTCAGGATGGTGGTGCGGCGAAGGTCTTTCACTCCGAGTAGTCGACCCTCACACACGAAGCAAAAAGCGGGGTTAACCAATCGGTTCACTTCTGTCTGTCCGTGTGCCTGACAGTCAAACAAAATCGAAAATCATTCCAAACAGAAAACTTACTGTGTTTAATGACGTCATAAAGGACACAGACAACAGATCAAATAACGGAGGTGACATGTTAAATGAGGTGGTGTGTAAGACGTATAAACACGATAATTTTTGGAAAAAATTAAAATAATTAATACCACCTTTAAAATCATTATTTTATTAAATTAAATAATGGGTCCAACTCAGATAATTAAATAATTTTTAAATAAAATTAAATAATGTAATGGCCAGAAAATAAAATTGATTTCAAGTGAATTATACACCTGAACACTGTGTGGGGCAAGGTATTCTATGAACTCTCGAGTTACTTCTATCACTGAAGGTGGACAGAGGTTATGTTTTCACCTGTCTGTGTGTGTGTGTGTGTATATGTCATACTTTTTATCTATTAATTACGTACGTCTATACATTAATTATGCACAATTGGAATGTATACCTTTTGACCCTTTAAACTGCAGAGACCCCTTCAACCTTTGAGACCCTTAAAACCCTGAGGACCCAAGTGACCCCAAAGACCCAGATGACCCAAAAGACCCTTTACACCCTGAGGACCCAAAAGACCCCAAGGACCTAAAAGACCCCAAAGACCCAGATGACCCAAAAGACCATGAAGACCCAAAACATCCAGAAGACCCCGAAGACCCGGAGGACCCAACAGACCCAAAACATCCAAAAGACACTGAGGACCCAAAAGACCCCAAAGACTCAGATGACCAAAAGACCCAAAACATCCAGAATACCCTGAAAACCCAGATGACCCAAAAGTCCCATAGGATCCAAAACATCCAGAAGACCCAAAAGACCAAAACACCCAGATGACTCAAAAGTCCCATAGGACCCAAAAGACCCCAAAGACCTAAAAGTCCCCAAGGACCCAGAAGACCCAAAAGATCCAAAGGAACCAAAAAACCCAAAATAACCTGAGAAGCCAAAAGAACCAGCACTCTTTTTGATCACTCAGCTCTTCCATGGCAGCCAAACAACGAGCACTTGCTGATGCACTTTGGAAACTTGTCCAGAACCAGAAGGAACAATCAGATCCAACTGGTGATGTCCAGTACGTGCTTGATAGAGATGATCTCCTGTACCGTTTACCATGGCCACGTGGATACACGTTTGAAACTGTTTGTAACAGGTATGCAGACTACGGTATGTTACCAGTAAACATTGAAAAGCCATAATTGTCTTTGAAGGATATGATAGTGGTCAAACTGTCAAAGATGCCACACCTCAGAAACGCGAACATGGATCGTGATCAACTGTCATGCTCCCTCCTGAAACAGTCATGCTAAAGAAAAAGGATTTTCTCGGGAACAATGCAAATAAGCAGATTCATCTTAATCCTGTCTCCTGGTGTTGGCTCAGTGGTTTGGGTGGTGGCTTGGGATCTTAGGGTCCCGAGTTCATTCCCCGTTGGCCACTGAATTAATACACCAGGGGGTTGACTCAGCCTGTCATCCTTTCAAGGTCGGCGAAATGAGTACCAGTTCCAGTGTGTGTACTGGTAGAGGGGCACTGCATCAGCGACACAGTCGCGCTTCAAGAAATTATAGCGACCCTGATAGCATATGACCACCACCACCATCTCAATCCTCAGTGCTTCATTGGAGAAAGCAAGATGTTCAATGCTTCAGGCAAAGGGATATGCTGATGTTTTGATTGTCCAAACAGTAGTTGAACCTGTGAAGTCAATGGATATTATACTTGTTAGAGATGATATTACTCATCTACCATGTGGACATGGCCAGCCATGGAGTATATCTAAAACCTGAGTTGAAGAAAAATACGAAGAAAATACGAGGGTGGAATATCACAAAGAAAAAGGACACTGTAGGATCGCGTGTTTGTTCAAATATATTGGTTGTGCATGCCATACATGGCTGCAATAATACCTCCAGGGTATACGGGATTGGAAAATCTGTTGTCCTTCCCAAAATACAGCACAGTGCCCACTTCTCAAAAATTGCTGATATGTTCATACAAGTCAATGCCACTCAAGATGAAATAGTCAAAGCTGGGGCGATGGCTCTTGTGTGTCTTTACAATGGTACCAAGGATGAGGGTCTTGATGCATAACGCGAAACATGTTTTCGAGAAAAAGTTTCAAAAGTATGTTTATGCAAACAGCTTACCTCCAACGTCTGCTGCAGCACAGTCCCATAATCTGAGAGTATACTATCAGGTTCAGGAGTGGATGGGGAAAGTTGGACATCTGCAGCCAGAGGCATGGGGATGATAAAACATTGAAGGTCATCTAATTCCAGAAGAAACAGACCTGCCATAAGCAAAAAAGAACTGTTCTGGTTACTCAGATGTCACTGTAAGACAGGGTATGACACGGTTCGTTGTGCCTGTAAGAAACATGGCTTGGACTTCACATATGTGTGCAGCGAATGCAAAGGAATCATTTGTACAAATTCCCCACAACCATAGTAGAATGATGAATTTGAAGAGTGATGTACGAGAGACTACTGGCATCAAACTGAATCCATATTAGTTAAATGTGGGTGTGCTTGTTCAATAATTGTTGTGTAGTTCAAACCATTTGAATTTTGACATTTCCATGAACAGTTACCGCAAAAAAAGATGATTGGTGATTTGCCTGTTTCACATTATATAATGACGCTAAAAATGTGTTAATTGGCTCTCCTGACCCTGAAAACATAGGTCTAGCCACCTATTTTAGTAAGTTTGGGTACTTAGTTTCAGAATTATGTGAAAATATGTTTTTCGGTAATGGAGGATGCTAATTTGCACATTTCACATTATGAAATGCACTGATGACATCAAAAAAAATGTTGATTATTTTCCTTGATCCTGAAAACATGGGTCCATCCATCCATTAGGACCATACTCTGTGCAGAGCGTTGGTGCTGCCGAAGCAGTCTCCTTGGCTATTGGGAACAATCCTGGACGGGTCGCCACTCCGACACAGTATACCAGTATGCTGGCACTCATTTTGCCGACCTCGGAAGGATGACAGGCAGAGTCAACCCCACCTGGTGTTAATTCAACAGCTGAGCGGGATTTGAACTCAGGACCCTAGGATCCCAAGCCCACTACCTTAACCATTAAGCCAACACCAGGCATGAAAACATGGGTAATATATTATAAATAGCCACTTTTGGCCCATGTTTGGATGCTTAATTATTGACTGACTTCAAAATATTTGTTTTTCGGTAATGGTGGAAGCTCATTAGCATATTTATGCATTTTGAGGGTTTTCCACTTGACCGAGGGTCTGTTAGGGTTAGGGTTAGGGTTATTTTTTAATATGATGTACAGGAGACTTCCCTGAACTGCATACCAGTGAAAATAGTTCTGTTGCAATTTGCAAAACCGCAGTTTGACTGGACTCAATAGCCTCCTCCTGCATTTATGTACTCCTTGTTGGAGTTAGGGTGTTAAAGGTCCACAGAATCATAAAATCATGTTTGGTTTAATGAATAGATGTGGCTTCACTGAACACTTAATCATTGTTCTTTTCTTGAATAAATATCTTGAAAGGAAGATTTTAACATGTTATTTGGTGCCCTTTGATGCTCGATTGGCCCCCCCACCCCTCCCCCCAAAAAACCTTCCATGACATCATCTCAACCTCAGGTTTGTACATGAATGGTCTGACAGCACCTTCGACATGATGATTTCCTCATTTACACCATGGCAGTTTATGTGGAATTTTATAGGGGCAGTACCTATCGGGTTTGCTTTTTAAACTGTCACACCTCAAAAAATTATTAGAAATAAAAACCACATTCAGGTCTTTGTTTAGTACCTACAAGTCAACATCATCACAACATCATCAGGTCATTTTTTTTCTTCATCTGTGGACCTTTAAACTTCCTTGCATTACTTGCAGAAGCAAGTTATAGACCTTATAATTATTTGTGGCGACCTTGCTTTCCTCACTTATTCTCTTTTCACTCTTCCCTTTTCCTCAAAACCTATCGCTCAATTCTTCCTTCCTCTAGTGTTTCGATTTTTGGGTTCAAAGGGTCAAAGGCCATGGTGACCTTTCACCAAAAGTAGCAGATTTTAGTTACTAAAATAACTTGAGAACCGCTAAAGGGATTTCGATCAAACTTGATAAAAGTATGTGCTGTGACGCAACGATGAACTGATAAGATTTTTGGGTTTAAATGGTCACAGGCCCAAGGTCCATTGGCCTTTATTTGAAAATCTGTGTTACTGCAATAACTTATGAACCACTCAAGAGATTTCAACCACAATTGACACACTTATGAATACAAAGATGAACTGATTAAATTTTAGATTGAACAGGTCAAAGGTCATGTGCCCTTTGAAAATCATTTTTCAGACTATAAGGCGAGTTAGAAACATATGATGTTGTCTCTCTTCGATATAATTGTATATGCCTATATATTACTAACTCTAACATATATATATATATATATATATATATATATATATATATATATATATATATATATATATATATATATATATATATTGTTGTGGTTGACCAAATTCGCAAACCACCATTGAGATATCTCGGTGAGATATCTTAGGTGAGATATCTCGGTAAGTATATGTGTAGTTAGGCCCAAACCCGTTGTCTAGAGGGAATAAATGTCATTCATGAGGGCTGCGACTCTTCAGGATAGCCGTTTTTCTTTTACTATCTTTATTTTGGACCAACCGCCATTATTACCACCACCAACCACGTCTCAACAGCCATCACAACAACAACCACCAACCACAACGCCGCTTCACCACAACCGCCACGACCTTTACCGTCACAACTCGCCACCATCGCATCACCGTCATCTCGCGCCACTCGTGGGCACCGATGCTGGACTCGTGTAGAGCGCGCACCGAGCAGCGTGTTCAAAAGCATCGCGGACTTACCGCAGAAAAACGGATCAAAAACGACTCACGCCCACTTTTGTTCCGTCCAATCGGTGAGCGAGGGGTGGTTTGGCCCCGCCTCCAGGGCGTTGGAGGGCGGTCGCTATATGCAAATTCATGGATCAAAAAGCATTCACGCCCACTTTTCCTCGGGCCAATGGGGAGCGAGGTGAAAGGTCGGAGGCAGAGGGTCAAAGATGAAGGAGCGAGGCCACGGGGGATATAAGGGGCCGCGTTCGTCAGTCGAAGCAGTTCAGTTCGCAGGAGGAAGAGTTGAGTTGGAAGTGGAGAAGAGAGCAGTTCGCAGTTAGCAGTTCGCAGTTAGCAGTTCAGTGCAGTTGGGAGTTCGCGGAGTCGGAGTGAAGAGGACGGAGCTGTGGAGAGGCGAAGGCGGACGAGGGGGTGCTCGCGTCGGATTCGGGGAACTGCGGAGAGAGAGGGCGGCGGCACGACCGAGGTCGTGGTGGAGACGCTCGTCGCGGGACCCGCGATTTTGTGAAATCCTCCTTTCCCCGAGCATCAGCAACCCCTCCTGTTTCCCCCCGCGCTGAGATAGTGCGACAAAAGGGGGCCCCTTTCCCACCCCCTACCAGACACTGTCCGCGAGGCCCGCGGAGTTGAGGCACCACCGCCACTTCGCGTCTCATCATCAGACGGGTAGGCCCGACACGGTCTCGGCCCCAGGCCCGCCTACCCCCCTCATCCTGGAGGGTGGTTCTCTTTTCTTTTGCTTTGGGAATATGTGTTGTCGGCGCCGTCTGTGAAGTAAAATTGTATAAGTGTTGCCGTGTGCTCGCGTAGTCGGTATTAGATCTGCATTGTCGCATTTGCTTTTTGTCTTCTTCTTTTCTACGTGCTTTTGGTGGAATTGTATATGTGTGCTTTCCGTTCATCGCGAAATAAATGTGCTTACTGTTGAACTGTTTTCCCGCTTCGCTTCGTCATTTCTTTCATTGAATCCTCATCTTGCTTCACGTAAAGGGTTGGTCGTGGGTTAAGACGCCCGATAATTAATCGAACCGTCGAGGTCGACGAATAACACCGCTCGGTTATCCCGATAGTACGGAACGGGTCGCTTAAGTGGCCCGTGTCCGAAGTCGACCTGCGGTCGCCCGGTCTACCCTCCGTGTGGGTACTTAGGTAGGTCGAATTTGGCGAGCAACCCTATCCCACGCGGGGGCCGATTGGCTCGATCGCGGTGAGACCGAAAGGTCCACCCATGACTGGTTCCCGGCGTTAGTCCGAGAGGGTCACGACTGGATTGTCCGTCCGGTGGGCGACGTGCCGCGATTCGAGTTACGTGGCCGTTCCCACGCCGGCGGGCGCGAATCCGCGACAATATATATATATATATATATATATATATATATATATATATATATATATATATATATATATATATATATATATATATATATATTGTTGCGGATCCGGGGTGGCGGGATTCTCACCCGACTCTTGTGGCCCAAATGTTACAGATTCGGCGCCACCCTCACCATCACCGTCTCCGGGGTTTATAACGCCGGCTGGCTCGGCACAGGCCTCGGGTGACACGTCTTCAATCGCGATACCAACGTACCCCTGGACCGTACCAGTTGGGGAAATAGACCCCGGTTACAGACTGGTTTTGTCAGATGCCGAGCGTTTTCTGCCAGTCTGTAACCATTTTGGTTGTATATACCAATCGAACGGATCGTTCCTCGATGCGACACAAATTAATCCATAGCGGCAACTTCATGCGAATCAGCCAGATTTATTGGGGAACATCGGGGAACACAACACAAGCAAAATATTCACGACAATGTTTTTTATCAATCTATAACCCGTTCTTAACTAGGGAGATACGGATTACGGGTTTTGAGGGGGTCCCTACCGAGATATACCTCAAACAACATGCAGAAAAGACATAGACAGCATGCAGACAAGACAGAGTACTTGGTGATGTTTCATGGACGAGAGGAGTGTCAGAAGCACGAATGTCGCTCGTAACAAGCAGATGTCCACGGATTTGAGCCCCCAAGCTCGAGCACGCCACGTGGCAAGATGGCGCTCACCCTCCTTTTTCGCAACGCACGCGGCCTCCTCACGCTCACACCCCACGTAGGGTCGACGGCACAAGACCGCCAGATCGACGATGGGCTCCAGCTGGTTTCTCACAAGGTCCAGCATACAAGTCCAGGCCTGGCCTGTTCACCAGGCCTCCTTTACGAAGCAGATCGCAGACAGACACAGCCGTCTCCTACACAGCAGATCACGACTCCCACCAGTCGTCTCTCATCCAACCGAGGGCAAACAGACCTCCTGCAGTCCTTTCCCTGCCTCGCTTCTCCAGGCCACAGAAGGCAGACTCGGTGTGCCCGGGTCCAGTTTCTCTCCCGGCAGAATCACCACTGTCTCTCCTTTGTTCGTTCGCTTCGAAAAACCACTGGCTCCTCCCCTTAGTTTCACTTCTTCTTTTTGGCCACTCCCCCTCTCAGCGCTGGGTGGGGACTATTGTCCGGAAAGAGAAAGGAAGAAGAGGAAGCTCTCGATCCACCACCACCACTGTACAAACAAATAACAGCCTGTGACACCTCCCGGCACACATGTAATGTCCATTTTACCGAACAGCCTGGCTAAACATGCATTTAATGGGGGATCTGGAGTAATCTTGTATTTAGTAGCCTACTAAGGGCCATTTCCATAACACTACCCCCACCTTTCTCCCGAGCCTCCATCTGGGGCAGCCCACGGCAATGGCCCTGTCTAACGTACAGCACAGATCTCCTATTTACTCTAGCCCACAACATGGGAAACACTTAACTCCAAAAACCAGTGTCACAGAAAGATTGACATGTCCCTATCCTAGTGTGTCGGGTCACCAATCTAACAAACAAATTCACACTCTATGCACACTCCTCAAGTTTTCCAATTGGTGCATTATATAGGGGGTGCTGCTTAAAGTATCGCCAAAAATCCGTTTAAATTACATTTTGAGTACATGAATCAAACTGGTGCCAAGAGTTTAATTTTCACACTGTGATTACCGATATGTAATTCTTAAGTGATGGATTTGGTGCAAAACACATTTAAGTACAGCCTAAAGAGGGCGCCACTGTCACGTTTAAATCACATTTTGAGTACATTATTGAAACTTTGGAAAAATAATCTTTTGACCATCCTGATGAAGGTAAGTAATTCGTAAGTGACGATTTTGGTGCAAAACTCATTTAAGAACGGCGTAAAGAGGGCACTATTTTAGCACATTTACAACACATCTCAAGTACATCAACGAAACGTTGTGGAAATATTATTTTGACCTTCATAATAAAAGGATCACTAGTTCTTAAGTGATCATTTTGGTGCAAAACCCATTTAAGAAGGTGTCAGATGCAAATACCTGTTTTCATGATATTAAGATCAATACAAAGCAGGTGAAACAAAGGTCATTTCTTACCGAGTAGCCCTCTGGCTCTGGGGCAGCATGCTAGAGTTACCACATGTCTGAGCATTTAGTCTAGACTCAAGAGGAATATTGGTTTTCCAATATAGCAGAACATTGTCACTTTCATGGTTGTGACAGTATTACTGGATTATTTTGAATATGTTGCCTGATATAGTTGAAATACTGCTAAGTAGGGTGTTGAAATCTAATCAAATAGTCAGTTAATCATATCGGATACATGTATTCACAACTAAACCAGTGACATGTGTAAAATTCCATCAGACATAAAGCTTTTCATTACATTCTGAATTATTGGTTGAGGAGTCGTTCTTCGGACTCTGCGTAGTCATAAGCCACTCGTACGGAATCATCAGCGATTTCTGCGTTGTACAGAATGCTGCCCAATTTCTTACCTGCTGGACTCTGCATCTTGAGTTTGGACCCAAATTTATTTCTAAGGTTTCACATAACATGAGACTTTGCTTATGCATAGGGGACTAATCAGCAGATGAACAAAAGTCGAAATAACGTTGATAAACAGATGTCAACAGTTCTGCACGTTTGTCAACAATTACAGACTTTTCAACACATTCATGGATATGTCTAATTGCAACTGTCTTTTTCTGTGGAATGTCATCAGTATTAGAATTTCTACTGGCTGCAAGTAAGAATGCGCTCTTGCATGAGTGATGATACTTAGCTTCTTTTGCAACCAGGTCTACACCGACCTTAGAAAGGATAGCTTCATCCTGAAGTTGCTCAGTGGCCTCTTGAATTTTATGTCCGGCCTCTAATGTCTCACACGAACCTAACAGTTCGATAGCTCCACCTTTTACTTCTTCCTCTTTGAATTGCAGAAAAGGCAAGTTGCAGGAAGTATTCCAGATGACGAGGGTTCGCTTCATCATCTGCCCTTGCGTTTGAACGCAAATGAGGCAAACTCCTCTCACTAAGGTCAGATGGTCTATCTCCAGGAACTGAGGTTGTTGATGTAACTGCTGTGAATTTCTGGTAGCAGGCTACATGATACCCATCATTCTCATCCAGGTTCTGAGGCAAGCTGACAACCAAGTCATAGCACACTAATTTCAGAAATTGGGGTTTTGCACGCCTTTTCTCAGCTGCAGCCTGCACAGTACTCCAGTTCTTCTCATCGAATGGAAAAACATCACAACGTGGGGTCTTCGCCGAGGACTTGCCGGCAATGTGAGGAACACAATGCCTGGATGCAGGAACATCGTTGTTGGAAGGATCAGATGATTCCATATCTGTTTCACTGGCCTATGACCTGAAATGAATTTTTTTTTTTTTTTTTTTTTTTTTTTTTTTTTTTTGTATACCTTGGTCGAGGCTCGTATGAGAGCTAACACACAACTCACAGCAAGGAGGCATGAGACAAGAGGGGCGGGAGTGGAAGGGACAAAACATTGGGGAACAGACACAGGTGAACTGTGGAAGGGAGAGGGATGGGGATGGGACGGGGAACATTGCGAGGGGAAGATGGACATTAAAGGGACTTTCAGGAAGGAAAGCAGGAGAATTGAAGGAAGTGGGCTTGGGTGGATTATCGGGGGTAGAAAAGATCGAGGATTTGGATGGGGGGAAGATAAGAGGTGGTGGTGAACAGCTGTTTTGAAAGCCTGAAGGGAAGAATGGGAAAGAATAGAGTGAGGAAGTTTATTCCAAAGGCGGGAAAAAGAGGAATGAAAGAGTGAAGATGAGCAGTGATTCGTGATTTTGGTAGTTTTACCAGAAGGGGTTGTTGGCGGACCTTGAGCGCCCTGTGGAAATGTGGTTGGGACAAATCGCAGAGAGAGCAGGGGGGCAAGGCTGGAGAGGAGTCGGTAGAAGACAGAAAGACCACCGACCAACCTGCGGTGATTGAGTGAGAGGCCCAAAGACTCAGCTTCATTGCGGGAGATGCCAATGATCTTAAAAGCCCTGGTTTCGACAGCGTGAAGTCGAGAAAGGTGGGAGGCAGGAGCACCAGCCCAGAGGGGAGAGCAGTACTCCATCAGGCTACGGACAAAAGCTTTGTAAGTGGTCAGGAGCTCAAGAGGGCCGAGGAAGGACTTTGCACGACGGAGGATTCCCAGTCGGCGACTGGCTTTTGAGGCAAGGTTGGAAATGTGACTTTCCCAGGAAAGGTCATGGCAGATAGTGAGACCCAGAAGCTTGAAAGAAAAGACTTCTTCCAGAGGATTGTTGAGAAAGTGGATGGGGGGGTTTTGTAAACGGTCCTTTCGAAGAGACATAGTGAGAGTGTGAGATTTGTCTGGATTGAAAGACATGTTCCACGTGTTGGACCAGTTTGTGATTTTATCCAGATCTGCAGTGAGCGAAGAAGCTGCTGCTTGCCGGTCTGAGGGATGACAGATGGTACGGCAGAGGGTTGAGTCATCGGCAAAGAGAAATAGAGGATTTTCCAGAGAGGATTTTCCAGAAATTGATTTCATAAGCTATAACTAGCAAAAACGCACTTCAAAAACATGTTATAAAATCCCAAAAAGTTGGGATTACATTACATACAACACAATACCAGTATTACCAGAGTTTATCAATACTGGTGTTAAATCGAAAATGATAGATAATGGGATGAGAGACATCTGCAGCTCTGTGGCGGAGACTAATAAGTAGTGCTGTTCGCTGACACCATTTCTTGTATTACATTATTATTAGTGAATATAATAATAAAGAAAGCGAAAACAGTCACCTTCAATAAATGTTACCTCAGTGCGTGGCGATGCAGTCAAGAATGGGCCAGGGATCCATGAATTGTAGTCTGAATTATGTGATATACTAAACCCTCCTCGTGGACAATTCGTTGATTTAACCACAAGCCACAATAAGTTATTGGCTTAAGGTCCCTAATTTTTGTCATCTGAACTACTCTAACTCTAGATAAAACTCACCTCTCAGTTGTAAAATATCTGTAACTACTTTGCCATTCTATGTAACTACTTTGCCATCTATGCCATTCGTAATATGTTTGCCATTCTACATTCAGAATGATGAAATGGGAATCACAGCACCAACAATGCTGCACAGCTGATCTTCATGCATCACCAACACACTGCATGAGCCCATCCTTGCATGCTAAGCCAGCAGTATATATGACGAGTCATGTAGGCCCACAAGTGATTCGTCATCTTCCATGCAGTTATCTAATAGTTTAATACCTGTAGCAAATGTTGCTTCCTGAGTACACCAATCTTACTTCCTCCTTCACAGGAATTTGACCATAATTGATATTTGAACCCTTCTTAAATGAGTTTTGCACCAAAGTGGTCACTTAAGAACTACGGATCCTGCATTAGGAAGGTGAAAGGAATATTTTCACAAAGTTCCATTGATGTACTTGAGATGTGTTTTAAATGTGCTAAAAATAGCACCCTCTTTAGGCCGTTCTTAAATGGGTTTTGCACCAAAATCGTCACTTGAGAATTACTGATCCTTCATCAGGATGGTCTAACGGTTATTCCTACAAAGTTTCAATAATGTACTCAAAATGTGATTTAAACGTGACAGTGGCGCCCCCTTTAGGCCGTTCTTAAATGCGTTTTGCACCAAATCAGTCACTTAAGAATTACATATCGGTAACCACAGTGGCAAAATTAAACTCTTGGCACCAGTTTGATTCATGTACTCAAAATGTAATTTAAACGGATTTTGGCGGCGACTTTAAGCAGCGCCCCCTACGTAATGCACCAATTGGAAAACTTAAGAATGCCCATTCGGAGGTCCCCATCCCACCATCTAATGACGTTAGCTCTCAAACCTTTTGCACTCGAGATGTAGTACAAATCTCTGTTAGCTCCTGCATTAAGACACACACTTGTCTGAGCTTTGTGGAAGGAACTGACATTTCCTTCCATGAGGCAAAGGCAAGCTGTTTCACAGGAACCGTCATGCCACAAGCTTCAGTGTACCATGTGCGGGAGGTAGGGTACGGGAATGGCTGCGAGACTATGTGACCTTTGATGTCATCATTAAACTTTATTCAACATGGTCAGTCGATCATTTACATGCAGTTTCACTTCGACCTTTAAAGCAGTTCTTAAGAAGAGTTTTCTTCCTGTTTTTGGGTGGTCGCTAGACTACCCTTCGTCTCAGGTTTTCCGTCTGTCTGTCTGTTTATTTGTATGTAATGGACAGCTCTGGAGGCCAGAGGAGTCAATCGCTTTTGATGAAACTTGACTGGTAGGTTCATACCAGGATCTAGTTGTATGCTTTTGAGCACCGTTGTTATGGACGCCACCGTTGCCTAGCAACGGTACTTTGAATTTTTTGTAAAAATCCGAAAAATATTTATATATATATATTTTTCGGAAAAAAAAATAAATAAATAAATAAATAAAAAAAAATCGGCTTCCGCGCTTTTATGCGCACTATAATCAACCTCTGTCAAAAAATTTCAGCCCGATCCGTCAAAAACTGTATGACTAGTATGCAATTATATTACTAGATGCTTTCACCCCAACATTCGCGATGGGATTCCCTAACATCGGGTTAGGGAATCGAACACAAATGATGAATGGACAGTTGCTCGTCATGTTCCTATATGGAACAACGAACGGCAAAAATGCCATCTGATGTGTTCTCTTATCTACATATTTCAAATTCGCCTTAGTCCAGCGACCACCCTTGTCGCCTACCGGCTTGTTTTAATATAAATATGGCTGTCAAACCACATGACCGATGAAGTCATAAAAAAAAAATTTTGTTGACCAATCTATCCCTAAGATGAACCTCACAAAATTTTCATACTGATCAAATGTAGCATGATACATGTTGAATTTTGACCGGGATACCACTTCACCGATATCATAATCAAATCACCCTTATTCCCCATGCAGAGTAGTTGCCAGATCCCAAGTTTCAATTTTTTCCCATGTTGCAGTTTAGGAGATAGAGGTCCAAAGTTTTTTCGGTTTTTCCAACATAGTTGCCACCCCTACGTGACCTATGTTGTAGAAATCATTTCAAAAATTCTGCACGAGATGTCGCATCGATGGTGAAAATGTGTCAATCGGATAAGCGGTTGCAGAGAAAACAAAAAATTTGCATGGACGTACGTATGGACAGACAACCCGAAAAAAATAATGCCAGCGGCGACTTCGTCACCGGAGGCATAAAAACTCCATAGCTTTTGAATATCCAACACATCCTGAAAAGCTCACCTATTTGGGCAGCACCAGGTACCCACCCTCAGCAGAGCCAACTAGTATACGCTAAATCCCATTGACACCATGCCTATGTGATGACATACACACAAAACATTTTGAAAGTAAGTTTTATTTCACACTCAGTGCGGGTTTCATTAATGATACAAGAAAGCAGTTATAAAAAAACAACAAAAAAAAAATAAAAGAAGAATCAGTAATAAATCCTTAGCAGTGATGGTGGGAGGTCATATACGAGTATTATCATTGTTGAAAAGGAAACACTACAATACCCATACAAGGAAGCTACTTGGCTTCATCGTTTCGACTCGACTGACCAAGAGGCAACAAAGAGGTATAGGCAGAGATTAAGGGGATACTTTTATGGTGACCGATTTCACTTCAGTATAAGCTTGCAATGCACATTCGCCTAAATCTCGGCCAAAGCCCGATTCCTTGTAGCCCCCAAATGGGGAAGCAACTTTGTGCTGATTGAAACAATTGACCCAAACTGTACCAACCCTCAACCCATGGGCAACCTGCAGAGCCTTGTTCAGGTCGTTGGTCAACACGGCACCTGCCAGGCCATAACGGCTGTCATTCGCTCGCTTGATGACATCATTCAGAGTTTTAAAAGGTATGATGCTCTGCACAGGTCCAAATATCTCATCCCGTGCAATGGTCATATCATCAGTCACATCAGCAAATACAGTGGGTTGGATGAAGTAGCCAATCTCCCCAAATCGTTTTCCTCCACATAGTAGCTTTGCTCCCTGCTTACACCCTAACTTGATGTTTGACATCACCTTGTTGAATTGGTCCAAATCCACTTGTGGACCTTGTTGTGTGGCCAAATTAAATGGGTCTCCGACTTTACGTTTGTTTGCCAACTCCACACTTTTCTCCACAAACTCGTCGTACACCGGTTCCTGCACAAACGTGCGTGAGCCAGCCGAACAGACCTGCCCCATATTGAAAAACAATGCATCATGAGCCAGCTGTACACTAAAATCTAGATCTGCATCAGGTAGAACGATGCACGGGCTCTTTCCACCGAGCTCCAATGTAACCCGCTTTAGGTTGCTCCGACCAGCTGCCTGTTGGATGAGCCGGCCCACCTCCGTAGAGCCTGTGAAGGACACTTTATCCACATCCATATGTTCAGCAACAGCAGCTCCTGCAGTCACACCAAATCCAGGCACAACATTCACGACTCCAGGAGGAAACTCGGCCTCCTGCACCAGGCTTGCCACATAGAGAGCCGTCAATGGCGTTTGCTCTGCCGGTTTGAGGACTACTGTGTTTCCCATGGCTAAAGCTGGTGCAAGTTTCAAGGCTTGCATCACCAAGGGGAAGTTCCAAGGGATGATCAAGCCACAAACTCCAACTGGCTCAATTTTAGTGAAAGACATGAAATCTCCATCAACTGGGATGGTTTGACCACAAACCTTGTCTGACCAGCCAGCAAAGTACTGGTAAAGCTGGATTGCAAAATCCACATCATTCAGTGCATTAATGTAAGGCTTGCCATTGTCTAGCGTCTCTAATGAAGCGAGATAGACTCGATCGCGATACAAAAGATCTGCAAAACGACGCAGTAGCAGTCCTCGCTCACTTGCATTCATCCGGCACCATGGAGAGCCCTGAGAGAAGGCCTCACGAGCAGCGCGGACTGCAATATCTACGTCAGCACGTGCACCCTCAGCTACTTGTGCAATGACTTGCCCCGTTGTTGGGTTGGTGGTTGGAAACCCCTTACCACTAACAGCGTCGTACCAATCATTGTTGATAAATATCTTCGTATGCTGGACCTCAGGCTGCAGGATGGGAGTGGGATGTGTTGCTGTAGTTGTGCTGCAGTTGGAAGCAACTATGCAAGACCTGGTAAGCCGGTAAACTGAAGCAAATCCAAGCCGCTGCATCCTATAAACATGGGGACACAAGGAAACAAAAATCCAAGGTAAGTACATTGATCAATATTATTTACATACAAAAAAGGACACAACTCTGTTTAATATGCAATATATATAAAACATAAAACTCTTGCAGTTTCATCATGATGTATGTTATTAATAAGGAAGGAAGGAGAACCTGTGTGTACAAACTACCAAACCGAATATATAAAGTCCCAATTCCATACCAAGCATCAAGAAAATTAAATTAACCTGCATCCTCGTAAATTGAACCGAAATAATGACAATTTCAGAATAGAAGTCATCCAATGTCTTGTTTAATATGAGGGTGTCAATAATTACTCATTTTCATTCTAACAACACAAGACATGTCTGTCTGTGTCTGTCTGTCTGTCTCCAACCAGCAATGTGGCTTGGCAGCCCTGTTTTGTTGGGAAATAATAATCTGTGGTTGCAGATTGGCAAATCTGATTCATGTGACCAAGATGCCAACAGTGTTGGAAAGTTCTACGCTGGGGAAGAACGACAGTTAGCAGTTATTCTAGTAAGGACGTGTAACTGAATTTCACCCGTTAGCATTCTTAAAGACGACAATGCACAAATCTGCATTTTTGGGGGGGGGGGAGGGAAATGTTTGCCATTGTTGTTCAAATTAAATTATGCATTGCCAACAAACATTAAAACAACTGGAATACAAGAGTGAAGGTAAGATTGGCATTTATCACTGAGCAGGTAGAAATTGGTTAAGTTTTCAATAAATGATTACAATGTAAAGAAAGACAAGACTCCAATTCATAATTCATAAGCAATTCACAAGACAAGACTCCAAGTCCCATATATGTCCTTATGCTTTGTTTTGCTGAGCACATGCCTTTGTGATTGAAAGACAGAACTCAAACTTTGAGGAAGGGAGAACGAATTAAATAGTGGAACTGGAACTTCACTCAGTAGAGTGCATACCTCCACCAGGCTGAACAATTTACGTTTTGCATCCCGAGAGGACAAATCTGCATCCGGACCTGAACCGATATATAATTATCGGCTTGTTCTCGTCACCCACCCAACTTATCCACGAGGTTTTGTCATAACCCGTCCACAACTTTCATGATATATATATATATATATATATATATATATATATATATATATATATATATATATATATATATATATATATATATATATATATATATATATATATATATATCGTTTTTGACCCCTATCTCAATGATGAAGATTCACTTTAAAAAAGTAATATCTGGATCCAGATCTTCACCAAAATCCTCACTGTAATTCATGGACCAGTGTTTGTTGTGATACTCCTACATTTTTGGGCCAATTACATCCAGACTTGACCCCAATTGGTGTATAGGAATGTTTCTATCTTTGCCGGTGGTTTTGAGAGGGTGAAGGAGAGGGGACGCAAATTCTCCATGTAAATGTGTATCGTGTAGTGCCGCCTCCAGGTGGAGGAGGGTATTACATGTCTCCATTTACAGAACAGTATTCCTATCCCCACGTTTTCCAGTGCAGTGAGGTGTTTTGAGTTATAAGCAGTTGGTATGTTTTTGCTTCATGCATGTAACCTGGGTTAACTGTCAGTTGCCTAATCATCCATCCATTGGGACCATACTCTGCAGACTGTTGGTGCTGCATAAACAGTCTCCTTGGCTATTTGACACAATCCTGAACGGGTCGCCACTCCGACACAAGATACCAGTAAGCTGGCACAAATTTTGATGACCTCGGAAGGATGACAGGCAGAGTCAACCCCACCTGGTATTAATTCAAATCCCACCTGGGAGTGGGATTTGAACTCAGGACCCTCAGATCCCAAGCCCACCACTCTAGCAATTAAGCCAACACCAGGTAGAGTTGCCTACACACACATACCTAAATAAAGGTATGCGTCAGAAGAACGTGTTACATGCTTGGAACAAGATCGCCCAGAGGGTTGGGTACTCTGCTAGTCGAATAAATTCATCCTTGTCACCCACCCAACCTGACCGCCAAGTTTCGTCCGAATCCGTCCACAACTTTTTGAGACATCCTGCTCACAAACAAACAGATGGACAGACAAACACAGGTGAAAACACAACCTCCGTCCACCTTGAGTGGCAGAGGTAATAATGAACATTTTCTTGTTTCCAGCGATACAAATAATATTCCTGCACATACTTGAGACTCAAGGTCAAACTTCTAAAATCATCAATTTCAATCTGAAAATAATCAATTTTCACCCGAATGACCTGAACTTTAAGATTGTCAATTTTAATCTTAATTAAATGGACAATTTGATGTATCCATGGCAATCTTTTGAAAGGAGGGTGGATTTTGCAAGTAGCGTGCTCTGCACCGTGTCTTTTTCTTGTTTTTATGTTTATCGCCTAAAGGTTCACAATTTTAAACAGATCTTCACGAAACTTCACTACATGGTAAAGTTCGTCATAAGTTACCTTTTGTTTGAGGTCAAAAGGTCAAAAGTCAACACATGCCAAAGGTCAAAAAAAATTTGTCAAGCTTCTAAAATCCTCAATTTTCATCCAATTGACTTGAAATTTGAAGAGAATTTATATTTTTGGTCACTGAATTCAACCACCGATGATTTTTGTGGTTAACATACAGTAAGCCAAAAGGTCATCAACTTAAGTGGGATTTCTAAAATCCTCAATTTTCATCCGATTGACTTCAAATTTGAAGAGGATTTTCAAATCAGCTCACTGAATACAACCACCAATTATTTTTGAGGTCAAATTTGTTTTATGGATTTCGCAAGTATCGTGCTATGCACGACATCTTTCTTGTTTGTTTGTATGTCAATTGACTGCAGGTCACAATTTCAAACCGATCTTCATGAAAGTTCACCACCTGGTAGCGTTCATCATAAGAAGCCTATTGATTTTGAGCTGAAAAGGTCAACATAGGCCAAAGGTCAACAACTTTGTCGAATTTCTGAAATCATCACATAGAGTTGAAATTTGTACAGGGTTTGCATATCACATCAATGAATTCAACCACCAATTATTTTGAGGGTAATGTGGCCAAAGGTCAACAACTTGGGTACGATTTCCAAAACCTTCCATTTTCATCCCATTGACATGAAATTTGAAGAGGATTTGCATATAGTCACCAAATTCAACGAACAAGTATTTTTGAGGTCAACATAGGCCAAAAGGTCAACAAAGGCGAAATTATAGATTAATATAGGCCTAATTTCTAAAATTGTCAATTTTCATCTGATCGACTTGACATTTCAAGAGGATTTGCATATTTGGTGATCAAGTACAATGCCCAATTATTTTTAAGGCCAAATTTGTTTTATGGATTTTACAAATGTGCTATTCACAACATCTGTTTGTCTGCGTGCATGACATCTCAAAAAGTTATGGACGGAATCAGATGAAACTTTGTGGACAAGATGCGTGTGTGACAATGACAAGGAAGCATTGATTCAATTTTGGTGAAGATCCGAATTCGGATCCAATAACTTTTTCAGCGATTCCTCACCATTGAGGGATAGGGCTAAAACAAATATATATATATATATATATATATATATATATATATATATATATATATATATATATATATATATATATATATATATATATATATATATATATATATATATATACATACATATAGATTGTTATAGATTTCCACCAGTTCGGTGTGCGCACGACCTTTTCAGCTCAATCCAGGCCGCAGGTCCACCGAACGTGACAATCTAGTCGTAGCTTCCGGACAAACGCCGAAACCCAGCTACGGGTGTTTTTAATACACCATAAACCAGGCAACTATTCTGTCCACGCACTACAGGGTCAATCTCCGAATTATCGATATACCTATTCGCGCAAACAGAAATGCCGGGAGTTTATACCTCGACGGGGCCTGCACGAAAAAGAGCTGCTTAAGCGGCTCGTTCCGTATGCGAATGCCGAGCGGTTTTAATTCGCCAGATCCTGTCGGACCAGATTATTTTATCGGCTTTGTAATCAGCCAGCTAATGACCCGAACGCATCATGGCAGTCAATGGAGAAAGTGACGCAACAAGCGGGTTGACATTCAAACAATATGGTGTTTATTTTCACCCAGCACATAAGCAGTCAACGGGGGAATAGGGGATAAGACACGAGCAAAAGCCTACAGCCGATGTCTATTAGGCAATGTACATACAGTCACTTAATAACTATTATACTTAAGGACAAGGCGCCACAGACTTTCATGCAAAACCCAAGAAAGAAAGAACCGGGCTCGTGAGCCTTTAATCTACTCAGGGCCGGGATGACCGGAACAGGCCCTGAGAGACCGGGCCGGCTACCTGGCCACCCTCGTGGTGACTCGATGGGTCCTTTTTATCGGCGACCCCTGGTGTCTCCGTTCGGCCTGGTGCGTCGCGAACGCACCAGTCGCTTGGGCGGCTTGACGAGCAGCTTGTACGGTGGTTCTCGGTCGTCCGGCCTTCACTGCGGCCTGGCCAAGCCGACGACGCGCTGGAGGAGCGAACGGGTCTCGACCCCGGCTTCCTGCTGGCAACCCTTCCACTCCGAACTTCAACGGCTCAACTCCTGCCGGTGGCTCGGCGTCTTTCCAACTGTGGTTAGCCAAATTGGTTAGCGCACCTCTACCACGACATTACACCAACGGCTCTCAACTAACCGCTCTACAACCCAGCCAATAACTGCCGGTTTCGGCGAGCGAACGCGGCTTTTTATAGCCCCAAGGGGAGGGGCCGCTGTGGGCTTCGCCACCCGAAATCAGCGCCCTCCCCCTTTTCACCTTTGAACCTTCACTCAGGCTGGATCCGCCCCTCTCACTTCCGATTGGCCAGCTTCTTCAGAGGGTAAGGCCTCTCTGATCCGTTTTGCAAGTCATGCTTGCACGCAGACGTGGTTGAAATCACCGGCTTCACGCGGACGTGGTAGAAATCGCCATCAAACGCGGACGTGGGTTGTCGTTGTTGTTGTTATTGTTTTATTGTTAAAATAAAAGATAGAGAAAGAATAACGGCTAACTCAAAGATGCACAGCCCTGCACACAAATAATTCCCTTTATACATACATCGGTGGGGAAATCTAACCTGGAACACACACTTACCGAAATAACTGACCTCTGGGGAACCTGACTAGTGTTCTGTGAATTTCCACAACCGTAACACTACCCCCTCCCCTTTTTAGACTCGTCCCGAGTCGTCAAATTTTCGTGTGCCTTCATGTGCAAGTTCTCCCCTATAGTACAGTAGATCAAGTCAACATTTCACCAGAATCGTTCAAAATGTGAAAACTGGTACACATGACTACTTTTATATGCTCTTTCATATAAGAGCAGGACACACATGATCAGACTACAATTACGGCCGCCATCTTGAATTTCAAAATGGCCACCACCGAAAACTATTTTGACGATATCTTGTTCACAAAGAGGCCTAAGCACTTGAATAAAGAGTCTAATCCAACGTTTTCACACACAAGGAATCCAATAAACACACTTATAATGCTCCATTTTCAGTCTTTCTGCTTTAAAATCGAAATGAGACCCTTTCATAAACAACTAAATACAGTAGACTTGGCGCAAGTCGTCACCATCGGGACCGAGAAAAAAGTGACGACTTGCGCGTATGCGAACATTCATGATGACTGTGGGGTGAAGGATGAAGTTGTGCGTGGCCTGGACACGTACGTGTGAGAGGGCGCAACAATCTCTAAGCCGGCTATTGTACCAAAAGGGAAACACAATCCTCGGGGCATAGGTGGGGGTTCATTGGTTAGTTGGAAAGTGATAAAGCAAAGATGGAATTCATTAATCACTTTATCAAAAGTAAAGATAATGAACAACTGTAAGACAACTCATATACCGTCGGCTGTTAGAATTCATTCATTGGAATGAATGTAGAATGAGTTTTCATATGGAATGAAAACTCATATACCATCGACAAATTACATGACACAGTCATCGTGATGACTACCACTCAATACCTAATTGATAGTGAGTGTGGTGATGTACAAAACGAGCAAATATAAAACCATGATCGGACTTCAACACAAAGCTCGATCGATCCTTTACTCCTTTGCCAGAGACTGCATTGCGCAGCTTGTCTACCTCTTCTGATGCATGTGGGACGGCGCGCTGACTGAGCTGAACTCAGCACAGTTATAAATAGCCCGCGCATCACGATTCCATGAACTCGGGCTTCTCACGAGGTAGCAGTTCCGTGTGATAATTTACTTGAGTTTGCATTACGCAGGAACGGACAACATCTGACGACTTAGACGAAGTGACGACTTAGAGATGACAACTTACAGACTTTATTCAAAGTCTGTAAGTCGATAAATTAGATAAATTCGGGACTTTTTGACGCTGCCGACTTAGGCGAAGTGACGAGTTACACGCTGCCGACTTACGCCTAGTCTACTGTACTTAAAAGTGTTTGCTCGATGTTTGATATCTAAATGCTATGAGCATGTAGAAATGGCTTTATCCAATTTAATTTTCAATAATATGGAATAGGCAAAGCCTAGAAGCGAACGTAGAATTCTTCTTACATTACCTATAACTTGTTCACAACTGTATACTTGCCAACGATACCGTGGTACATGTAAGCGCTGCACAGCTGATGATTTTGACAGATCTGAGGTCAGTCAGGTGCATAACAGACGATGCTGCAATTTCCGGTTACTTCCGCCTGGATTTGGGATCAGCGATCAAATAATGTAAATCATGATTAAAAATTATTTTTTGATGATGCGGGAGATATCTTTATTAAAATCAGTGGAGGAAATGTACACCATGTCTGATATTTGGGTCTTTCATGTCTTCGACGATGCCTTTATCTTCCAGCATGCATCATTCCCCATGACAAAAAAAACCGGAAGCAAAAAAAAACTGGAAGCAAAAGGGTCATAGCCAACGACACAGATTCCAAATTGCCATGGTATTGTGTTGTTGTTGTTTCCTATTCCCTCATGTGCACGCGTTAAGTAATATTCACAAGATAGACATAAAACCCAATCGTGTTTATACACCGCATAGTGTTTAAAAAAAACCGGAAGCAAAAGGGTCATAGCCAACGACACGGATTCCAAATTGCCAGGGGTATCGTGTTGTTGTTGTTTCCTATTCTCTCATGTGCACGCGTTAAGTATGAAGCTCACTGCGTTCGCTATAATGTTTTGAAAGGTGTTATAATTCTAAGAGTCTGTCTGTCATTCGCTCTGAAACTAGGGTCCACGGTCGTTCCAGCTGTCAGTCGATCCATGCGTTCCAGAGAACGTCCCTGTGCGTGGGTCAATCACTATCACTCTTTACATGCATGAATATGATCTGTATTGCAATTGATGAAATAAAAATCAGTTGCTGTCTGAAAATAATGAGATGTATGCATGTATAAGCAGAAATACATGTTGTAAATTGTAATAGTGGTGGACTAACATTTCCCTCCCCCCTTTTTTTCAGGACATTTGATACGGTGATACCATTGCACTGACATGCTATAACGATGTCCAAAAAGTGCAATGCAATCGATGCTGGTGAAGGTGCATCTTCTAAAAGACAATGCCCAGAGAAAACAGCCTTGATTGACTGGAAATTGTGTGCAATTTGCCAACAGGACACCGAAGAAAAGCTTGTTAATCCCAGCATACCTACATATAGAGATAGTGATAAAGAATGCGGCTACAAACTATTTGCTGAGAATATTTTTGGAGTTTCATAAAATTGATGCCTAAAGGCCCAGTCACACCTTGACGTTTTAGCCAGCTTATGCCGATTTTTGAAAAATTTGTCTAAAACGCTGGCACACGTCGAATACATTATGGATAAGTTTTGGAAACATTGAGAGCACGCTGAAAAACACTGCCATACATCGTAGTACGCTGGCTTTCATCGTTGTACTTTGCGGTTGTCCTCAAATTTTAGCATGCTTGAAATTTTACGACTTATGCCAGAGTATGACTCACAAGTTCCGCTACGCTGGCCATAAGTTGTAGGCACGTTATGCGATCGTTGACACACGTTACTTGTAAGTTAATCATAAGTGTAAACACGTCGAGGTAATGTTTAGCGTCAGTGTTCCAGACTCCCTGTTTTGTTTTTTCTTCTTCGGTATGACGGTGATGTTGACACTTCGATTTCTAGTGTGGTTATAATATAATATAATTAATAAGCTGCCGCTCAACGATTTAAATCATAACTGCACTTGAAATCGAAGTGTCATCACCGGCATACCGAAGGAAAAAAAAAAAAAAAACCAGGGAGTCTGGAACACTGACGCTAACCATTACCTTGACGTGTTTCGACTTATGAGTAACTTACAAGTAACTTTTGTTGATGTGTGCCAACGATCGCATATCGTGCGTACAACTTATTCCCATCGCATGCGGAACATCTGAGGCATATGGCAAGTACGTCATAAAATTTTTAACACGTTTAAAATTTCAAGATGTACTCCACTTACTACGACGTATGATGGCGTACTTTACCGTTCTATTCACGTATACAAAACTTACCCATACCGTATTTGACGTGCACCAGCGTTTTAGACGCATTTTTCAGAGGTCGGCATATGCTGGCAAGATCGCCAAGGTGTGACTGCGATGTTGACACTTCCATTTCTCTGGTGGTTATGATTTGAATCATTGTGCGGCAGCCTTTTAATAGGCTACGCCACGTGATCGTCGGCGATACGTGCAGCGTGCTATGCATAAGTTAGACTATCGTTGGGCATAGGTTGTGAACGCCGACAACAGGCTAAGCATTCATTGGTATAAGTTATCTATAAGACAACGAAACGTTCTGTGTCCGTCACTAATATGTTATACATACGACCAACTCGTTATGAATACGTCCGAATCTTTAAAAAAAAAAAAAACATCAAAAGTTCAGCGTAAGCCAGCGTTTTACATACATTGTGATACGTTGCCATTGCTGGCTAAAACGTCAAGGTGTGACTGGGCCTTCAGCAGAGGATATTGACATCGTGAAGTGGGACAGTGGAGATGGCATTGAAGCCACACTCAGAACAAACCAGGCAGTATGGTACAAAAGCTGCAGAAACAGGTTTGACAAACAAAAGCTCCAACGTGCTCAGAAAAAGATGTCAAAAGAAAACCTGGAATTTGAGTCAAGTCCTGTTAAGACCAGGCGACGCAGCATGGGTTCAATGGCAAGGACATCTAATTGTTTCTTTTGTGAAGAAGATGATACAAATAAGTATCTCCATGACGCAAGGACTGACAAAATTGATATTCGAGTTTGTCCATATGCACATGTGTTACAAGATAGGAAACTGTTGGGAAAGCTCTCTGAAGGTGACATGCATGCCATAGATGCGAGGTATCATCTATCATGTCTGACTTCCGTCACCAACCGTGTGCGAAAACATAATGCTCAGCATGTAAGACACACCCAAAGCACGAAAGTCTAATACTTGGTGAGCTAGTTTCGTACATAGAAGAATTCCGCCAAGATGAAACGTTGCCAGTCTTCAGATTGTCAGATATGGGGCGACTTTACGAGTCCAGATTAAGAGAAGAAGATCCAGACTTTTCTGGAAAGGTAAATACAACACGATTGAAGGAGAGTCTGTTGTGCTTAATCCCAGATATGAGAGCTCAAACTCGAGGAAGAGATGTGGTCCTCATGTTTAATTGCGACATTGGAGAAGCGATTAAAATAGCTTGCTCCAACAATGATGATGCAATCCACTTAGTGCCTGTCACAGTGCGTCGCTAAGTTATCCACACAAGAGAAGGAGCTATGTAGCACACAAGATACCAATGTCATCTCTTCCCAAGAGTGCAACATAGAATCTTCTCTAGCTCCATGCAACCATGAAGAAGCCGATACAAGGTTATTCTTGCATGCTCTCCATTGTGCACAAAAATGCCATCACAGAATCCTGATCAGGTCAGTCGACACTGATGTTGTTGTCCTTGCAATTGCCATATTTCACGCTTTATCCCTTGACGAACTATGGGTTGCATATGGAGTCAAGAAACACCACAGGTTAATACCGGCTCACACGATTGCAAACAGTCTTGGTGAAAATAAGGCCAAAGCTCTTCTGTTCTTCCATGCCTTCACTGGCTGTGACACATCATCGTCATTCAGTGGTATTGGGAAGAAAACCGCTTGGGACACCTGGACCAATTCCCCTGATATAACGGCAATTTCTTGAGTTTATCCCAAGAGCCTTCATCAGTCTCAGATGAGAATGTGCGTCAACTGGAAAGGTTCGTCATATGTCTTTATGATAGAACCAGTGAATGCACCACGGTGAATCAGGCAAGGAAGCTTCTGTTCGCGAAAGGAAGACAAATAGATCGCCTACCCCCCACAAAGGCAGCCCTCATGGAACATATCAAGAGGTCGACATACCAGGCAGGACACATCTGGAGCCAAGCGCTGATATCTAAAGGCCCAGTCACACCTTGACGTTTTAGCCAGCAATGGCAACGTATTAAAATGTATGTAAAACGCTGGCCAACGTTGAACTTTTGATGTTTTTTTTTTTAAAGATTTGGACGTATTCATAACGACTTGGTCTTATGCATAACGTATTAGTAACGGACACAGAACGTTTCGTTGTGTTATAGATAACTTATACCAACGAATGCTGAACCTGTTGTCGGCCTTCACAACCTATGCCCAACGATAGTCTAACTTATGCATAGCGCTGCACGCATCGCCGACGATGACGTGGCGTAGGTTATGAAAAGGCTGCCGCACAACGATTCAAATCATAACCTCCGCAGAAATGGAAGTGTCAACATCGCAGTCACACCTTGGCGATCTTGCCAGCATATGCGGACCTCTGAAAAATGCGTCTAAAACGCTGGCGCACGTCGAATACGGTATGGGTAAGTTTGGTATACGTGAATAGAACGCTAAAGTACGCTATCATACGTCTTGTAATTTTAAACATGTTGAAAATTTTACGACGTACTTGCCGTATGACACACGCTCCGCATGCGATGGGAATAAGTTGTACGCACGATATGCGATCTTTGACACACATCGATACACGTTACTTGTAAGTTACTCATAAGTCGAAACACGTCAAGGTAATGGTTGGCGTCAGTGTTCCAGACTCCCGGGTTTTTTTTTTCTTCGGTATGACGGTGTTCAGTGTACAGTGTGGATATGATTTAAATCGTTGAGCGGCAGCCTATTAATTATATTATAACCGCACTAGAAATCGAAGTGTCAAAATCACCATCATACCGAAGGAAGAAAGAAAAAAAAAAAAACTAAAAAAAACAAAAAAAACAGGAAGTCTGGAACACTGACGCCAACCATTACCTTGATGTGTTTCGACTTATGAGCACCTTACAAGTAACGTGTGTTGATGTGTGTCACCGATTGCGTAACGTGAGTACAACACGTAACTCATAGGTTAGAAATAAGTTTCGGGTATGCTAAACATTACCTCGACCTGTTTCGACTTATGAGTAACTTACAAGTAACGTGTGTTGACGTGTGTCAACGATCGCGTGACGTGCTTACAACTAATGGCCAGCGTTATGCGGAACGTGCAAGTCATATGCTGGCATAAGTCTTAAAATTTCAAGCATGGAAAAGTTGAGGACAACCGAAAAGTACAATGTTTAAAGCCAGCGTACAATGACGTATGGCAGTGTTTTTCAGCGTACTCTCAATGTTATCAAAACTTACCCATAACGTATTCGACGTGTACCAGCGTTTTAGACAAATTTTCCAAAAATCGGCATAAGCTGGCTAAAACGTCAAGGTGTGACTGGGCCTTAAGCAGCAGTTACCAAGACCATGCGACTGGGGATGGACGAAGAACGCCATTGAACAGTGGATACCTTTCTGGACAGCACTTGCTGAGGCAGCCAAATCCTGCACAGAGCTGATCAAGTGCGGCTGCAAAAAGACATGCAGACCACCATGCAAATGTTTCTGTGAATCTCTCCCGTGCACTGAACCTTGCCATTGTGCAGGAACATGGAATCAGACAGATTGAAGTCAGAACTGTATCTAGACCAGATGAACTATACTTGGGACAGTGTATATGTCATTTTAAAGCAGAAAGACTGACAATAGAGCATTTTAAGTTTGTTTATTGGATTCCTTGTGTGTGAAAACATTGGATTAGACTCTTTATTCATTTTGCTAGGTCTCTTGGTGCCCGAGATATCGTAAAATATTATTTTCGGGGATGGCCATTTTGAAATTCAAGATGGCGGCCGTAAATGTATTCTGATCAGGTGTGTCCTGCTCTTATATGAAAGAACATAAAAATGGACATGTATGCCAATTTTCACACTTTTTTTTTTCATAATCTGAACGATTTTTCTTGAATCTACTGTACTACGAGTACGATTTACCTTCGGATCCCTGAGTGCGACATTTGGTGTATCCGTGTCCCAAAAGCAAATAACCTATGGGCTGTGTAACGAACTAAACAAACTCAGTCGTACAGACAACTTATCTAAAATTGCTGGCACTACCACAAACATGCAGGGGGAGCAAAACTCATGTACAATTTTACTTATCCTTAACCTTATAAATTTACACTAACCACGGCCCAAGCCTGATTGACTCTGTGGGAAAAAGGGGCATGGCAAATATTATTCAGTTTGTGAGGGTGAGCGCCCCCGCAGCTGAGGTCGGATGTCTTCGGGGCCTGTTCAAAAGGCCCCGTTGTCTGTCAAAGAACCTTTTTCATGTCTTCAGCTGCTGGAGGCAACTCACCCCAACCCAGCATGCCATATGCCATTTGAAGAGGGTAGCCAGGCTGCCCAAATGCAGTCTCTGGCTCCCTATGCAGGGATAAGAAGGTAGCCGGCTGCCCAATGCAGTCCCAGGCTTCCGCCTTGGAATGAACACAAGAAGCAGTGAACACTAACACAGGGAGGTAGCCGGCTACCCAATGCAGTCCCAGGCTCCTCCCTGAAGTGAACGGAATGTATTGATGCAGAAACACAAGTACAGGGAGGCAGCCGGCTGCACAATGCAGTCCCAGGCTCCTCCCTGCGATTAACTGGATGGACATGGACGCAAGCAAAACACGGTGCACAGGCTGCTCAATGCAGTCCCCGTGATGTAGCTGCCTGCAGGGCAGTCCTTGCAAGACGGAAGATCCTGGCGCACATGGTGATGGATGGAATACAGGGGCAAATGCAAGACACAAGGGCTAGCAGGCATGAGGTTAAGGCAGAGGCAGGCAGACAAGGCATGGCGAGGCGAGGCCGGAACAAGCCGCTGTAGCACAAACAGGCGGTAGGTGAAGCTAGCCGGCCTCTCGCCTCGTTCTGGAGGTTCGTGGAGGGAGTGCGGTGGTGCTGGCCACTCGGAAGGCGGTCTCGGACCTACCCTACGGTCTCTACCATGTGGTGAAGTTTCGTGAAGATCGGTTTAGAATTGTGACCGGTAGGCGACAGACAGAGACAGATTAACAAAAATCATCTGACCAATATACTTGACCATCTATATTTTGTAAGTAACAAACAAACAGAGAGAAAAGGGGTGAAAACATAACCTCCTTCACCTCCGGTGGCAGAGGTAAAAAGCCAACAGATTTTTTTTCCTGTCATGTTTTTATTAATCATCATTATTATTATTATTGTAAGAGTAAGGCTCACATAATAGCAAGACATAAATTCCTGCATTGGCAGCAATACATCTAATGGTGAATTACAATATCCAACTGACAAGAATCACTTTGTAAATCTTCGGTTGATGGAAATGGAGTTACACCCGAGAGGTGTTTACGTATTGTGCTGTTGCAAGTCCAGTAAGAAACTTTCGTTCCAAACCATGACTGCTTGTTAATGAGATGGCTTTATGATGGGATTTTTACACAATGGACGGGTAATTACCTTGGAGAAAAAAAAAGAAGTTAAATTTCAATATTATAAGCTTTGGTAAGACCAAGTGACTCAGACCGTTTTTAAGCTCAAGGAATTAAATGTTGAAATCAAATTTTCAATTAAACGGATCCATCAGGTTTTATGATGTACAGTATTTATTTCTTAATTGTGTTTTAAACAAATTTAAGTATCAAAGTTTAAATGCCAAAACTGGGTTTTAAGTATCTTGATGTTTTTTGTGGCAAAGGATTTCAATGGTTTTATCACTTTTTTTTTTTTTTTTGCAAATCCTTTTGCTTTTTCAAGGTGTGATGTCATTATAGTGTCATATCTAATAATTACCTCCTAAACAAACAAAAAAATCCCTGTTACATTGATTTCATAGTACATTATGATGTTATACTGTAACTTCAAATATTCAAACACAGAATCAAATCGTGGTTTTATTTCTGTCACTGCAATAATGTCATATTGTCAACATAGACCACATATCAAGCATGACAAATGCTTGACATACATGGTTGGGTCAGAAGTCGCAATCAATTACGAGGGGGGTTAGCTTGGAGACGGCGGTACGAGGGGGTTAGCTTGGAGACGGCGGGACGAGGGGGTTAGCTTGGAGACGGCGGGACGAGGGGGTTAGCTTGGAGACGGCGGGACGAGGGGGTTAGCTTGGAGACGGCGGGACGAGGGGGTTAGCTTGGAGACGGCGGGGTTATGGGTGATGCAGAAACAGGGAACATGAAGTGGAGGAATGCTGAAGAAGGGGGGACACATTGGAGGGGTGGGTTGAAAGGATGTGGGCTTGTAGGAGATGTGGAGGAGGGTATCGACATGGAGGGGTTTGACACCGTAAAAGAACGTGAAGAGGATAACTTGATGACACCATTTTTCTCTCCCCAGTCAGCGGGGCAATTACAGAGAAATCCTAAATCTTCCAAACCCATGGAGTTTGTCAGTGCTTTATCCTTTAAATGTTGATGGTCAAGCAAGGAAACAGCACCTAACACTGTTTTTTTGAAGACTTTGGTCCGACTTGACCCACCGACCTCCCAGACTCAGAGCAGCCGCTGCAACCATAATGCGACAGAGTCTCGCCACCGAACATCACAAAGCATTCCTACATCAGGGTGGCATTTCTTCACCCTTGGCACCACCAGACACTGTTTACATGTGACATTCGTTTGGAATGTTCATTTGTTTTTATCGCTGGAAAATACAAATATTCATCGCAGCTGCTTTCATCAATCAACACAAGCCGAATGGAAAACAAGATATACTCTCAACTTTCCTCGTCATTCACAAGTTCTCTCTACTTTTCCTTTCCTCCAACAAGTATTCCCAATCATGTTAGCCACTTTACCTGCAATCACACCTGTCAATGGTATCCAAATCCAAAACTTATCCCCCCCCCCCCCAAGAAAATATGAAAAAAAAAATTAAGTTCATGGTCGGAAGAGCAACAGATTCCCCAAAGTAAACAAATCCAGGTTGTCAGCGATGGATGACAAGGTGTCAAAGTTTGTGGAGTTCGTTTAATGTTGAAGCAGAGTCACTGAATCTCGAACAGTGTGGACAAGTCGATGATTCGGCGTCGATGTCCAGACGGACATGTTCAACCATTTGCAGCACCTGCACAATGGTCCATTTACACTAGAACTAGTTAACGGAACCGTTTGTCTAATCAATCATCATACCGATCATCCTGACATCATGGTGCACAGATAACACACACACTTACGTTTGAGCCGTCTCGCCTGGGTTCGATTCCCAACCCAGCTACAAACCGTCCGATTGGTGTTCACTTGAGGTATGTATCACCTGTATGCATCACCCGGGGTATGGGATTGCAGGCTCGAGTATCCTGTAATCTTCATCGTTGAGTACAACTTAACTTTTAACACCAACTATCAAAGCTCCTCAATCAAAGAATCGCAAAGCACGTTAAGCCGGGTGTCCCATGTGCTAGCATTAGCCGCTGGATGATAAACGTCCCACGGTGGCTTCTGATGAAGAGGAGGCGAGCTATCGCCGGCACCAGGAACAAATCACAAATTCCTGCCGTAACCTGCAGGGGGCCTGCATCATCGGCACAGCCGCCGTTATCCCATGCCAGCAATGATTCAACCGACAAATCAGGTGACTACACCCGAGGAGCAGCAGCAACGCAGAATCAATCATGGAGATACACACAAAGGTCAACGGGGGGGGGACGACATGGTGGTTTTCGTTGTGACATTACACGAAACTGAGGAAAAAGAAAACTGGATCGTTGCGCAGATGGTCGATCAGTTTAAAGGTCTCTGACCCCGCAAGGAATTATGTAACAACCATCAGTTGGAAGCTGAGGGAACGAATCATCGGTCGAGACAGGTCGTCAAGCTCGATGGAAACGCAGCACGGATAACCTCGACGTTCGAGTGACCCACCTGCACGTTCGATGGTGATGGAGCAAATCGGGTCGCAGAGCGAGCTCGTCGGTCCAGATTCCACGTGACGCCTGACAATAAACCGTGAGGGGGGAGTAACTCCGCAACAATGTACGAACCAACGCGACGCAGAGAGCGGGGAATGCGCTGCAGTGTCCTCCACGATCAGTCTGATTGGGAAACGAATCGGGGGTGATGCTGCCCGCCGGAAATGGAGCGACAACAACCGATGAAAAAAAAACAACTCACAGGAATCTGAGCTGCCGATAAGCCCCGCCTTCTCCCATCGTTAGACCACGCCTTCTCCCATCGTTAAACCACGCCTTCCTTCAGTCTTCATCCGACTACCCCCATTCCCACGAGCTTCCACAGGCGAGGAGGCGATGTGGACGAAAGGCTAGAGGTCGAGGACGTAGGTGGGGGGGGGGGCGGGTTGTTGAACGTGTCATCCCCCCCAAAAAACCCAACGCCCCGTCCTTTCATTCAGCTTTGAGTTACGCCACGCCCATCACTCAGATTCGACTTACGCCCCGCCCAGCTTGGCGCGATCGTGCACGTTCCTCATTCAAAACACGTGACGGGCGAGTCTCGGTCAGTCGCGCGCACGTTCAGCTTGTATTCCGGCTCCAGGAAGGTCGACCACTTCTTCCTTCTCCGCACTGTGTCCCAATTTGCATTCGTCACATCTGATGCAACTCGTACTGTGGATCATTGGACTTGAAAGGGTTTTTTTTTTCTCCCAAGTTCGTGTCCATAATGAAATTCAGTAGATTCCGTTATATGCACGAAGAGAATGTTTAAGGCAAACCTTATTCATTACATCGTTTGAAGGAAAGATCAGGAATCGGGGCCTTCCATTTATTACGTACTTGCAAATACCACTTGTCACTTTGATGACAGGAATACTTAAGGGGTGGGGAGAAAAACAGAGGGGAAAGAAAGGTATGGGGGGGGAAGGGGAGGGGAGAAAAACAGGGGAAAGAGAAGTATAGGGGGAGGGGAGGGGAGAAAAACAGAGGGGAAAGAGAGGTATGGGGGGGGAAGGGGAGGGGAGAAAAACAGGGGAAAGAGAGGTATAGGGGAGGGGGAGGGGAGAAAAACAGAAGGGAAAGAGAGGTATGGGGGGAGGGGGAGGGGAGAAAAACAGAAGGGAAAGAGAGGTATGGGGGGGGGGAAAGGGGAGGAAAACAGGGGAAAGAGAGGTATAGGGGGAGGGGAGGGGAGAAAAACAGAGGTGAAAGAGAGGTATGAGAGAAACAGAGAGGGGAGAAAAACAGAGGGGAAAGAAAGGTATGGGGGGAGGGGAGAAAAACAGAGGGGAAAGAGAGGTATGGGGGGAGGGGAGCAAAACAGAGGGGAAAGAGAGGTATGGGGGGAGGGGAGGGAGAAAAACAGAGGGGAAAGAGAGGTATGGGGGAGGAAGGGGAGGGGAGAAAAACAGGGGAAAGAGATATAGGGGGGAGGGGAGGGAGAAAAACAGAGGGGAAAGAGAGGTATGGGGGGAAGGGGAGGGGAGAAAAACAGGGGAAAGAGAGGTATGGGGGAGGGGAGATAAACAGAGGAGAAAGAGAGGTATGGGGGGAGGGGGAGGGGAGAAAAACAGAGGTGAAAGAGAGGTATGAGAGAAACAGAGAGGGGAGAAAAACAGAGGTGAAAGAGAGGTATGAGAGAAACAGAGAGGGAGAGAAAACAGAGGGGAAAGAGAGGTATGAGAGAAACAGAGAGGGGAGAAAAACAGAGGGGAAAGAGAGGTATGGGGGGAGGGAGAAAAACAGAGGGGAAAGAGAGGTATGGGGGAGGGGAGATAAACAGAGGAGAAAGAGAGGTATGGGGGGAGGGGGAGGGAGAAAAACAGAAGGGAAAGAGAGGTATGGGGGGGGAAGGGGAGGGGAGAAAAACAGGGGAAAGAGAGGTATAGGGGGGAGGGGAGGGGAGAAAAACAGAGGTGAAAGAGAGGTATGAGAGAAACAGAGAGGGGTGAAAAACAGAGGGGAAAGAAAGGTATGGGGGGGGGGGAGAAAAACAGAGGGGAAAGAGAGGTATGGGGGAGGGGAGAAAAACAGAGGGGAAAGAGAGGTATGGGGGGAGGGGGAGGGGAGAAAAACAGAGGGGAAAGAGAGGTATGGGGGGAGAAAAACAGAGGGGAAAGAGAGGTATGGGGGAGGGGAGAAAAACAGAGGGGAAAGAGAGGTATGGGGGGAGGGGAGGGAAGAATAACAGAGGGGAAAGAGAGGTATGGGGGAGATAAGGGGAGAAAAACAGAGAGAAAGAGAGGTATGGGGGGAGGTGGAGGGTAGAAAAACAGAGGGGAAAGAGGTATGGGGGGAGGGAGAAAAACAGAGGGGAAAGAGAGGTATGGGGGAGGGGAGAAACACAGAGGGGAAAGACACGTATGGCGGGAGGGGAGAAAAACAGAGGGGAAAGAGAGGTATGGGGGGGAGGGGGGGAGAAAAACAGAGGGGGAAGACAGGTAAGAGAGAAACAGAGGGGAAAGAGAGAGGAGGAAGGGTGAAGAGGTTGAGGGGAAAGAGAGAGGCCAAAATAGTGGAGGTGGAAGGAGAGGGGAGAGGGGGAAGAGGGAGGGAGGGAGGGGAAGAGGGAGGGACATTGTGTGTGAGATAAGGAAGGTTTAACCTTGAGTTATTCAAGGGAGCATTGTGTCACAGAATCTGGGAGGAAAAAACCTCTAATCTTGCTTATCGGTTTGATATATATCATCAGGACATACGCCAGCTGGTAATACAGCTAGTCCTGGGATGAAAGAAAGGAATTGTGCATTGGGATTTGCTGGAGATAAAATCACGTATATATGAGGGAGTGATTCAACCATTTGGGTAGATCACTCTCCTGGTTACCTCAATTGCTAAATTGGTGTTCCTGTTGTTTGCTGCTATCCGTGCGGCCGCATGTATTGATAAACAATTTTTTCTCAAGTACATCGACGTCTTCATGCCTTAGTAAAGGGTGATGATGCCCCGACAATTGGCGCAGCGAGCAGGGACGAGACGAGGTGGAGGAAAGGTGGGGATGGACCCTTGGTGATCAAAGAGAAAAGCTGCGGTGACCAATTTGAATAAGGTAAGCCTTTGTGCTCGGGAGTTTAAATTATATATTCTCTTTCTCACCTCAGGTTTTGTCCATTCCTGCTTCTGCCCCTTGTCCTCGCCCAAGAGCCGGTAAAGAGAAGTGTGGAGAAAATTGTTTATTGTATATCAAGGGGTAGCTATCTTAAGGTCTGGAAAGGGGAGCTTGAGGGCTGAGGGCATATGGCTGAGGCTGCCTAGTCGGACCCAAAAAAACTCCAGGAATGGTTTGGCAACAGTGAAATATGGGAAACAGATGTGGAAAACGAGAGAAGAAAGAACCTCCTCGAGATAACAACATGATTGCTGGGCAGAATGGAAGGTTAAGGATAGCTTACCATGGCCAGAGGGGTGGGTCGTTTGACCTCCCAGAAGTGCAGAATCTGCAGGAAGAGTTGCTAAAATTCCATAAACTATCCATGAAGGAAACACCAGTGAATTGGCTGGGATTTGGGTTATGGCAAGAGGAAGCTATTAAAAGATTAAGCACAGTCAAGCAAGCAACCTTGGCAGGTAAGGTGCTGAAACTTCAGGGCCAATTAGAAGGTGCAGAGCGGCAAGCTAAGGATGCGGTAGCATCAGCGCCGGCACCTTGCCAGATAACCGGACATGGCTCATCATCTGTCCCGGTGTCTGCAGCACCGGGGCAAGGGTACTCTAACACCGATACATACCATCGACACCCCAACCTCCGGCATATCAACCGCTGGGACGACCTCAGTCAGCTGCACAGTATCAGCTGTTTATGATGTATGTCTGGGGGAAAGGATACCCTACTGTGGAGTGAAGGAATGTGTGTGTATGCTTTGCCTGAAGGGTAAAGGGTGGGAAGCTTGGCTTCAAGCCCACAAACTTGTTCTGACCTCCCTGAGAGAAATTTGATTGTCAACAAAATTGTTTTGACATGGGAAAATTAAAACATCTTTGTGGGAAAATTAGATAACGGAAAAAAAAGTGAGGCGGGAGGCGAGAACACACCCTGCCTGTGAATTTGCCTGCTTGTCAGGCCGTGTACGAGATTTGCCTGATAAGGGGGAAAAGAAGCTGGAGGCAGCTCATCTTTGAAATAGTGGACAAATTGGTTTTGGAAGAGAATTTTTTTTTTTTTGTAAAACTGAATGAAATAAGGAAATTAACGTTTGTTGGGGAAAATGGTTGAAGCTTGAAGAATCGGTTGATTTTTGTTTGATTGTTTACAAGTAAACAGTAATCAATGGTGAAAACGACAATTCTTTGAGCATAACAAAGCTATTATGACATCAATGTGAATGGTTAGTTTGGTTGCGGCAGTTTGTACCATTACATGTTTGAATGAGGAATGAGTTAATGTGAATGAGCTTAGAATGATTTAAACGACTCACGATGGTAAAAAGCATTTTTATGTGAATGGAGGGTTGCACAGCGAGGGGCATTTTGGAGAGGTGTTTTAAAATTACACGTTAGAATGTGGAATGGTCTTGCTTGGGCCGCCATGCTGGTTGGCGAACCGGGCGGGTGATGATTGTGGAGCTCCTGTTGTTGTTGCTGTTGGGAGGTTTTGTGTTCATGTCAGTGCATTCTGGAACCTCCATGGTTTGTAGTTAATCAGAGAGAGCTGTGCGAAAATATGTATTTGCTTTGTTTGATGAGAGCTGAAGCAGCAAAGTGCATTTCAGGAACGGGTGTGCAAGTGGAGTGTGGTCAACGATTTGCCAGCAGACATGCGTGTTTCGTGAGTTCTTGGTGCAGGGCTTCGATGGGACATGAGTCATGAATCAAAATTGGGTTTGTTTTCGTGTTTGGGGCAAGCCTTGTTCAGGTGAGCAAGTGGTGGGTGCAGGTGAGCATTTGCATCAGTGGTGAAGGTAATGGTGTGATGTGAAAATACAAATTTGCATACATAATATTGTTACGGCAATGGCCCTTATGAGACTACTAAATATAGGATTAGCTCAGATCCCCCATTAAATGCCTGTTTAGCTCGGTTGTTTGGTAAAGTGTATGCTAAATGTGTCGGGAGGTGTAAAAGGCTGTTTTATGTTCGTACTGTGGTGATGAAACGAGAGATCACTCTTCTTCCTCTCCTCTACGGATGATAGGCTCCGCCCAGTCGGCTGAGGGGGGTGTGGCCTTGAGAGAGGGTGTGGCTAGAGGGAGGAAGTGACGCGAAGGGGAGGAGCTTTGGTCGGTTTCGCCGAGAGAAGTGTGCTCAAAAGGAAGAAACGAAAGGAAAAAGGGAGCTCTCAGTTTGGAAAACGGAGTCGCTGAGAGAAGACGTCCTTGTGTGTGAAGAACAGTCGGGTTCTCGAGGCGTGCCCGGAGTCGCTTCGTAGCAAGTGAATGAAGGAGGCACAGTGGTGGATCTGCCGGGAGAGACGCTGAACCGACCTGCACGTCGAGGATTCTGCCGTGAGAGGGACGGAAGCCGGCTTCGAGGCGAGAAAGAAAAGGGAAGGCAGTGGTGAAGCGAACGTAAGAGAGGCTGCCTGTACGTCGAGTCATCCTTTTTGGGGCAGTGGGAGAGGCGGCCTGCACGGAGAAACTGAGAGGACGGAGTTGGGAAGTCAGGCTTCGAGGCAGGAAGGCAGGAGAGAAGACGCCGTAGCCTCTGACGGTCCTTGCTCACCTCACGGCTCGACACGTTTGTTGATCCGCCTGCGGAGTTCGGCACCTCGATTTGGGCCTTGTCTGGTGAACGGGCCAGGCCTGGATTTGTGTGCTGGACCGTGAGAGAGATCAGCTGAGGCCCATCGTCGACCATACGCGGGGTCAGAAGGCGCGGAGACCGCATGCAGTGCGAAAGGGGCAAAGGGAGGATGAGCTCCATTTCGCCACGCGGCACGTTCAAGCGGGAGCTCGAATCCGTGGACATCCGCCTGTTGCGAGCGACATTCGTGCTCTTGACACTGTCCTCTCGTCCATGAGACCTCACCAACTACTCTGTCTTGTCTTGCATGCATGCTGTTTGTCTTTGTCTGCACGTGTTGTATAAGGCATATTTCGGTAGCGACCCCCTCAAAACCTGTAGACCGTGGTTCCCAAGGTAAGAACGGATTGAGGATTGTTAATAAATCCATTGTCATGAATCTTGCTTGTGTTGTGATCCCTGATGTTCCCCAATAAATCTGGTTAATTCGTCTGAAGTTGCCGCTATGGATTAATTCGTGTCACGTCGAGGAACGATCAGTTCGATTGGCATATAAAACCAAAATGGTTACAGACTGGCAGACAACGCTCGGCCTCTGACACAACCAGTCTGTAACCGGGGTTCTATTTCCCCAACTGGTAAGGTACAAGGATTACCTTCGTATCGCGATTGAAGGCGCGTGACCCGAGGCCTGTGCTGAGCCGGCCGACGTTATAAACCCTGGAGACGGTGGTGGTGAGGGTGGCGCCTAGGACCAGGCGAGAATCCCGCCACCCCGGATCCGCAACAATATATAGATGGTGCATCACTGCTCATGCTGTTAAATTCACAAACAGGCGATGCATTAACGTGCATTCAGCCCCTCGGATGGACGTAGATTGGATGGCCTGTCTGATAGAATTAGTTCATGAACATTTAAGATCTCACGATATCCTTTGGAGAGAGTGAGCAAGTTATCGCAGGCATAATGCAGAGTGAGACATAGACCGGTGATCCGAGGTTGAGGTCAATCATGTGTTTTAATGAATTTGTTTAAAAGGAAATTTTACCGCGGTGTCTCAAATTGCACAACTTGAACATGTGCGAGTTTACTTCGGGCTTGTGGATGATAGCAAAGGGCCTGTGTAAGAGATAATTGAGAATTTAGCAGAGTTAGAAACAATTTCCAATGTAAAACGTTGGTTGGAGACTCACAATTAAAATATTAAAATATGGCAGAATGAACTGAAACCCTGTACTGTATTGCATACTACCCTTTCGGGGGCACTGGCTGTCAAAGGCCATGGAGTGCCGAAGGCCGGGTTGCAGCATGCAATCTAGCCAAGAATAGAAGCATAACAATATATACGGATTCCTGATATGTGTACAGGATGACACACGATGTAGGGACAATTTGGAAATAAGAGGGTATATAACATCGCAAGGTATGCTAGTCAAAAAATGGTGAATTGATAGTAGAAGCTATATGTATTGTCAAATGTTGGTGGTGTGTGCTGCCTTTTTGGCTGTTGGTTGCATCATTGGTTGGGGCATGACTGTGCCACTGATGCGGTACCCCAATTGCCAGTGTACTGATGTTCATTTTTGCCAGTCTTGGAGAAGTGACAGGCTGAGTCGGCCCTCTGAGGTTGGTTCGGTGGTCAATGGGATTTGAACTCGGGACTCTGGGATCCCAAGCCACCACTCTAAGTGCTAAGCCAACACTAGATTATAATTTTGGTAAAATGTCTATAAAATATATGGACCTATGTACATGAAGATTAACTTTTGTGCTGCCTTAACAAAGGTTGTCAAAGAGTTTGACAGCAGGTCAGGCAAGCGCTACTGGAACCAGCTGCAGAGGAACACCACGGCATCCAGCCCGGCGACTGGGTGAACATCAAGGTGTTCAAGCGGAGGAACGCACTGAAGGCACATTGGACCGGACCCCTCCAGGTATTACTGGTTACCCACATAGCTGTCAAGTGTGACGGTAACCAATCATGGACTCACGCATCTCACGACAAAAGAGGATACAGGAAGTTGTAAAAAGAAAGAAAGGAAATCTGCAAGTGGGAAGAATGTTACTGGATGTTCATGACAGATGTAGCAGTGCTTTTGATTCTCTCTCTCTCTATCGAGTGCAGCCTGTGGCTGCTGGTTGCATCATTGGTTGGGACGCGGCTATGCCGCTGATGCAGTGTCCCCCTTACCAGTGCACTGGTACTCATTTTGCCGACCTCAGAAGGATGACAGGCTGAGTCAACCTCCTGGTGTATTAATTCAGCGGGCCAACGGGGCTTGAACTCAGGACCCTAAGATCCCAAGCCGCCACCCTAACCACTAAGCCAACACCAGGCTAGTGCTTTTGATTAGCATGTGCATAATCGTGATAATACGGACAATAACAGATAGTGAGGGCATTATGGGAATGTCATAGAGAGCAGAATGTTTGGTAGGTCGACAGTCGGGGAAACAAGGAATGGGTTGTGACAGGGTACGCAGGGCAGAAGAAGGTAAACATTGGGACCAATTGCATGAGAAAGGCGTGTATGGGAAAAACACTTATATGACCCTTACATATAATTATGCACCTCGTGTGACATGGGATGAAGGGGACATAGGCACTGTACGCCTGAAACGAGGCATAGTGTTACATGAAGGGATAACTGGGACAAGGATAGATAGAAGGATACGAATGAATAATCTCGTGGAACCCCAGACATCATTAAATGGTATATTTCTGTGACCTGGGAGGACACATAAGAAAGGAGGCTGCAAAATATTATGATTACAATCCGGGATGGAAGATCGGAGCATGGTTGCAGGGATTGTTTGGAGTTTGGGGAGGAACCATTTGCAGGTTCCTGCTGACAGGATTAGCTGTGTTGATTGGAATATTCATTATATTGTCTATAATCAAAGCAGCCATTATGGCTGGCTTGCGAAAGTGTGTTACAGGATGGCATCTGAAGTCAACAACTAAGAAGCCCGAAACCAAGCCCGAACCTGAGATCACACTTTTTGCTGGGGCTAGGGAAAGGAACTTTCCAATAAAAGTGGCAGTTTCGCCGCACCACCCACAACCACTATTGTACACCCCCCCTGCCCCCCCCGCCGCTACCCTTGCTCCCGATGTATCACCTGCTTGTAATATGTATATCTTTGTGCACCAAACACCTGTGAATAAAGATGAGGAACTTATTAAATTGATCACAGCAGCTAAACTTGAGAATGATAATTTGCATGTAATGTTTGGAAAGGAAAATGTAAATGTGGATGTGGACCGAGATGCTGCAGATTCTGGCATAAATGTTAAAATGTAACTGGAAATGGATGTGCATCAGTTAAGTACGAGTTCAGACTCAGACCTTGAGCCCGAGCAGTTTTTGGATGGAGATTTTATTGAGTGATTTGTTAATCAGGGGGTTGGCATGTGATTCCATCTTTAGTGGGGCAGGCATCTCTCTCTCCCTGGGTCAGAGGGGTGCAGGGGGAGCCTTTCAACCATCATGGAGACCATCTGGAGCTGCCCCGAAGGATGGAATTCCTCCCAGGGAGTGGTCTATCTGCACCACGAAGCTGGGTCATCTGCTGGCCTGAATTAAGAAGATGCTTGATTGTGATTTAATAAACATTGTTTCTTAAAGTAACAATAGGAGGGAATGTTGGGATTTGTACCTTTTTCTTAAAAGCTTTGTTTCTTCCCAACTCAATTCACTCGCCTGCAGTTAATTAAAATATATTCCTGCTTGGGACATTATGTGTGTGAGATAAGGAAGGTTTAACCTTGAATGATTCAAGGGAGCATTGTGTAGCAGGATCTGCGAGGAAAACCTCTGATCTTGCTTATCCGTTTGATATATATATATATATATATATATATATATATATATATATATATATATATATATATATATATATATATATATATATATATATATATATATATATATATATATATATATATATAATCACCAGGACATAAGCCAGCTGGAAATACAGCTGGTCCTGGGATGAAAGAAAGGAATTGTGCATTGGGATTTGCTGGAGATAAAATCACGTATATATGAGGGAGTGATTCAACCATTTAGGTAGAGCACTCTCCGGGTTACCTCAATTGCTAAATTGGTGTTCCTGGTGTTTGCTGCTCTCCGTGCGGCCGCATGTATTGATATATAATAAACAATTTTCTCTAATGTACATCGACGTCTTCATGCCTTAGTAAAGGGTGATGATGCCCCGACAATAGCACTGGACCAATCATGTTTGGTGATGTATCTCAGGCTGCGGAACTAATACTCGGCGGCATCGGCTTCACTTTTTAACCCCCCTCCCCACCCCCTAATTTTTGCTCATTTGCTCATGATAGTGAGCTCGAAAGTATTGAAATCCAGTCAAGTACACTAAATAGAATATAGCTGAGTTTTGTGGACCGTTTACAGTTCATCTTGGAGGAGATAAACACTTAGCTCGATAATAGTAGAGATAGACTACCAAAATATAGCAGACCCCCCCCCCTCCTCATTTTTGGAAAGGTGGTGCTACATTATAAGGCCTGTTGATAATATCTGGACAAGACCATGGCTTTGCATCTGATTTGTGACGTCACACTGAACAATCGACATGTTATTCCATCTGATCGTGAATGTACGCCATACTGTACATTGTTCCATCACCACCTCCCTTGACCATTCATTAGATCAAGGCTTCTTAAACTTTGTGTACTTGGTTGAAATTGACACCCTTTGACACCAGAAACATAAGGGTTTTGGAAAATTCAATAACAGCTTGAAAAATCGAGTTTTGTGTTTTTTGTTTTTTTAAGGGGGCTGGGTGGGGGTATTGAAGATTGATGGATGTTGGATGACGTTTTGTCGGGATGTGAGATGGGAACATTGGTGATTCATGCGTCGGTGTGGACGATGTTGGGGGACGGACATTGTTGGAAACCTTTGAAGAGGAGGTATGAGTTTTTGGGGAAGCATTTGAAGGTTTGTGGATATGAAAGGATTTTTCACGGATATTATCGAGGGTGGAAATCAGTGCAGATTTCTGAAACACAGTGATGGATAATAACGTGTGTGTGTTTGATTGTTATCTCCATAATTCGGGTTTCAGATGATGGAACGAAGCCCTCCCAGAACTTGAAGTATCCACCGTCATTTCAGTGAAGGATGTTTTCACTTCATTCTTGAGGTCTTGATATTTGGTGATTTTCTTGATTTCTACGTTATTTTGACCAAACTCACTGGCTACTGAAACCTCAATTAACAATGCCATCTTTTCCTTTTTGTATCCGAGTACTATGTTCGGTCGCTTTGTTTTCTATGTTCACGCTGGATAGGATCATCAGGTCGTATGTGAGCATTATGTTCTTGTTTTGAATGATTGCTTTTGGTTCGTGTTTCCATGAGTTTTTTTGGAACCAGGATATTGAAATTTCTGCAGCTGTACCAGTGGATTACTCGACATACCTTGTTGTGCCTTTGTGTGTACAGCTGTTCTGATGAGTTTTTTTAACATCCCAAGAGGAGGAAGAGGTGGCTCATGCTTTCTATTTCTACCTTGCAGAACCTATACTCTGATTGGCTCAGTTGTACCATTTAAAAAAAAGACATTCATGTGGTGTCCTTGGTCTTGTGCATTAATAATGATTTGTTCTGTCCCAATTGAGCTGGCCTCTTCTTAGCCATTCCAGTTATCCTTCCTTGTCTATCCCCAATCTGTCCGACTTTAAAAAATATATTTCCCTACTCTTTTGTCTTTCTCCCAGTTGTCACTATAATATATCTGTTAGTATTTTGTCATATATATATATATATATATATATATATATATATATATATATATATATATATATATATATATATATTTTTTTTTCTAATCGCTGGACTGTATGTGCTGCTGTTTTAGTTTGGTGCATAACATCTATTCACACTTGTTTTTGGAAGTTTTTTTTGCAAGGTGAGTGAGAGATACCTTTTCTGGCTTTTTGTGTTCATTGTTGCATACAAATGGTATTATGTAGTCTGTTGAACTTTTCACATGCTCTGCTAATCCTAATCATCGCTCTGTGGACTTGATCGAGTTCCATTAGGCCGCCACCTCCTCCTTTCCTCGGCAGATATATTCTCGGGATGCATTGATTTCTGTACAACAAATTTGTAGATAGTGAGAAGTTTCCTTGTTTTGATATAGAGTTTTCCGATTTCTGCTTGTGGCCAGTTTATTATTCCACAGCTGTTTTGGAACACTGGTATTGCAAGTTGGTTTATTGCTTTGATTTTGTTCCTTGGGGAGATGTATGTTTTCAGGATCAGCTTCGTTCTTTGTGGTATTATTCACACAGGACGCAGGAATTATTCTACGCAGGTGTGTGTGGTCGGGGGAAGAGGGCTTGTAAATATGTGAGGATCCCTGCATGGTCATAGTAAGTCTATGTGGTCAGGTCGTAAGGTAAAAGGTGGCGGCACGATTAGAAGGTGGGAAGGTGGGGATCAGAAGATTAGAAGGTGGTGGTGGAAGAAGATGGGGATCCTCCATAGAATGGGGCAGCAAGATTCTCTGCTGGTATACAGAAAGGAATTATAACTTTTTTAGAATATAAACTCAGTATGTGGTTGGAGGTTTTGGTAGTAGGGGATTGTTAATGGAAGGGAAAGGTTGAAGGTGTTGTAGATGAATGCCAGGAGCTTGAATGGAAGGATGGAAGAGCAGGAAGCTGGATAGACGGCAAGGGCTAGGACATAGTTGCTGTAAATGAGACGTGGTTTCGTGAGCAATCCAACCGGAGGACAGGAAATCAAGGCTACAGGGTTTATAGGTCTCGTCTAGTTCAATGTGCCAGTAGCCATTCTTGGCATCAAATATGCTGAACACATTCACCTCTCTCAGTATATCCTTGATTGTCGTCAGTAGGTAGTGACATCTCTTGCACCAAATCACTGTGTATGTACCAAAGTTTGTTCATGGCATTAAAAAAGGGGAAAAAATTAAAAATCGGCACCTAAGGGGGTCGACAGGGGTTCTCCCCCTAAAATATGTATTTGCTTTCTTCTCAGAAACTACACATGTACTTCTGATGACACTTGACCACAACGTTCATCACCTGTGATGTATCAAAGTTTGTTCACAGCATTAAAAAAAAAAAAATCCATAGGTATTTAATTTCTACTCCATTACATATTTTGTGGGTCATCCATGCCGACCCTGGTTATCCTATCCAGACACCTAGAGGTGAGCGCCCAGGGGTATTGCCCCGATGTTTGTGATGGAACGTCAAAATACGTCGTGATGCCAAACCATAAGATGATTGTGGTGTCGTATTGTGGCATGGTAATGTGGTGTCATTCCAACGTTGTTTGGTTGTTTTTTTTGAGATTTCATCCCTCCATGTTTTTGCATTTTTCTTAAAATGTTTTTATTCTTGTCTGAAATTGAAATTGCAGAAAAAGTATTGTCATCACGCACCGTCCGTCCATTTCCTTTTTCGACTTTTCCGGCTAAACTGCTGGGGCGATCCGGCTAAAATTTGGCAGCAACGTTCCTCTCCTGACAGATAACAGGGGTTGCAAACCTTGTTCCGGTCACATGACTAAATAGGTCAAAATGGCTGACTTAGTAAATTTCTTCAAAAATTTCTCTTATCCCACCAATCAGAATGCTACCAAATTTGGGTTACAACATTAGGCCAGTGTAGGGATGTTAAATTTTGGTGGTCATATCAATCACGTGACCGGAAGTGTGTCAAAATAGCTGACTGTCAATTTTTGGGAAAATCACGTAAATTCCTTCAAAAATCTTCCTCTCCAAACCTACCAGTCAGAATGCTACCAAATTTGGGAAACATTAGGACTGGGTCCTGATGTTCAATTGCCAAAGTCATGCCGATCACGTGACTGGAAGTGGGTCAAAATGGCCGACTGAGTAAATGTTTGGAGAAACTGCACAAATTCCTTCAAAAATCTTCTGTTACGGCTGTGGAAATTCGCATTACACCATAAAGGGTCCTCAGGTGAGATATATCGGTAAGTTCATGTGTAGTTAGCCCAAACCCGTTGTATAGATGGAATATACGTGATCCATTCGGGCTGCGACGCTTCAGTTAGCCGTTTTTCTTTGGCTATTGTTAATTTGGTGCAAAGAACAAAAACCAACAACGCCTGTGGGATTTTCCCTTCTGCTTTTCCCACGCTTTGGCAGGGGGGAGAGGCGATTTGAGCTGGAGGTCAAAGGTGAAAAAAGGTGGGGGCCTGATTTTGGGGGAATAATTCCCTGGCCCCGAGCCAAGAATGACTTTCCTCAACCCCGCACGGTGTGGGGGGGGGGACGAGAGGGCACGCCCCTTTTTGGGAAGCTTCCAGAAGGGAGGTGGAGTCAGAAACGGGGCAGGGCAAAGGGCGGGGCCCCGCGCTATAAAAGAAACGGACGAGGAGGGTTCGTGTTGGTCGTCTTCTGGTCTTCGTGGGGGTCTTCAGGTTCATGGTCGTCTTCTGGTTTGGGTCGCGAGCTTGTTCCTGCCTTGCTCCTTTGATCCTCGCGCGAGCCCTGGGACCCCGTGCGTGAGCGCGGAAAATAGCGCCGAACAAACCCCGTCCGTTTCCCCAAAACCCCGTCCGAGCTGTCGGGCAGACGACGCGAGCTAAGCGCAGCACGAGCTCGGTGCACCACGCCGGAGAGAGCTCGCAGACTGCGAGAGGAGTCGGGGCCAGGCACGACCACGCCGACGGTCGTGGGAGGAGGACTCGACGGCCAAAAGAGAAGTGACCATTTTCTTTTCAGGGTTTTGTATGTGTGTTTGTGGCGCCAGTCTCCATAAGTAAAACAGTTTAAGTGCTCATAAAGAATAATTATATTCGGTTGTAGCTCTGCATTGTGTCCTTGCTTTTATATGTGCATTCCTGTATGGCTGTATATACGTGTTTGTCTGTCTGTGTGTAATAAAGTGCTTGCTTGTTGAACTGTTTCCCGTTTCGTTGCGTCTTTTTCCCCTTATTGAAAGCTCCATCGTGTATCACGTAAGGGATTGATAGTGGGTTTAAAACACCCGGTAAATAATCTGAACCGTCGAGGTCGATGATAACTCCGCTCAGTTATCCCTGCAGCACGGAACGAGCCGCTTAAGCGGTTCGTGTCCGGAGTCGACCTGCGGCGTGGTAAAACTCCTCGGTACGCTACTCACGCGGGTACTTAGGCATATCAACATTCGGCGATTCACCCTATTTCGCGCGGGTAGAATGCGGACTGGGTTGTGGTGAGGTTAAACCCCCACCCGTGGCTAGCTCCTTGGCGGTAGTTCCAAGAGGGTCACGACTGAATTGTCCATTCCGGTGGGCAACGTGTCGCGATTTGAGTTACGTGGCCGATCGCACAACGGCGGGCGCGAATTGGCAACACTTCCTCTCCAGACCCACCACAGAATGCTTCCAAATTTGGGTTACAACATTCGGCGAGGGCACAGATAGGCTACAGGTCCAATGGTTCTATTTTTGCTGTACTTGCTTGCACTCTTAATTGCTTGCGACCATTATTCTTATGTACATTTTTTACCGCATTTCCCCTTTTTGATTGCTTGCGCATTAAAATGCAACATAATCACCATATCGTCACATTTTACATCATTCTGTACATATTAAATCCCCTTTTGTTGAAATTCATTTCTGATGTCATTTCTGAACAAAAGGGGTGTTCATCTTTTCCCCATTGGTTCAACGCTGGTCACACATTGGTTGGTCTGGGAGATTACAATTCCCCACTTAATTGGCTTTCATCCAAGTCCGGGATGCACTTGCCTTTGCTCGGCTGCCCCAGTTAAGATCTAATTAAGATAAGCTTAGTGCATAGCCGAGGGTGCGTCCCCCGATCAGACCGCTTGACCTCCAGTTAAACGGCAATTAGATGGAGGATACTGGACCACGTGGTTGACTCATTGGAATTGCAATTAGTACCAGGGTGACAGTTTGTTGTGAGGAATCAAACCGAGACTATGACGGCTTAAAAGAGAGTACACTACTGGTAGCTCCAAGCTATTCTGCCAGCCATTACAGGGTGGGCCCAAAATATATTACATAATTGGTGTTATTCATCGTGTATCTCTTGACATTCAGTAGGATAGTGAAACGATGGGAGGGAGTGGTAACCACCTTCCCCCTCTTCCTTATGTCATGTTAAATGTAAACACTGCCACATCTGCATATGTACTTTGTGAATGCACTTTATTAGGCAGTTTGACGGACAGAGTAGGTCGGATTCCAAAGGCCCCACAGATTTCGTTCCCCTTCATCCCCACCTCTTGTTTATCATTTTATTAAAAAAAAAAAAAAGGTTCTCCCACGTTGCCCTGGTTGTAAACCCCAGGACCTGGGGGATGCGGAGGGGTATAAACCCGTAAGTTTGTTCGGCTGGATGCACCGATGCACTGTGCGTGCTTCAGCCCACCACCTTTAAGAACCGGGAGCGGGAAGCAAAGAGTACTGTGTGGAGGATTGTGAATTCCTAACATATTTGTGGTTATTGCAACAAGGTGCAAGCAGGCAATTTCCAATTCTGTTTAATGTTGTGCAGCAAATATTTCCAACAAAAATGCCACAAATAAGCACATGTGCACACTCCAAAAATATGATAACTTTGGTCGAATTGTAATCATTTCACGTCATATTTCTAAAAAAATATTTCTGTTGAGAACACATGCAGTTTTATAATGGCATCAAACGATTTTGATACAAGACAAGTATCGTATTTTACTGTGGCTGCCTCTTCTCCCTCCCACCCTTCCTTCCCCAACCCAGATTTCTGTGCTAGAGAGTGAAGGTTTAGCAAATAAAAGGAAAAGCACTGCAAAACTCCCATCTTAAACGATATGTAAACAATGCGGAAGGAAAACCTGACGTGTACGAGTACACGTGGATAGAGGACATTCAGAACACCGTTTAAAAAAAAGTAAATAATTCCTGTCACTGCACGCATGTGACAAAGCATCAGAATGAGCACCAGAGGCAGGGACGATCATGAGCAGTGTTAGACTAAGCTTTCAGCATACTGAGGCTGCCTGGAAAATAGGGCAAGTACTGAGACCACAAGCTACAATTTTATGTTCTCTAAACATTTGAACAAATTACAAACATTAAATTATATTTTCATTATAAACAGAGATTAATTGTAGAACATAAAAATCAGATTTAGTCCCAAGGTTCTTGAAATACCAAAAATTTACATCCAGAAATTTAAATCCTTCCATTATAGTCGTCAACTGCTAACGCTTCCCCTGAGGCCGAGCGGCCGAAGAGTAAACGGGAAAGCGGTGTAATGGGCACTGTTCGGTGACTGAGGATTCCTGTTGGCACGAAAGGGAATGTAGAGAACAAGCTATCAGGTGTACCTGGACTATATTCACTGCTCGGCTGCAACGACAGTTCCAATGGGCACCTGTTGCTCAGATGTTGGTCAAGGGAAGATTCAGTAGGTGTTGCCATATCCTGAAGGGTATTCAATCTGGCATGAAGCACCTCGATCTCCTGCCGTAAGCAAGCAAGGCGCTGTTTGGCCACAACCGACCCGCCACCAAGAATGGGGATTTGGGGTAGCCAGCGCAAGTAGCACTGCTCCCATAGACGTAGCAATGGTGAGGCAAGGCACGGTGACAGTAAGCCTGGAGGAGTCGCCACCATCCGTAGCTCTTCTGAAGAGTAGGAATGTCTGGGAGTACGCAAGTGCCTGAGCGATCCTTTGCGGAAGGCATCTCCGTCTTCACCGAGCACACCTTTCCGAAGACTTTGTAACAGTGCCATGGGTGATGACGAATTCTTCCTCTGTGTTAAAATGAAATGGAAGAAAGCAGAGGTTCAAAATGGACTTCTCAAAGGTCAGCACAACTACACGAGTGGAATTGTCCAATGGTTGCTGATGATCAAAAGGTCAAAGTACAGGTAATGGATGGATTCAAGAAGTATTTCTTTCAGCCACTCTGACAATACTTCCACAGCTAGACAAACATTTTCCCGATTACAGATAGACAATGCAATTTACATCAATAAAATAACTACTGGGACATTTTATAATGAACAGCAAGGCTATAGTACCTTTTACAACTTATTGGCAAAAAGAGCTTACAGCAAGATATCCTGTGGCATGATTTTCCTGACTATGTATAACAAACCTTCGTGTGTGAACATTTCTCATCTTTATGGCTGCCAAAATCACAGGTCAGGTCAGGTCAGATATGGCAGCTTGCACCGCAGCAGCGCGTCCCTGTGTCCACTTTCCATTGGTACTCCAGGGGACTCCGTCTGGCCATCCCCCAGGCAGATGCCTGGCCCATTCCCATCTCCTTGAGATGCTGATCAACCTGCTGCAACCAAGAGGCACATGGTCGGCCCATTGGCCACTTCCACTCACGAGGCTCCCTCGCTGAGAGAATCTGGTGAGTCGGATCAGCATCAGGAAAATGAGCCACAGGCCCATACAGCTGCAGTTGACGCTCACAGACTATGCAGGTAACAAATCTCATTTGAGTCTCTCTCAGCAACCACTCGTTGGACACAAAGTCTGACCAGCGATAGCCAAGGATTGTCCAAAGAGACGTGGCACCAAAGGAATTCAGTCTCCATCTCAGACCCCTGGTCAGAGTCCAAGTCTCATAGCTGCAGAGCAAGACTGGAAAAACCAAGGACCTGAAGACTCGGACTTTCGTCCTCTCGCACAGGTACCGGCAGCGCCACACCCCATGATCCAGTGAATCCATGTCTCCCCAGGCCCAACCCAGACGTCAGTTGACCTCTGGCTCACAGCCAGCAGAGACATGAATATCACTGCCAAGGTAAGTGAATCTCTCCGTGACCCCAACATTCTCACCACAAACAGGTAGAGACAGGATAGCAGCATTCAAGATGTCATTGAAAGCCTGGATCTTAGTTTTGACCAAGGAAACCCAAAATCCCAGCGGCTCCAACTCCTCATTCAGTACTTCGAGGGCCCTGAAAAGGATATCGAGAGTCTCCACAAAGATGACTGCATCATCTGCAAAATCAAGGTCAGAGATCTTGACATTCTCAAATGATGCACCGCAGCTTGATATCTCTGACATCCTCCCCAGAATCCAGTCCCGAGAAGCACTGAAAAGTGTGGGGGCAAGTGCACACCCCTGACAAACTCCGGTAACAACTGGAAACAAGTCAGAGATGGTACCACCACACCTCACATCACTCTCAGGACAAGAGTAGAGTTCAGACATCAGATCGATCAGTTTTGGTGTCACCCCACGAAGACCAAGAATCCTCCAGAGGGCATCCCGATTCACTGTATCAAACATTTTACAGAGATCAACATAGGCTGCAAGCAGCCCCTGCCGAAACTCTCATCTGTGTTCGGTGAGGACCCGAAGAGCAAGGATATGATCACTCGTTGACCTCTTTGGTGTAAAGCCTGACTGCTCTGGACGTTGGTGCTCAAGCAGATTGTGGCGAACCCAATCAAGAATTATCCGAGCAAAGACCTTGCCCGGCACTGAGAGCAGCGTCACACCTCGGTAGTTGTGGCAGTCTTGGTGATCACCCTTCCCTTTCCAGAGAGTGACAACAAGGCCCCTCTTTCAGTCAGTTGGGATGATGCCTGTGTTCCAGGCAGAGCACAGAAATGCATGCAACGACACGAGTCCAGCATTTCCACCAGCCTTGTAAAGGTCAGCATGGATGCCACAGATCCCAGGAGCTTGACCCCATTTCACCTGGTTCACCGAAGTCTGTTTCCACAAAAGGTGGACCACATTTGATTAGAGGGTCAGCAATAGGGATAGTTACACCCCTGAGATCCAACTCAACAGCTGGTGGATCAGCCAGGTACAGCCGCTGAAAGTACTTGGCCCAGCGGGCCTTCACTTCGGACTCCTCTGTCAAGAGCCTACCATCCTCTGCTCTAACTGCAGTACACTGAGGGATGGGCTTGGAGGAACGCAATGTGTGGATTCCCTGTAAGCATGACGAGAATCATTTGACCACAGGTGATGCTCTTGCCCCTCATAGATTCCTCACACAGGCCTCCTAGTCCACCCTGAGTGCACGTACAATTTTACGCCTCAGCTCCCTGAACAGCTTAGCTCTGCCATTAAGCCTGGCCCTGCGACTCTGTTCAATGGTATCCAGTGTCCCTTGAGAGACAAAATTCATGTTTGTCTGACGGTGAGTTCCAAGACATCCATCGGACCCCCCCCCCCCACTCAGCCTGTTCGCAAACTCCTCAGCTACCCTCTCATCCATGAGCTTGCCAACATCCAGCCAAGGCTGGGATGGTACCATTCTCCTGGAATTAAGCTGCAACTTCAGAGTTGCTACAACAAGTCTGTGGTCAGTATTGAGGAACTGAGCACTCCGGTAAACCTTGCAGTTCTGGATCATCCTACAGTGCCCATCATTGAGCACATGGTCAATCTCCTTTGTCACACCACCAGCGTTGGAATGCCAAGTCCAGCGATGAGATTGTGGGCACTGAAACCATGAAGCAGCCACCCTAAGTCCATGACTTCTTGCAAAGTCAAGGAACTTAGTGCGATTCTGGTTCACAGTTCCAGACCCATGGGGACCAAAACATATCTCATAACCATCCCTATCAGTTCCAGTTGATGCATTGAAATCCTCCAAGTCTAGAAGAGTATCTCGCCTGGGGCACTGATCAACAACAGACTCGAGCGTGGCATAGAATGCGTTCTTCACGGTGAAATCACTCGCTTCAGTCGGAGCATACACAGAGACCAGGGAAATGACACCCATGGAGTGACGAATCCTTAGTCTCATAATACGTTTGTTGACCGGTGTTACCTCAATTATCATTGGAGTCAGCTTATTGGACACAGCAACAGCAACTCCTTGGGCATGGTAATCATTAGAGCCACCAGAACAACAGTCGGTGTAACCAGCCGCCATGATCTCGCCGCAATCCGGTCTCCGAACCTCAGAGAGTGCTGCAATACAGATGTCCAAAGGTTTGAGCTCAGATGATAACAGAGACAGGTGATCATCCTCTCTTAGGGATAGGGCATTCCAGGCACCCACCCGAAGGGACCGCCTCAGGCTAATGCAAGGAGACCGCTGTCTGGTGAACGACACCTCAGCACCACCCCGACAAACACTACCACAATCTGACCCGGTAAGGTTACCCCATGGTTTCCCTCCTATCATCAAAGATTGGGGGTCCCGATGGTTTTACCCCAATCCTGTCATCCGGTGAAGTGTCCTGTGAAGGGTTTTCAGATTTTTTTTTGCGCTTTTCGTACGTTTTGTGGAATGAAGGGTTTTACGGTGGCCGGAGTGCAAATCCTGCCACCAACCTCCTCATAAAAAATAACCCAACTGCAGGAGGACGTCCGCAGACTGTTGAGCACTAGATAGGGATGGCTCACAAAGAGCTCCTCCCCCCTTTGACAGGTTTTGTTTTTCATCCTGCTGGGTGTCCATATCATCCACCCTCCTCACCAAGAACCTTGGTGGGGGAGACGGTTTAGTCGCCGACAATCCGACCATGAAACAATTTAGTACAGGTTTATATGGTTGGTACCTATAGCAAGTCACAGATCTAATCTGACCTGACCTGACAATAAAAAAAATCACAGCCAGAATCTAGAATTACAACTGTTTCAAGGTTGGAGTGGAATTAATTATTTAGTGTTCAGTGTGACCCAAGTTTTTCTGGTCCTTGTTAAGCTCATAAAAACGCATCCTTACTAAAATGCATCCTCACAGTGGCTGGAATGGATTATGGTCAAGGGTCTGACCTCATTTTAAAAGTGTAGGGTTGAAAAAACCAAAATTAAAAAACAAACAAAAAGTCCTTGATCAATCAGTTTTGGTCTCCACATTTTAACCTCATTACATCATCAGTTATATCGTGTCTCTGTACTTCGGTAGACCAAAGGATGTAGTAACTACGAGAACATACCGGTATGGCAGTCAAATCAGGGCTTCACCGGGAAGCAACCATGTTCATGATACGATTATATTACTCTTGTGCGAATGATTTGAGAAAACGTGGTTGATTTTCTTGACCAATCCCATCCCTCCCTCCCTCTCTGTTCTCATGCACCAAACACGATGGCACGGCGCGCGCGCGCACACACACACCAGTCTCCCACATAAGCCATGTGTCTCAATTGGTGTCTCGACCACCCCCCCCCTTCTGCTGCCCCCCACCTTTTCATCGACCCTTGCTTAGTCCCTGGGAGAAACAAAAGTGAATACCTACCGCTTTCAGCCAGTACACCAAATTTATTTGAATTCACACACATGGACAGAAAGAGATTTTCAAAAGAAAATGGGCAAACAGCAAATAAAGCTTACATTTTGGGAAATGTACTGACAATTTAGGAATAAAATTTCACATTGTGTACATGTAATTATGTTTGTGGCAAGAACTCTAACCATTTGGCGATTACGATTACGATGGTTGTTTTTTTTTATTTTTACAGCACATCAAGTCAAGTCAATTTATTGTCGTGTGTTTAAAAACCAAGGTTAAGAAATACTGAAAAAACAAGCAAGAAAAAGACTTCATGCAGAGCACGATACTTGCAAAATCCACCCCCCTCTCCAAAGGTTACCATGGATACATCAAATTGTCCATTTCTTTAAGATTAAAATTGACAATCTTAATCAAAGCTGAGGTCAATCGGATGAAAACTGATTATTTTTCAGATTTAAATTGATTTTAGAAGATTGACCTTTGACCTCAAATTTAGTTTCCAAATTCAGTGATGCACTATGCAATTGCTGTTTAATCGGATGTAAATTGACAATTTTTCAGATGAAATTTGATGATTTTGGAAGTTTGACCTCGAGTTGACCTTTGACCTTTTGATCTCAAAAATAGTTGGTTTCCCAATTTAGTAATGCACTCTGCAATTGCTGTTTAATTTTCAAGTCAATGGATGAAAAATGATGATTTTAGAAATTTGACCACAAGATGACCTTTGACCTCAAAATCAATAGGCTTCTCAGTTGCGACTACCCCTGCAACTTAGTAAAGTTTCATGACGATTGCTTTAGAATTGTGACCTGCAGGCGATAGACAGACAGACAGAATACCAAAATTGACTGACCAATATACTTGAAAAATCTTCGAGTTTGCAAGTTACAAATCGTGATAATAGGAGGAATCACAAATAGTGGTACTCACTACTATAAATATTAATTATTAAATAAAGTTGAAAAGTAATATAGCACTAGGGTCAGGTCAGTCTTTTGGGACTACCACTGGTAACATGTAACCCAATGCTACCTGCTGCATGGTCAAGTTGTCGGCGACTAAACAGACACCCCTCATTGGCTTGTCAGTGCCACCCTGCCAGGACTAAAAGCAACACATGACAAAGGGTGGATGAGCTTCCTTGGGGAGCTAACGGCCATCCAGTAAGAAGATGATGTCTTCTAAAAAACGCCCATGATCCGGTTGGAGCGGTTTGTGGCCTCAAGTAATCAAGCGTGGTCGTGGAACCCTTGATGGAACTTTCTTTTTTTTAAATCGAAACCTGGAACCTCCTGACCTGGAAATCATCTGCTGCATTGAGAAGCTAAATGCAGGGTGCCTACTGACAGTCATCTTATTGATTACTTGTCTGATAACCTAGATTCTGTCACCAAAAGCACTGGTTCAGATAGTGTGACAATTCTAGGCGATGTCAATGTAAATAATCAGGTGTGGTTAGGTAGCAAGTCTCCAACTGATAGAGCTGGAATTGCATGCTACTACCTTTGTCTGACGCATGGTCTGGACCAACTGGTGACAGTCTACCCGTGGTGATAATCGACTGCACTTGGTAATTGTTGACTCTGCTACTTATTACACCACAAGTATGAAGGAAAACATTGGAACGTCTGACCATAACTCAATGGAGATCATCTTCAAAAACCCACCAGTCTTTGATAAATCATAACAAAGGGCGATTATGTGATTACAAAAAGCAAGCTGGGAATGCCTCAGACAGCATCTACTGTACATAACAGGGCATGGGATCAAACCCTAAACACTGGAGATCCTTAAGTAGCTTGCAACAACAGTGAGACATTCATCAAGTCAGGTATGGAGAAATTCATTCTCCATGGAGACATCACTGTTCTACCGACCGATATTGCATGGTTTACTGAGGTTTGTGGAATGGCTGGCAAAGCTGTATGACTGGCGTATAACAATTTGACTAAGAGCCATTGTGCTGTTTCCCACGATGCTCTGATCGAGGCGAGGCAGAACTCTCAGGAAGTGAATAATGAGGCTAAAAGACCACTTCCAGAGGACAAAGGATTGTCTGTGATGGAGTAACCTAACCCTGTGATTGGTTGTGGGCAGTGAAGGAGATACAAGGGAAAGGACATTATTTTAATATCTCAACCTTGCAGAAGGATGGTTACACCTTCGCCACCTCTCAGCAGAAAGAAGATATCCTCTGCGACAATTTTACATTAAAGTGTAGAGTGCAATTGCTTACACTGAAAATGACCCTTCTGATCTTACAGCTCGCACACTCAACTGGACACTGTGAAGTTCTGGTCTCGTGACATTAGATGGATCTTGCAGAAGCTAGACATAAACTAGATGGTATTCATAGAATTCTTACCCTGCACATTCAACAGTTTTGGAGATATAGAGGTGCAACATTTTTCGGTTTTTCCAAGATGGCACCTGCACCACATGACCTATGACATCATGATTATCAGTAAAATATTCTACAGGAGGAGGGGTCCTATGGTGAAAATTCCATATCCATCAGACCAACAGCTGCTGAGAAAAAAATTATAATGATGGGATAAGTGTTGTAATTAGCGAATTATGACATCATAACAAAGGCAACCAATTACATCATTAACATATCTTATTCCCCAAGGGGAGTATTTGACAATAAGCCAAGTTTGAATTTTTTTTCCATGTAGCAGTTTCGGAGATATGGAGGTGCAACTTTTTTCGATTTTTCCAAGATAGCACCTGGACATGACCTATGACATCATAATTATCATTTAAAAAAATTGTACTGGAAGAGCCACGCATATTCTGAAAATTTTGTGTCCATCGGACTTAACAGTTGCAGAGGAATTTTTTTTCATAATGATCAGATAAAGTGTTGTACTTGTCGAATTATGATGTCATAATGAAGGCACCGATGACATCATCATCAGCATATCTTATTCCCCATTGGGAGTAATTGACAATGAGCCATGTTTCAATTTTGTCCATTGAGCGGTTTGGGAGATATGGAGGTGAAACGTTTTTCCAAGATGGCATCCATACCACGTGACCGATGACATCATAATTATGAATAAAAAAAATTGTACAGGCGAAGGCACTCCTATGGTAAAATGTCGTATCAATCGGACCAACGGTTGCCGAGAAAATGAATTTTTAAAATGCAAACACACATGCACGTACGCAACCGAATGCCTAACCCTGCCTCTCGCTTCGCGAACGCAGGGTAATAAGGCATGCAGTCCTGATGAAATTGGAAATAGAGTTCTCAAGACGTACGCAACAGTCTTCGTCACACCTCTTGCCAAAGTGTTCCGTTTCTACTTTAGCACTGACACTACATCAGCCACTTCCCTTCCTCCTGGAAGATAGCCAATGTAGTGCCAGTGCATAAGAATAACTTACGCTCTGTCCCAGATAATTACAGGCCCATCAGTCTTCTGAGCTACATTAGCAAGGTTATGGAGAGAGTTATCAACACAGCACTGAAGAAACGTCTCATTGGAAATGATCCCATGAACGACAATCCGTTTGGCTTCCAATCTGGTCATTCGCCCCAGACTTACTCACATACCTGAGTCATGAGTGTATGTCTTGTTTCAACAGACGTCAGGAGGGTACAATTGTGGCACTTGACATCAAAGTCGCATTTGATGAAGTAGGGCACAAGGGATTGCTGGCCAAGCTGGATGCTAATGGAGTCAAAGTACAGCTGTTGCAGTGGTTATCGAGATACTTGATGGACAGATGTATCCAGGTAGTGGTCAATGGCCAAACATCAAATTACACTCCAATAAATGAATCAGTACTTCAAAGATCAATTATTGGGCCTATCTTAATGATCTGTGCGACAACCTGCATAATCCTCACTGCCTCTCTGCTGATGATGCTGACGAGAGTAGCATCTACTGCCTGTTGGATGAAGAGAATGCCATCATTTTTCTGAGGGAGGATTTACAGAAGATCGACGAATGGGAGCAGAAATGGAATGTCCTATTCGCTACTGAGAAATGCAAGACCTTGTCTCTCAGTAGACGACCACTGAGTGAGCAGTCTCCAGAGCTCTTTATGGGTGGCAATCCCCTGCAACGAGTCCATGAATTGGACATACTTGGAGTCGGGTTCTTCCAGAGCTTGAGCTTCAAAGTCTCATGTGAACTCCATTGCCGTTAGAGCTGGACAAAGAGTGAGTGTCCTTCATAGTATTGCATTATATTTGGATCCATCTGGCTGAGCCCAAGTGCACAAAGCCCATGTCTGGAGCACAACGGAGTATGCTCCTGTCATATGAATGTCTGCAAGTACCAGGCACCTTAAGAAACTGGATGATGTGCAATGTTGTGCTGTACATATTATCAAGGTCTGTCCACAGGAATTTAATATCGACAACCGACCACACAGGAGAATGTACCAAGTCTCGGTTTCGTATAGACTACACACAGAGGAAGCTCCAGCACCTCTGAAGTCCATGCTACCTCCATCATAGACTCCAATGAGGTCCACCAGAGCAAGTATCTCCTTTGGAAGCTATGCTGTGCATGGTCTTTCTGGCAAGACAGAGAGTGATCACTGGTCAAGTTTCACAGTATGATCGTTCTGAAATGCCCACAATAATAACTGTGTAGAAGAGCCTAAGAGATGCCACTGTCGGTCACCCAACAACATCTGGGGACGAAGGCTTTCTGCTCCAGGGTACAAAAATATCTTAAAGTCGAATATACTGATAATATTGTTGGTTATTTTTTTGTTTTTTTTTCCTTTTTCACTTTTGATATCTTGTTTTCATGGTATAATTGGGCACCAATTTTTGTTGTCAGTGCTTATTCGTAAAAAAAAATCAAATAAATAAAAATTTCATTATATACATACCCCCAAGGCACCAAAGGCCTCCAATGGTAAGTGCCGTTGAGTGACCGTTGGTTTCTCTTGCACAAACTGCGGGTTTCTCAGGAGCCATTGAGCTTCAGGCCCAAACTGTAGAGACCAGTCCCATACAGACGGCAGCCTGGCACTCTTGTAGTCTGTCCGGATGTATCTCTCTGCCTTGCTCTCCTGCTCACATGGCATACTATAGACTATAGACATTTTGTCAAGTAAATTTACTAGTGGACAGCTGTAAGGCCCAAAGTATAAATACACAACTCTCTAATGCTATAAATTGTGACTGATCCCAAGGCAGATCACATTTAATCTTTTACAAACATTTGTAGATTAAACATCTCCTTTCGAGTAATTTATTTTTCTCTTACCCGAGTTAAGCAAATAGTTTGAGACAATCTTTAACCTCTCTCCTACATAACCCCTCTTTAAATCTGCAAAACACCCAAAACATTTATTGAATAACCAAATCCCAAAGTAGGGGTGGGAATTAGGGGTGCGGGGCATAGTTTGAACTCAAAATCCATCATACTTGCTTATGAAATAGACAGACACCCCAAAAATCATATTCTGGGTATAGGCCACTTCAACTCAGATTATGCAGAATCTACACATACAAATGCACTCAGACATGTGTGGATTATTTAATGACATGATCCAGAGCTGGCTTTTCACTCAGCCTCAGCCTCCTTATACTTATTCATTCTCATACTCCACCACCCTAACCCCCACAATTTCCTTCAACCTCCCAAATTAAATGAGCATAAAATGTGAAAAACAAAAACAAAAAACTTTTGCTGTTTCACAACCTACTGACTGGATAATTTTGGCTGTTACAGCAACCAAACAATCTATTTTAACAGGACTGCATTAACAATCTATTTGTTTGTGTTCTTTAAACTCTTACCTTTCCCTGAAAATAGGCTGTTTGCATAAAATAAGGGGAGAGAAAAAAGAAAAAGAAGAGAACAAGAACAGAAGGAAGCAAGTTGTTGTGGGAGTGGGGGGGGGGGTCGGTGTGAGAAGAGATTGGGAGTAGATGTGACATGTATGGGAAGGGACAAGATAAGGATGAGCCCGTTTGTGGATACATAAAAAAAACAAGGTTCCAAGGGGGAAAATAAGACAGTGTTTTTAGGGAAAGCAGGTGGAAGTAAAAAGCAGGGCTTACCAAACTCTCAGTGTCCCTTTGATACTGTGAATTGAAGAGAAATGTGCCAAAGAGTGGGATTCGTGTGCTATCAGACAGCACTGTGAGATATGTTTCCCCAAATTCAAACGTCTCTGGATTCTGTTGCAGAAGTTGCCACATGCAATCAAGGAAGAGTTGGAACACAGGTACCTGCACATGGGTCAGATAGAGAAAACCATCATCAGAACATCGAATACCTTAAACGGTCTAATAAACACCCAGAATTTAGAATCACTGCTTGCCTCCACTCATTTGTTCCTCTTTTTCCACACCTGAGGAACCAACTTCCACATTCTCTTCAATCTAATTCTTCCCTCCAAGTCTTCAGACAGCTGTTAATCACAGTCTTGGATCATCTTTCATCCAAAACCACGATCTTCTCTACCCGTTAAAACTCCACCCCCCCCCTCAAGCCCACCTATATCCAATTCTCCAGTCTTCCCTTCTAGTTTGCTTCTGTGTCAATCTTGTCCACCCCGTTTGTCCTTCTCTACCTCTCATTCTTCCCCACATCCCATATTTGTGCAAGTCTCCCTTTATTTTGTCCATCAACCCTACTGTTGGTGCGTCCCCCCCCCCTCTCCTTCCACTGTTCCCTTTGTTCTGTTGGGTTTTGATACGTTCTATGTTCTAGCTCCTCCATGAGCCACGACTTTGCTTGAAATTAATAAATGAATGCACGAATGAAACAACATATCTAGTGCCTTCAAAAAGTATTTGCACCCCTTGACTTTTATCACATTTTGTTGTGTTTCGATGTGAATATAAAATGGATTAAACACAATTGTCACCAATCTACACAAAATACCCCATAAATAACAAAGTGAAAATATGTTTTTGAAATTTAAACAAATTAATTAAAAAAGAAAAGCTGAAATGTCTTGCATCAATAAGTATTCAACCCCTTTGCTACAACACTCCAAATTTAGCTCAGGTGCATCCACTTTCCTTTGATCATCTTTGAGATGTCTCCACAACTTGATTGGAGTCCACATGTAGTCAATTCAATTGATTGGACATGATTTAGAAAGAAACACGTTTCTATAGAAGGTCCCACAGTTGACAGTGCATGTCAGAGCAGAAACTCTCCCATGAAGTACAAGGAACTGTCCATAGAACTCCAAGATAGAATTGTGAGGAGGCAAAGATATGGGGAAGGGTTTTCTAGAGTTTTGAAAGTTCCTAAGAGCACAGTGAGCTCCATCATTAGGAAATGGAAAGAATATGGAGCCCTCCAGACGCTTCTTAGAGCTGGCCATCCAACCAAACTGAGCAGCTGGGCAAGAAGGACCTTGGTCAGGTAGGTGACCAAGAACCCATTGACCACTGACAACTACAGAGTTCCTTGGCTGAGATGGGAGAACCTGCCAGGACAACAGTCTCTGCAACACTTCACAAATCTAGGCTTTATGCGAGAGTGGCCAGACAGAAGCCACTACTGAGAAAAAGACATGACAGCATGCCTGAAGTTTGCAAAAAAGTCACATGAATGACTGAGAGCATGAGGCAAAAGATTCTGTGGTCTGATGAGATAAAAATTGAACTCTTTTGCCTGAATGCAAAGTGCTACGTCTGGCAGAAACCGAGCACAGCTCATCACCCATATTACACCATCCCTACCATGAAGCATCATGGTGGCAGCATCATGCTATGGGGATGCTTTTCAGCAGCAGGGACTGGGAGACTTGTAAGAATAGAGGGAACAATGAGTGGAGCAAAATACTGGCAAATCCCTGAGGAGAACCTGCTTCGGAGTGCAAACGACCTTAGACCAGTAAAGATTTACGTTCCAACAGGACAATGACCCCAATCATACAGCCAAATCAACACTGGAATGGCTTCAGAACAAGAATGTGAAAGTCCTTGAGTGCCCCAGCCAATGCCCAGACCTGAATCCCATTGAGAATCTGTGGAAAGACTTGAAGATTGCTGTTCACCGACACTCCCCATCCAACTTGACATAGCTTGAGCAAATCTACAAGGATGAATGGGTGAAAATCCCCAAATGCAGATGTGAAAAGCTGATAGACATACCCAAGAAGACTGAAAGCTGTAATCACAGGCACTTCTACAATCACAGGTAAACCAAAGGCACTTCTACAAAGTATTGACTCAGGGGGTTGAATACTTATTGATGCAAGATATTTCAGCTTTTCCCTTTTAATTATTATTTTTTAAATTCTAAAAACATGTTTTCACTTTGTCATTATGGGGTATTTTGTGTCGATCAGTAACTATTTTTTTTTAATTTAACGCATTTAAAATTAAGGTTGTAACACGACAAAATGTGCAAAAGTCGAGGGGTGTGAATACTTTCTGAAGGTACTGTAAATCGCTACCTCCATGATGTCTCTCAATCAAGAAAATGTATTTCTGCCAAAGTTTGACAACAACATGACAAAGTACATTTTGAGGCTCGTCTGAGGAAATTCAGCACAGGAAGAAGTGAATAAATGACTCAAAACCATACATTAATCTGTTTGAGACAGATAACTTTTATAATCATGACATGAAAGACCAACCATAAACTAACAAGGAGAGTTCTTGACTTTTTACTCAACAGGATTTCCTGTTATATCTATCTGATTGTTTGAAAAGGACTTGTATGTTTGTTGGAAGAAAGAAAATGAATTGCTGAGCAAGTTTTGAAAATGAGCAATCAATAGAAAGACTGACAAGAAAGCAATTTGTTTTAAAATTTAAAATACAAATCGATGTCTAGGAAATGGTAATAAAATTGATCAATAATTGAATCCGACGAAATATAACTTAATGGTGCGTCCGTCCATCATTTAGTGAGCACTCATACATGACTATATACCATAAGATACTGACTCAGTCACTATGGTTTGTTGTGTGAACACTGCACAGGTAGACTGATGGTGTTACATCTTCCATGTATACTTAGCCTGTCAGCCATTCCAAGCAGTTTCATCTCATACAGAGTTCATGCATGGTCTATCTTCTTCTTTCATATGCAGCACAAGGCTGTGGGATAGCATCATTGGCTGAGAACATGGCAATGCTGCTGATGTCTGCTGTGTAGATCAGAAAGATTCAGAAAGAAGAATGTGATTCAGAAAGAAGCCCTCTGTAGGTTAGGGCAGAAATTTGTAATTTGTTCAGAGTGCCGGCAATAGCTCACCGACTATTCATGAAGGACACCATGGGATCTTTAATGTCCTCCAACTAATGCCGGCAGGCGGTACCAGGATGACAGTTTACAGCTGAGTTGGGATTCAAACCCAGGCTAGAGGAGAGTGTGGGTATCTGTAGGCCACTCTGTCAGCCTGTTCATTGTCTGTAGCTCTTGCCAATAAATGTATAACGAGAAAGAGCGATCGGTGATTGCAGACCAACACCAGGACTTGTTTTGTGTGATTTTTGTGTGGTATGTTTGAGTGGTGTATTTGTGTAGCGTGGACGATGCATTGATGATGTAGGTTTTATGTTCAATACAACAGAGAAACAGACCTTTTCAGTTTTATTGCATAGATTCACATTGCAATTGTATGTATTTTATAAATGAACTCATGTTCTGTACTTTCTAGATGCATACACATTCTCATAGTAGGTACTTTATAGATGTACTCACATTCTTAATAGTACATCCTTTAGAGACATACTCACATTCTTAATCGTACATCCTTTATAGACATACTCACATTCTTAATCGTACATCCTTTATAGACATACTCACATTCTAATTGTATGTACTTTATAGAGATACGAATTGAAAAAAGATAACTTGTAATATTGGCTACCACCAGGTGGCATTTGTGGCCTAAATTAGCACATTATATGTGGAAAGACCGACAGACAGACAGACAGACAAACAGAAAAAGAAATAAAGAAACAAACAGACCCAAATGTAATCCCCTCCTCTGGTGAGGGTAAATATACCCCTGCAAGAGGTAGGGTACAACAATTAGCAAAACCAAGACTTTCATGAGAAATACCTAGCACGAGTTGAGACTAGTTTTAAGGCAAAGGAGCTCCAATGACTACGTCTCTGCTTATCCATATATTGGAGGATTTTCCTGCCAATCTTTGTGAAAGGAAAAGTGAGAATGTGCAATTTGAACATGATGTTTTATGTAGTTTATCGGTTTCTTCTTTTATGTTTCCTGATCTGCAGAAAGGAAAGCTGTATTAGCCTGTCTACCACAGGGGTGAGGAACAGTCTGGCACAAGTTTTACTCAAAGTGGTACAAATAATAATCAACCAAGGAAACAGAGGGTTTATAATACAGTTAATAAATAGGACAGATCCAAAAAGTAATTGAAGGGATGCCAGCTTCAAAGTTTAAGAATCCTCCCAAAGGGCAACAATGTGGATTGTGAGACCCACCATCATTTTGAACATCTTTGAAAGGATTTTTAACACCTGGCATGTGATGCCCGCACAGTCGTGGATGAAAACAATTCGTTGTTCAAAAACGTTACCCTGAACCTTGTCTGCTTAGCATATACACTAGTTGGTAGTGTCTTATTTATTTTATTTAATTGGACAGGTTGGGTGTGTGACAAGGACAAATTGATTATATTGTGGTGAAGATCCGGATAAGTGATTCTTCACAATTAAAAGATAGGGCCAAAAGTGATATACAGTGTAGCATGATATTTCAAAAAGTTGTCAACGGGTTATGATAAAACTTGGTGGATGAGTTCGTTAGGTGACAAGAACAAGCAGATTAGAATTTCTTCACGGTCTGGATGCTGTTCATAAAAAGACAAAAGAAGTAAATATAAAAACTCATTGTGCCTTCCTCGCTCATACCTCACCAACATCCAGCTGCAAATGATTAAGCCTGTCAAGGAAGCGATGTCCAGCCAAGACCCATTCTTTCTGAATAAGGCTTTGAAAGCCAACTATTGTACGGCTCTGTGCATCCAGCAGTACTTGTACCAGTGACGCAACCACGCAGCACATGTCTCTGCAATCAATTTCTGCAAAATAATGTACAACAGTCCAACTATTAGAAGGCAAATAGCAAGAAGTTTTAACAGGTACAGTGATTCTTCAAGAATCACTGCTCACCTTCATTCCTCTTTGTTCCCACCTTTGGAACAAACTCCCACACACTCTTAAATCCCACACTTCCCTCCAGGTCTTCAAAACAGCTGTTCACCACCATTTCTCATCTTCCCCCATCCAAAACCACGATCTTTTCCACCCCAAACCATGATCCCCATTAATCCACTCCAAACCCACCTCCTTCAAATTCCCTGCTTTCCTTCCTGAAAATCCCTGTTGTGTCCATTTTGTTTACCCCGTGTACCCCGCCCCATTCCCCACTGTTTTCTGCTTCCCTCTCAACCTTGTCTCCTGCTCCCCTTGTTATACGTTGTGTGTTAGCTCTTATGACTGACATTGTATAAAAATAAATAACCAGTTTGGTAAGGGAATATTGCTCATGTATGGTGAGAGTCGTTAATTGTAATTATGTCCCATTCAAATGGGCTAGTTCCTTCAAACAATTTAAGTGAAAAGGTAAATAATCACTATGACTTGGTGCCAAAACAAATTATATTATTTTGGCATACTCGATAATTTGTCAGGACATTTCACTCGATATCTAAAAAACAGCTCCTCACACACAGTCATAATGCAAATTGTAATCTCAAGAATGTTCATTACATGATAAATGGAATGCAGTTAAATTAAACGTTAAATTACCCTGCAGTGTAGTATGTGACAATGAACATTGTTACCTGTTAAAGGAGAACCTAAATGCTCAGACCACCCCAATGCTAATCTATACCTTGATACCCTACAAAATAGATATGATGCGTCTTTATCCAATTAAAAGTCGAAATCTTCTTCACATTAGCCATGATGTCGCATCAGGAAGTCGACCATCATATCGGTACTGTCGCCAGGTTACATAGCGGTGCGATTTAACTCCAACGGCAAATAATTTTCAAGTTTCCACAAGTACGCCAAGTCGAAGTGTCCTTAGTGGTTGTATAGTAATACAAACTCAGATGGTTTCATGCTACAACAATGGCCTAAGAACCCTGTTTGCCAGTAATTGGAGGAGGTTTGTGCAAAATACCCAAGTGTGGATTAGGCCTACAAAATGTTCACTTTTGTGCTCGGAACATTTCACAGAGCACTGGTATGAAACAACAAAGATGACGAGATCTTGTGCTTATCTGCCAAGATTGAGAGAGGACGCCGAACACACGATTAAGAGGAAGAAAGAGCCGTCACTGGAAACTGCAACACCATCTCAACCCAGTTACCAGATTATGTACAAGGGCGATTTGAGTCGTGGATCAAACACCTGTTGCCATTGCTTGGAAGTTACCACAAGAACACCTGAAAATAATTATCTATTATATCAACCCAAATTTCTGCAAGTCAAATGAACCATTGTCTATTTATAGTGGAGAGAAAGTATGTATGTATGTATGTATGCATGTATTTATCATCTACTCCTCCAAGAGGATTTGACCAAGGAAGTGAAAGCTTTCAGGGTTTCCCCACCTTCACCACCCTCCCCCCCTCCACAATCCCCCATCAAACATAACCCCCACAACATCCACCACCATTCCACCACCCCCCCTTTCCATCATCCCCCCACACACACCACCACCACCACATCCTCACGGACACGAATGCCATCTGGGGAAAGTATGAAATGGGACGGTGCCCTAACATACAAGAAACCTGGTCAGCCTGTGATGGTGGGACAAAGCATTCGTCTCCTATTTTGTCCACGGTGTCTGAATGTGCCTGGGCGGTATCGGTTGTCGGCCAATGACGTGTATTTCTGCTCAAGTAACATACCTGATTTTTTTTTTGTATACCTTGTCGAGGCTCGTATGAGAGCTAACACACAACGCACATCAAGGGGGGCAGGAGACAGGAGGGGAGGGAGTGGGAAGGACAAAACAGTGGGGAACAGAGACATTAGGAGATCTGTGGAAGGGAGAGGGATGTGACAGGGAACATGGGGAATAGAAGATGGACATTACAGGGACTTTCAGGAAGGAAAGCAGGGAATCTGAAGGAGGTGGGCTTGGGTGGATTATCGGAGGTAGAAAAGATCGAGGATTTGGATGGGGGATGAAAAGAGGTGGTGGTGAACAGCTGTTTTGAAGGCCTAGATGGAAGAATGGGAATGAATAGAGTGAGGGAGTTTATTCCAAAGGCGGTTTAGCCTGGTGTTGGCGCAGTGGTTCGGGCAGTGGCTTGGGATCCAAAAGGTCCTGAGTTCAAGCCTTGTTGGGCCACTGAATTAATACACCAGGGGGTTGACTCAGCCTGTCATCCTTCCGAGGTCGGCGAAATGAGTACCAGTGTACTGGGCCGGTGTATACCCCGGTTAAAATAGGTGTACCATATCCCTGTGTCGTAAGAGGCGACCAGGGTTGCATCAGGAAGGGCATCCGGCATAAAACATGTGCCAAATCACAATGCGAATCATACGGATGATCCGCGATGGCGACCCCATACGGGGGGGGGGGGGAAGGAAGAAGAAGAAGGAGGAGAAGGAGAAGGAGAAGGAGAAGGAGGAGAAGGAGAAGGAGAAGGAGGAGAAGGAGAAGGAGAAGGAGAAGGAGAAGGAGAAGGAGAAGGAGAAGGAGAAGGAGAAGGAGAAGGAGAAGGAGAAGGAGAAGGAGAAGGAGAAGGAGAAGGAGAAGGAGAAGGAGAAGGAGAAGGAGGAGAAGGAGAAGGAGAAGGAGGAGAAGGAGAAGGAGGAGAAGGAGAAGGAGAAGGAGAAGGAGGAGAAGGAGAAGGAGAAGGAGAAGGAGAAGGAGAAGGAGAAGGAGAAGGAGAAGGAGAAGGAGGAGAAGGAGGAGAAGGAGAAGGAGAAGGAGAAGGAGAAGGAGAAGGAGGAGAAGGAGAAGGAGAAGGAGAAGGAGAAGGAGAAGGAGAAGGAGAATGAGGAGAAGGAGAAGATTATTCCAAAGGCGGGAAAAAGAGGAATGAAAGAGTGAAGGTGAGCAGTGATTTGTGATTTTGGTAGTTTTACCAGGAGGGGGTTGTTGGCGGACCTTGAGCGCCCTGCGGAAATGTGGTGGGGACAAATCGCAGAGAGAGCAGGGGGGGCGAGGCTGGAAAGGAGACGGTAGAAGACAGAAAGACCACCGACTAACCTGCGGTGATTGAGTGAGAGGCCCAAAGACTCAGCCTCATTGCGGGAGATGCCAATGATCCCAAATGCCTTGGTTTCTACAGCGTGAAGCCGAGAAAGGTGGGAGGCAGGAGCACCAGCCCAGAGGGGAGAGCAGCACTCCATCAGGCTGTGGACAAAAGCTTTGTAAGTGGTCAGGAGCTCAGGTGGGCCGAGGAAGGACTTTGCACGACGGAGGATTCCCAGTCGGCGACTAACTTTGGAGGCGAGGTTTGAAATGTGGCTTTCACAGGAAAGGTCATGGCAGATAGTGAGACCCAGAAGCTTGAAAGAAAGGACTTCTTCCAGAGGATTGTTGAGAAAGTGGATGGGGGGGGGGGTTTCTAAACAGTCCTTTCGAAGAGACATCGTGAGAGTGTGAGATTTGTCCAGATTGAAAGACATGTTCCATGTGTTGGACCAGTTTGTGATTTTATCCAGATCAACAGTGAGCAAAGAAGCTGCTGCTTGCCGGTCTGAGGGATGACCGATGGTACGGCAGAGGGTGGAGTCATCAGCAAAGAGATATAGAGGATTTTCCAGAGAGTCGGAGAGATCATTGATGAAAACCAGAAAAAGAACAGGGCCCAGAACGCTACATTGAGGAACTCCAGCCTGGACAGGAATGGGGGATGAAAGAACTCCATTCAGGGCCACACGGTGACTGCAACAGGAGAGGAAGTCTGCAAGCCATGAGTGGAGATGGCCTTGGATACCATAGGAAGAGAGTTTGGTGAGCAGGGCAGGGTGCCAGACTGTGTCAAAAGCACGTGATATGTCCAGGGATACGGCTCGGATTTCCTGTCTGGCATTGAGGGCTTCCATCCATTGTTGGGAGAGCAGAAGCAGCATATCCAGGGTAGAGTGACCAGGTCTGAAACCAAATTGATGATAAGAAATCAAGCCATTGGAGAAGAGGAAGGATTTGATGTCTGAAGCGATGATGGATTCCATAACCTTGCTGATGATTGGGAGAAGGCTGATTGGTCTGTAGTTGCAGGGATCTGTTTTTGCACCTTTTTGTGCAGGGCAGTGATGTTTATCAATTAATACAAAATCCCTCCCTTATTAACATTCAATTGAACAGAAAAAACAAAATCTACCATCTGAAGTGAGCATGTGACCAGCATTTTCATCTTCATGAACATGTCTGCCTTCTTCCTCTGAATCGCTCGCAGAAGGCTCAAAGCTGTTAGTATTAATTAATAACTATTCCTTATAAAGTTGCCCTTCTGTCTCCTGTCATATGGAGGTTTCACCCTTAAAACACCACAAAGGGCACAGTTATGTCTATTTATTTTCCGCAGTGACATCCTCTGGGTTACCAGTGCACTCGCTGCTGTGCCCCGAGGTCGACACGTAACAATACCTCAACATTTTCCATTCCAGACTTGAGTTTTCTTCTTCCATTGTTCATGTTTCTTCTCATCAACTTTGTCTGCTTTTTTCTGTTTTGGATTTTGCGACTGTGGAATTATTACTTTTTATTTTAAAGAGTTGAGACTCTTCCATGTGTTGTTAGCAATTATTAGCCTTACCTGAAAGATGGAGGCTATTGTAATCAGTCTGTGTGAGGAAGTGAGTGAGTGAGTGAGTGAGTGAGTCTCCACGCAGATAAACTTTGATACAGCACCCATAGACAACAAACTTAAAAATTACCCCCGTGTGGGGGTGACGGTCATCTCTATAATGTTTTTTACTATCATAATCGATGAACCGTTGCCAGATATCTCCTAAAATGACAGACGAGATAGGTTTTGAAAATGGCAACTTTCACAACTTTCGTGACCTCGTGACCTTGACCCTGACCTCGAATCCGGGAAAAAATATGTCGTTGGGTATCACTCATCGACCTCTACCCACATACCAAATTTCATCAAGATCGGAAGTAAAAAGTTTTCTTTGTACCGGGAGGTGTTTTTGACCATCTTCCAGGTTACCCAAGGAAAAGACAAGGGTAGGTGGGGGGGGGGGATAAATATAAATCCCGGACCAGGAGGATCTAAGAAAACATTGAAGATGGAAGACCATTCAAATGCAGGATGCCCATGTTCACTGTATCATCTGATGTGAAAAACAATAAAGAAGGATTAAAACTTGTTTTTACAATATAGTCTGGCATGTTTTTCTTCGAGAAACCTGTTGGATCATCAAACAAATGGAAACAATGGTGAGAAAATTACTGTCCAAGCCGTAGATGTGTGCATGCACACCAGTGCATAGTGCTGGATATGATTTTAAAAAAGGTGACTACGAGGAGTCAACACGCTCAAAACGATCAATCAGAGCCATAACCAGCTCTTACTTTTCAGCGGGCATCTGATCGTACAGTCTCCCCATCCCCATGATCACATCAAAGGCTGATTTCTGGCCCGTTGAAGGCTGAATATCAGCATCTCGCAGGGAAACTTTGACGTGCTTGGCACCGAAATCTTTCAATACGAACAGCAGTGTACAACTTTCGATGGAAACAAAATCGGCACGATCGAGAGGAGCCTGCGAATTATCCCTGCTGATGCACTGAATTGATGCAATCGTTTGGTCAGAATATTCGTCGTCAAGATGTTGCGTGAATAAATCACCAATACAGTCCCTCAAATTTATACCGCTGACATACTTCTTAGCAATCACTTTCGCCCCAGAAACTACAGTCAATCTGAACCACGCTGGCCACTGCTCAGATGCCATGACCGAAGACGACTGTGCAGTTTGGTTTAAGGTGACTCGGCATTTTGGCGCACACGCACGAAATTGTATTTTGAAAATAAATGCCGATGTTTACATTTCGGGTTTTGAAACTTTTGCACCTTTGGCAGAAAATGTATAAATATAAAAGGCTAAAAATGTGTTTTATATTTATATTTCATTTTGGCAAATATACCGTCGGCGGATCCGCAAACCAAGTTATAAAATAACTAAGGCCTTACTTGACCGTTCAGACAACGCTGGCAGCTCAGGAAACTAGGAAACTTGACACGATCTCATGGACGGTCAACGTTACAAAAAAGAAAAATTGGGGTCGGATACCAGGCTGAGAGAGACGATTGGTCGAAATCCTTCCTTCCTTCTTTGCGAATCGCATCGGCGTTTTTGGCCATCTTCTAGATCACGTGATGATCAAGCGGGAAGGAAATTCAGAAATCTGTCTGGTTCGATACAAGATAATATTTTTTACTATCATAATCAATAAACAGTTGCCGAATATCTTGTAGAATGGCAGACTAGATAGGTTTTGAAAATGGCGATTTTTATAACTTACGTGACCTCGTGACCTTGACCCTGACCTTCAACCCGGACAAGTTATATCGTTGTGCAACACTCATCGACTTCTACCCACATACTAAGTTTCATCAAGATCGGAAAGAAAAATTGATGGACGACGGACATTTGGTCTGGCTTTATTAGGTCATCTTGGTAGAGATGACCTAATAAAGTGCCCCAGCATGTGAAAGACTTTTAAATTGTTTGTTTATTTTTTGTCTTGCGAAGGTTCTTAAAGAAGGGAGTTATTCTGGCTTATTTAAATTCAGAGGGAACAGAAGATGATGTAATTGATTATTTTGGTTTGAACTGAACAGAGAAGTGGAAGGAAACGACCAGAGAAGATATAATCAGATCTGGTAAAGAGGTTGTTACTGATGATTGATTGGATTGCTTCTTCAATGACAGGGAAAAAAAATGCTTGAAAAAGAAGTCGGTATTATATGACAAAAAAACAAAAGCAATCCAGAGCATGTTTGCTTGGTTTATGACAAATATACCAACTAGTGAACCTGCAAACAATTACTCTTTACAAAAAGGGGGAAACATTTGCTACAATAGGGAAGTATTGAAAACTGAGAAAACTATCAATATCACTTTGCTTGTGTGCTTAAATTGTCAAAAGAATGGTATTATAAAATCTCTTTAGAATTCTGCCACATCCTTCCATTTGCAACCTTTGAATACCCTCGCAATCGTGCATACTTCATCAACTGTTACTTTACCGTTCGTTCGCAATCGGGAAGATGACAATTTTCCAGTTTCTACCCTTTAGACATTCCATGGCAGAACTGAACTTTATGTAACCATTGAAAGTGTAGAGCAGTTATCTTGCTTCACATTCCCATCTGAATCCCAAGCTTACAATGTGCAGAACCCGGATTCAAATCCCAAATATCATGTGCATTTATCCATTGTGCACTGAAGTCCGTTAAACTGATATTAAAATACACTGTGATGTCGACAAATGCATTTGCCCTTTAAACGGTTTATGTACAAGCTCCACCATGAGCCAGTGTTATTCTTCCATCAGGGATACTTCCAGTTGATATTAATCAAGAGATGGTGGGTGAACTTGGTGACCATAAACATTGCTCCCAAGGATTCCCTAAAACTTAAATCAGGAGATTTGTGCAGGCCAGTCCATGTGAGTGATGTTGTGGTCCCGACATGCATCGTTTGCCACATGTATGGGTGCACTGTGTGGATGGGTGTTGTCACTGATAAGGATGACGTTGTAACCTTGCTGTTGGGCCAGATGCATCACAGGTGTAATGATCTCATTCCTGTATCTGACACAAGCCATAGCACACCTTTGAAAGATGACAAGATCAGTTCTACAGGCCAACTTGAATGCCAGCCAATACAATCAGGCTGCCCCCACATAACTGTTCATGCTTCCTTCTCACCTCGTCTTGAGATTTTAAAATGTCTGCCATTGAAGTTTAGTCGAATCTAGACTGGAGGTGAAAGGAATATGGCACCAACAGTTCATCTTTCAGTTGTGATGTCGTGTTGCCCATTGTATGTGCATGTAGCTATCAATAATGTTGTGCAAGAGTAATGCAAAGCAGCGCTCTTCTGGATCTCACACCACTGGCATGAAGCCTGTTCCAAACCATTTCCATCAAAATTTGACTGTCAATTCCCCTTTGCAGGTTATTCTGGAGACAATGTCTATATTGTTGGACTCTGCTATTTATGGATTCGCTATTCGCGGATCCCGGGTATTCGTGGTTGATAAAAGGTGACCTGCTTCTAGATTTGTGGCCCTGTGCTTCGTGTATTCAGTTTTTCATAGGATTTTTGATATTCCCTAAAAAAAAAAATCACAAACCCCAGGGAGCCCATCTCCCTTTTTCCCATTGAAGCAATGCCCCGACATTCACGGCATTTTCCAGGAACGTATCCCCCCACGAATAGCTTGGTCCGACAGTACGATAAAAGGAGCCGTGCATGTGAGTCCAACCCATTGGTTGAACAGTTCGCCTGACTCCACCCACAATTTCTGTGGTACAGCCACCATATTCGATATTCCGTTTAGGTCTGAGGTTTCATCGACCTCTTTTGTAACGGTTGCGCTTTCTGACTCTGTCACGGCTTTATCTTGACTCGTATTTCATTTTTCATAGTTGCTAAGATGGTTTAAGATTCAGTTGCAAAAAACGGGAAAAAAAAATTGGACGAATATTGATGCTTTAAAAGGCAAAAATGCATTTTAATGGCAGTTTCTGGTTTGGCACGATGTAGGGAAAGGGGTGGGGGAGTTGGAGGTAGAGAGGGAGGAGAGGAGGGGGAAGGGGAGAGGAGGGGGAAGGGGAGAGGAGAGGGTGAGAGCGAGAGAGGGCAAGGTTGCTTTGATCAATATGTAATGCATGTTATTCAATACATGTGCCTCATTCTATGATGAATAGAATTAATATAAGAAGGCTTAATAAGAAGATTAATAGAAGAAGGTACAAGTGGTGGTGCTATATATATATATATATATTTATATATATATATATATATATATATATATATATATATATATATATATATATATATATATATATATATATATATATATATATATATATATATATATATATATTCTTGTCAGAATTGCATGTGTAAGTTTACTCATAGCCAAAATGTAACTGGCACAGGTGTGTGTGTGTGTGTGTGTGTGTGTGTGTGTGTGTGTGTGTGTGTGTGTGTGTGTGTGTGTGTGTGTGTGTGTGTGTGTGTGTGTGTGTGTGTGTGTGTATATGTGTATGTGTGTGTGTGTATGTATGTATGTATGTATGTATTATGTATGTAATCTCCATATGTGGGTTTTAGAAGGTGGAACGGAGCCTCTTAGGTCTCATAGTATCCGTGTGCATGTGTGCTTGTGCGCACGTGCTACGGGTGATGTGCTTGTGCTGTTTAAAAGTAGTTCCCTCGAGTAAGAGTGATAAGATGACAATACTCGTACTCACAAGTCGTTGCACTCACAATATTTGATGACCTAAACGAGATCTCTCGGTGAACTGCTGAACTATCTTATGAGTAATCGAGAAAAGCCACCGAGATAAACATTATACTAAAAGGAACTGCATTCTGAGTTACCACCCCACCCCTTTGAACAATCACAATGGCATGAGCAAACTTATTTGGTGTTTTACAACATCTTGCCATCCCTATACTGATTTAAACCTCATGAGTGGCAAAGATAAAGAGGGAAATGACGTTGGTCATGTGCAAACATTCTGTCGGAGATGTGACTTGCATGCAATTTTCCAGGGTTGCTTAGTTCAGGTGACAAAAAAAAAAATGTAACATTTAATGTTACACTTATTCCCGATTATGATTCTATTCTCAAGCCGTGTTTTTATCTGCATGACTAATTGTTTTTGAACTGTGAAGTCATAGTTTATTGGAGAGATTAAAAGTTGTTGCTCAATTTTCTTCGGAGGTGGAAGGTATACTTCGTCATTTTAAACTATGCTTATGAATGGATCAGTCTCTGCAAGCAAATTTTAATGATGTCCCACCAAAAAGTACTTTCTGCCATTTGAGCAGGAGGTAGATGATCAACCATAAGAGAGTGAAGGCTGGCAGCAGCGTTTCTGCCTTTAAGCCTCACCAGCGAACAAATTCGTTTTTGAATGCAAGGCTTTCGAATCAGGCCTGTAAATAATTGCCCCAATAGAACATGGAATACCTGATGTGTATCTTTCCAGGCCATAACCTTTTTATCGCTTGAGCTTTTGTTATCAAATTTTCAACAAACATTTATTATGAGATATGGATACGACTCAGGAATAAGTGGGTCAAAATGTCAAAGGGCAAAGTCACAGTAAGTACAAATAGGCCTTATTAGCCTGTCTGGCACACAAAACAAGACAAGGTTTTGTAATAGTTTTCCATTTGAGCTTTTGTCATCAAATTTTCAACAAACCTTTATTCAAAAGCTTGGGTTATTCCAATGATATCCCAACTTTCAGGTAAATTCATCAAATTATCAGTGAGAGATCATATGTGTTTGTTATTGTAAATTATCATCCTTTATAAATGCACATGAAAGAAACTGACTGTGACTGGTGTATGTGGCTGGAAACTGTGACTGTCTGTGTACAGTGACATATCCAGAGGGGTTGCATCAGATCTGTATGCACCTCTCCCCCTCCTCCTCCCCAACAAAAAAGGTCCACATTATTTGGAAGTATTCTTTTTAGTCACGTGTTCTAAGGTGAGCTCAGGGAAGATGGAATCCTCTCCTGGAGCAGCAGGGTGAAAGTTCGCTTGATCTTGATTTTCAGTACAAATATACACCGTGAGTAAGATTTAATTCTCCATTTGATGTTTGACGATTCTCGTGCTTATAATTATGTCAAAAGATAGCGCATCATAGTTCACTGCGGACACCTTTCCTGGAGAGCAGGCCATGGAAGACAAGTGAAGTGCCGATCGGTATTCGCGGACAAGTGAAGTGCCGATAGGAAGTATTCGCGGAAGACAAGTGAAGTGTCATTAACATATTTTTTTTCGACTGTATCTTAGTGCGCTCATCGGATTTCTGACTAAATTTCCTTTATGATGATGTATACAGTGCATATTGACGATGTTTGGATTTAAATGAATGAATTACGGCTTTTGAGGGTTTACCGAGGTGATTTTAAAATGACTCATGATTCTCAGAGACTGCTTTGTTATGTTTATATACATGTACATGTTGAATATTTTTTTTCAAATGTTGATGAATAAAGGGTAATGGATCAGTTTGCCAGGCAGTACCCTAGAGATTACCTGCCTCAATGTATTTTAAAAATTTATCAGATCATCTCATTATGTTGTATACGGTTGACGTTTACGTGTGAGATTGTAATTGAAAAATCATGATTTTGATCATTAAATTCGTGTCCAATACATTGTTCCTCATCTTTTCTTCCCCCCCCCCCCCACGAGCATTGACCATGCAAAGTGTACCTCACTCCATTGCAGATCTTCAGCTTTTCTGCTATTTTCTTCATAGTGTGCTCTTTTTCTCGCAGTTTGGACCTTCACATACTGTTCTCTGAAAAGTTGATTCCTTGGCATCATTCTGAACCCACTCAGACGTTAAAGCAAGTGAATAAGCTGATGAAAACCAATTTCACATATTCACCAATTTGCACCTTTTATTAAGTTGGTACTCATTTTGCTGACCTTGGAAGGATGACAGGCTCAATGAAGCCACCTGCTATGAACCAACGGCACGATAGGGGCTCAAACTCAAGACCCAAAGATCTTAAGCCACCTCAACCATTAAGCCAACACCATGCTTTTACAAACAAATGATGATATAATACAGAAAGCAAAAATAACTTTAATTTTCCAAATATATTCAGCTGAGTCTGAGCAAAGCGAGGTCAAGATCGTTTATTCCTGATATGTGAAACACCCTGCCTATGCCTGTAGAAAACTGATTTTTTTTTTTTTTTTGGAATGCTGGCTGCATTCTCCATTCAATCATTATGCAACTTTGTTTGAAAATTCTCCATGGGTAGGCACTCCTACGTCGAAAGTTTCGTGTCAATTGCTCAAGCGGTTGCGGAGAAAATGATTTTAAAAGCAAATAAAAGTGAAAATGTGAGGGCCTCGGCTGACGTTCCACTACATGGTCAAGGATGGTTGTGGATGCCTATGACTAGTTTTATATACAGTACTTAAAGGTAACTGTGATATTAAATTAACTTTCACAGGACTGAATTATCCTCCTATATTGCACACTTCTAACTTCCCACAAATGTTTAGTGGGGAAGAGCAGCACAAAAGTGAAAATAACCCAAACTTTTGCACAGTACTCTATATATACAGTATATTTTAGGTGTTGTTTATGTCAAGTTTAGTTCAAGTACAAAGTGGATGTGGATGGACTTAGCATTTTGAGATGCTTCCTCGTTGCATTCTGCTTTTGCCGTATTTTGCTGTGGCAGAAGGAAGGTCGATGCACATCACAAGCTGCAGTCATCATGTTTTGCTTTGCTCGTTTGATTTGAATGATCAGGCTGTTTTCTTTGGCATTATAACTCTGTTCTCATTCCGACTATGGTGGGATTTTTTGCTTAAATAAAAAGAAATAAATAACCTGTCATTGTGAGTTGTGACCCAATTTTTAATATAACATGCTCTTTACACTTCTTTAAACAAACCCCTCTCTCACAATTAATGACTGCTTACTGCATCTAAAACACAAACATTTAAAAGTTTTTGCCAGAACAATGTATTTATCTTTGCTTATTAGCTTGTGAAACCAATGAGAAACACTCAATTCAGCTCACCTCGAATCACAACATGGCGGTTGTTTATCATCTCTTCGGCCAATTTAGCAGATGTTCTCAAACATTGCCTGGAGAGATAGCACACAATGTAAGTCAATGCTGCAATCATGCACTTTAGCACTTCATGTTGAATGTGAATTACATCCACAACCAAGACCATATCAAAATCACACCACTGTGTTGGATGTGGCCTTTATACAGTGTTGTCAATAATAACTGGCACCCGGTGATGTACAGTCCCTTCAGAAAGTATTCACACCCCTCGACTTTTGTCACATTTTGTTGTGTTACAGCTTGAATTTAAAATGGATTAAATCTTAATTTTTTGTCAACGATCTACACAAAATACCCCACAATGACAAAGTGAAAACGTGTTTTTAGAAGTTTTTACAAAGTAATTAAAAATGAAAACCTGAAACGTCTTGATGTGAGCTTTCCCTTTTGCCGATCTCTGACCATCACTTTGGATTGCATCCCAGTCAAATAACTTTGAATAAAATTCAGGTTTACCACCCACCCTCCTCTTCTGTTCCATTTTTTCTCCCTGTTTGTGGAACTGCTTTCCAGAGGAACTCTTCCATCTAAGGCCTCAAGCAGACAGTGTGCACTGTCATCCCTCCTCCATACCGAAAATATTTTCTACCCTTATTAATTCTACCTCAAACAAACCCTTTGACTGGGAGATTACTGTATTTTCTCCCCTCTTCTTTCCTCCCCCCCTCCCTTTCCTCTTTATATTTCCTTGTGTGTTGTGTCCAACTGTGGCTCCACTGCACCAATATCAGTATATTGCCTTTGTGCCCTCTGTCATCTCACTCTTTCATGTAATAGGTATAAATCTTGTATTTTTCCCCTGTATCACAATATTCATCACAGGGTGGGAGTGGGAGGTGAAAGTGAGAGATGGAGAGGAAAGGGGGGAGGGAGAAGACAGATAGAAAGGGGGAGTGGTGAGGGATGGAAATGGGGTGAGAGAGATTGAGAGATCGGCTGGTACATTCACAAAGTGTAGAAGGAAAAATTACCCCTGTGTGGGGGTGACGGTCATCTCTATAATGTTTTTTACTATCATAATCGATGAACCGTTGCCAGATATCTCCTAAAATGACAGACTGGATAGGTTTTGAAAATGGCGACTTTCACAACTTTCGTGACCTCGTGACCTTGACCCTGACCTCGAATCCGGGAAAAAATATGTCGTGCAACACTCATCGACCTCTACCCACATACTAGGTTTCATCAAGATCGGAAAGAAAAATTGACGGACGGACGGACGGACATTTGGTCCGGCTTTATTAGGTCATCTCGGAAGAGATGACCTAATAAAGGGAGTCACTACTCAGTGTATTACATTGATAATTGCATGTAACATCACCCACCAGACACACTCCAGCCAACCTGTGTTCTCCAAGGAAGAAAGCCACTTGTTATCACTGAGCCAAAAAGCTTCTGCTGTATCTGTTGGATATAGCACAGCGAGAGAAGGTACAGTCCAACGAAAACTTTCACTGATTAGGCAAAACAAAAGGCAATTGAAAAGCTTGAATGTTTCTTGTTAATATTCCTAAATGGAATATGCTACATATTCAAAGGAACACATTCATCATGTTAGTAACAATACATGGTAATCATAAAGTTTGAAGTGGTTTGGAAATGAGAAGCCAAGTTTTGTTTATAATACAAGTGTGTGCATTATAGCAGAGAGCACAGAATTTTGAACACGTGTGGAATAGTTCAACGGCTGGCAACGCATTCGTAAAGTCTCAAATCACCCTGCATGCAGATATGCTTCAGCTTGAGAAATGCTGCCTGGACCTCTGGAAGGTCTGGAAGTTCTTTGGAAAGGTCAGCAACATATGGTGTCCCAAGGTGTGGCATGGGCAGGTTTAATAGCATTCTGCAGTGCAAGTACACACAAGGATTTTCGAGCACAAAGGAAGATGAGAAACAACATTCCGCCATAAAAAACAACCAAACACAGATGAGGTGCAAACCTCTGACAGAGAACAGAGATAAATGCTGAGTAATTACATGTCCATTTCATTGTGACCTAATCACATAATGCTGTGTTGTGGCGAATGTTTTCACATAGGGATCCAACATGGAAATAATATCAATACTGGTGAAGTCCACCTCCGGCACCAATCGTTGCGTCGTCGCGATGAAACTGACATGTAATTATTATGAGCACTCAAATCTGAGCCTCGGGAATGGCATTCCACACCCGAATCAGCTCCTGTTCTCGCTCATCGATGGTCTGTGGCTGTCCTCACCAGGTTCGGACATGACGATTACTGACATCCCAGAGATGTTCAAGTAGATTTAAATTTGGTGAGATGGCCGGCGAGGGTGTCATGATGCCAATGTTGGCATTGACAAGAAGATTCCTTGTTTTAATGGTCAGTCCGATGACCAGGAGCATAAATATGAATCTTGGACCATGTTGTTGAATAGTAGGCAACACATGTTGTTTCAGATCTCATAAAATGTATTGATCTGCTGTCAGATTGCCATGGAAATAAATCAGATCAAATTGGTGCGAAAGGTTTCAGCAATACCATCCCACATCATGACACTTCCAAAAGCTGTGGCTTCTTGGACATGGACTGGGGCATAGTGCTCAGTGTGTCTTCTGTAGAACTGTGCACAGGTATCATGCCTTTCAAGGGGAAACCTGGATTAGTCAGTGAATGCAACACTTTCCCATTGCCCATCTAAATTTCCATTGACTTGTTATTTTTCTTCCACCAACATCCTCTTTTTCTGTTCCAAATGAGGGGAATCCTCTTTTTCTTCAAACAAAGGGTTAACGACCGAAACGTCAAATTGTTCAATCATCGCACGGCAGTGAGCATACCTCAATCAACGTCCTGTAAATTTCACATCCATTAGTCTGCTTTCTTGAGATTTATAGCAATCTTCATTTTATATGCACCAAATCACAGGGGAATATTTGAATCACCAGTACATAATATGTTCAGTTCATCTCCTTTGCCTTGATGCAATGATGCATGTCCCCTCCTGAACCCATTTATTTTCTTTCCCCCTAATTGCCATCTTCACCAACTACTGAACGAACGATAAATATATATATATATATATATATATATATATATATATATATATATATATATATATATATATATATATATATATATATATCTCACATACTATTTATTTCCAAAACAATCAGTAGGGAATCAAAGGATAGCACTATTTGTTATAGAATCCATCAGTTCTACCAAAAGGAAAATTTATCACCAATCTATAACAAAGCTAAAAAAAAATAAAAATAATTCATTGCTCTGATTCCTTCAAGGCTTTGTCTGTTTGGTATAAATAAAGTTTCCAGAAAAAAAAAATACAAACCTTTGTTCCTGCCCTATCTGCTCCGTATCACTTCGCAATTTTGCCATTTTGATGAGTGAAGCACCACTTGTATGGCTCCATATCCATATCTATCACAAAGGGCACAGCACAGGCAACATTGTCATACAGATTGTGCTCTAGCGCGATGGGCAAGAGCCCGCTCGACATTTACTGGCGCATGCACCATCGACCTTGCAAAGCAGGGCATGCCATCTTCCATTACATTATCCCCTTCCCTCCAAACTATCATTTGTCTCAGCTCGCATGTCGATTTCCATGTATTTTACATCCCAACCATTTGATACATACTGATCTGTAGCCATAGGTGGAGATCAGCCTCCTGTAAATCAATAAGTATGTGTGATGTGTGTTTTACCGTGGAGGCTGTCAGATTTGTACATCATCATTTGTGTTGCCCTTATTTAGTATTTACAAAACTCTCATTTACAAAACTATGCCTTATTCATCAACGTAAATTAATCATTGCCATGACTGAATTGCTTCAAGTTGCATGAGCTTGCCATCCCGTTCTGTTGTAGATGGTGTCAGCTGAGCCAAACCGTTGGATTTCGTATGCGAAGACCATCTTCCCACCAGCAGATTATTTAATTGGCCCATCAGATAAGTTGGTAAATTGTGGGTGGAGCCCTGTGTATACGGTGAAGTAAAGAGCGACCTTCTTGCATGCCTCCTCATTCAAAGGGCAGTTTTAAGGATTTTATGACTTTTAACAATAATTATTTTTCGGTGGAATATTTATTTTTGCAAAAATTCCCCACCACAAAAATCTGGAAAATGGCTTGGAAACTCACAAAGGGAAACCATATAACCTTTGTAAAGTACACCCGATAACCAATTGCTTTAAAAATAAAGTCACGAGAACAAAGGAAAACTTGATAAAACCTCCGTAAGATGTGCGATGAAACTGTCAGAAAAATTCAGAAGGGTTGATTGAAAACCACAGCACCCGTAACAAGCATGGCATGTCCACACACCCGCGGAGAGTCTCTACAGATCCAAATCTAACCATATGTACCACGTCCGTGTGCGCTTTATACACAACTCTACCTTGTAGTAACTGTCGAGTGTATATTCCGAAGGAGCCACGAACTGTGGGGCACTCAGCAAGTGGCTTAAGCACTCAAGCAAGCACTCCAACGGAATGCCTGGCTTGGAAAGCAATTACAAATTGCCGTCGATAAACCCATGAATCCGGAAACATCCAAGCAATATCTGAGTTGGACAAATGAACACTTTTCTAGTAGTCAGAACTGATGCTAAGTTCAATTGTGGAGCTTAAAATTTGTAATCCAGCTTAGTTCAAGAGATTCTCGAGGTTATGCCATGTGCGGAAATGAAATAAAGCCAAGAACGCTGGTGTCTCCGGGCGTTTATAAGCAATGCAATGTATCCAGCGATTCAGAGGTATGATGAACATGGATTGGATAATATGAGTGAGGAAATGAAAAAATAAAACTATCGTTAAGAAATCATTGCGCCTGTTCCAAGTCAAGGTATGGTTGAACAGGATAAAAAACATGGCAGCTTCAGACCCCAGCGAGGGAACCCAGGATACGCCTTAAGACCCCATGGAGAGCGGTGGCCGAGGATGCGCCTGATAAAAGATATAATTAAATAAGGCCGTTAATTATCTTCAAAAGGAGTATTTTAATTAACCCAAACACCAAATTTCCACTCATACACTTCCTTAGAGTTCCCTTAGTATGCATGCAACGCACGTGCACGCACACACTAGTGTAGATGACAACAGGAACCTTTTACAAAAAAAGCGTAATTTAATTTAAACATAGGAATTTACTTCTCAAAGCAATGGAAAAAGATATACAAAAGTATATGAAAGCACACAAACAACAATGACAACAACCACAAAGACAGCAGCAACAGCTCCATTAGTTATAAAAGATACCTTTTTCATGTTTCACTTCATGTTACATCTTCATTGAAACTCACAGATAGACCAGCAACATGTTTGTGAAGTACAATATGCTGTATTTTGATTAAACCAGCCAGTAAAGCGACGGGTTTTATATGGTAGTAATAATAATAATACGAATAAAATGTTCCTGGCAGACCTCAAGAAGCTAGAACTCCACCAATCAATACTCCACCAATCAAATAATAATCACTTCTAAATGCTAGTGCAAGGAGACAAATGGCTAGCTCAAATAATGAAATGTCAATGATACGACTGTTAATATTTACCATTTTTTCCACATTTACATCAATTAAAGGGACACCAAGTCAAAAGGTTATGATTATGCACACAAGGATTGTTGAGAAAGTAAAAACAAACAAATGAACCCCCCCACCCAAAAAAAAATCACTCGTCGAGTGACATTTGGCGAAATAGGACGGCACTCAGTCGAGCATGTATCTCCGTCAGACTGAATAGTTTACATTTTGTATGCCACTGATAGGTCGGATCTGAATCCGGACCTTAATAAAAATAGAATCGGCTCGTTTTTGTCATGCAACCAACTCTTCCAGCTAGTTTTGTCAAAACTCATCCACAACTTTTTGAGATCTCTTGCGATGCATAGTTTTTGGCCCCATCTCTCAGTGGTGAAGAATTACTTGAAATTTTTTTGTATCTGGAGCCGGATTCGTATCTTCGACCAAAATTGAATCAATTCGTCCTCGTCACACTCCCAATCTGTCCACAAACTTTCTGCAGAATACATCCATAACCTCTTGAGATATTGTGCCCTTTGAGGTATCGTTTTTGGCACCATCTCTCAATGGTGAAGAATCACTTTTAAAATTCTCAGATTCAGATCCGGATTCAGATCTTCACCAAAATTAAGTGTTGATGTCCTGGGCCGGTCAACTACAAACACAAACAAATTGAGAAGGATTGATTGAAAACCGTGGTCAAAAATCATGTGACAAACACAAACAGACCACCATACTTGGAAAAAATATTTTTCGCCAAGCAAAAAGAACAGTAATAATTAATAAACATATATAGACTCATTGTTTTGTCACATCCTGTTTGTTGTACTTTCTGAAAGCCCATCATATATATCAAAGTTAATGGAACTTGTTTCGAGACAAACAGGAATGCCTGGTGGTGGTTCAGTGGTTCGGGCAGCGGCTTGGGACCCAAAAGGTCCTGAGTTCAAGCCCCGTTGGGCCACTGAATTAATATATACTAGTGATAGACATAGACAGAGTTGTAATAGGCATAGTGTTGTGACATGCATATAATATTTACGTAATATGATATATGACAATAAATATCAAAGTTTGACAGCTCTACACACTTGCATATATACATATATAGCTGCCATATATACAACTTTTCAACACTGAAAAAAGCAATAAAATGGCCGTAACTTGGGAACCGCTCGTCCAATTGACATCAAACCTCGAAAAGGCATATCTGCGGGGCCCCGGCAATATTCTTGGCAAGTTTCAATCCGATCGGACCGCGGTCATCGAGAAATTGCGGTCGCAGACACACACACACACACACACACACACACACACACACACACACACACACACACACACACACACACACACACACACACACACACACACACACACACAGCTGGAATTATAGATAGATGCTGTTATCAATATTCTGATAAAAAATGGCATAAGGTGATAAGGTGGAACGACACTTCAGCTGCCATATGTACACCTTTTCAACACTGCAAAAAGCAATAAAATGGCCGTAACTTGGGAACCACTCGTCCGATTAATATCAAACCTTGAAAAGGCACATCATAGCCGAAACGGATGAAGAACGATATCAAACCTTGAAAAAGCACATACTCAGGTCCCAGAGTCAATTGTGACATCATATCAAATAAAAAAAAAGAAAAGAGGAAACATTGTGACGTCATAGCACCGTGTCCTGTCTGTACTGGTTGACAGACAATATATAGGTCGTTATTGGTTGACAGACATTGGTCATTGTATCATGTTATTCTTTTTATTACTGCCAATTATTGTGCTATTATTATTATTAATATGCTGTTATCATTATTCTGAGAAAAAAATGGCATAAGGTGAGAAGGTGGAACGACACTTCAGCTGGCATATATACACCTTTTCAACACTGAAAAAAGCAATAAAATGGCCGTAACTTGGGAACCGCTCCTCCGATTGACATCAAACCTCGAAAAGGCACATCTGCGGGGCCCCGGCAATATTCCTGGCAAGTTTCAATCAGATGGGACCGGCGGTCGTCGAGAAACGGCAGTCGGAGACAAACAGACACACACACACACACACACACACACACACACACACACACACACACACACACACACACACACACACACACACACACACACACACACAGATTGCTGGAATTATAGATACTAGTACGTGCCCGCAAAAAAAAAAAAGAATAAATAAATATTCCAACCGCGCGCAAGAAACAACAACCACACAGGCCGTTTCTTCGCTCTCACGTGCTCGTAGGTGCACGGCGCGGAAGTTCGCATATCACAATTACGATGATTCGCAATTTAGGTTTTAATGGCCAATTATTCAATTAGCGCCAACGTACTTTACCTTTTCGCAATGTCGTCGCAAGGAAAAACAAAAAGAGAAGAGAAGAGAGAGAGAAAAAATTTACTTCCTGGTTCGGAGCATACCAGCACTCTGATGATACTGAAATTTATGCACCGTCTAATATGAAAACGATCAGAACTTGGGGCATTGTGTTTATCTATAAATGCGCATAAGAAATCGAGAAATTATTAGAATACACGAAGTCATCACTATCCGGAAGCCTGTACGTTGTAACCTGTAATAGGGAACGCGGCTGAGCTTCCCTTCCCCATCAGCCACGCCCACGCAACAACGTGTCTTGTCATTGGTTTGGTAAATAAATGGCCATAACTTGGGAAGCACTTGTCCAATTAATATCAAACCTTGAAAAGGCACATCCTCAGGTCCCCAGCAATATATCTGGCAAGTTTCAATTAGATCGGATCAGTGGTTGTCGAGAAACAGCGGTCACAGGCACACACACACATTGCTGGAAATATATATATATATATATATATATATATATATGTATTTATACACACACACACACACACACACACACACACACACACACACACACACACACACACACACACACACACACACACACACACACACACACACACACACACACACACACACACACACACACACACACACACACACACACACACACACACACACACACACGCACACACACGAGCCTGGTGTTGGCGCAATGGTTAGGGCAGCGGCTTGGGATCCGAAAGGTCCTGAGTTCAAGCCCCATTGGGCCACTGAATTAATACACCAGGGGGTTGACTCAGCCTGTCATCCTTCTGAGGTCCGCGAAATAAGTACCAGTGTACTGGGCCAGTGTATACCCCCGGTTAAAATAGGTGTACCATATCCCTGTGTCGTAAGAGGCGACCAGGGTTGCGTCAGGAAGGGAATCCGGCGTAAAACATGTGCCAAATCACTATGCGATTCATACGGATGATCCGCTGTGGCGACCCCTAAAGGAAGCAGCCGAAAGAAGAAGAAGAAGAAGATATATATATATATATATATATATATATATATATATATATATATATATATATATATATATATATATATATATATATATATATATATATATATATATATATATATATATACCAAGTCGTATAACACCAGGGGGTTGATTCAGGCTGTCATCCTTCCGAGGTCGGCAAAATGAGTACCAGTGTACTGGGCCCGGTGTATGACCCGGTTAGAATAGGTGTACCATATCCCTGTGTGTCGTAAGAGGCGACCAGGGTTGCGTCAGGAAGGGCATCCGGTGTAAAAACCCATGCCAAATCATTATGCGGACAACAAAACGAATTTCCATACCGGATCGGTCGAGGCCCGGGTTACCAACGACCGCCAACGGTACCGGTGGTCAGCAGGGTACCAGTGGAAATTGTGTTACTGCTGGGCGAAGGAGGAGAAGGAGACGGGGAAGGCGAGTCCGGAGGCAGTGGGAGAGAGGGAAGGGTAGAAGTGTGGAGGTGAGAGTTGGAACTCTGAATGTTGGGACGATGACTGGCAAAGGGCGAGAGTTGGCTGATATGATGGAGAGAAGAAAGGTGGAGATACTGTGTGTACAAGAGACCAAGTAGATGGGGAGCAAGGCTTGGAGCATTGGAGGTGGTTTCAAACTGTTCTACCATGGTGTGGATGGGAGGAGAAATGGTGTCGGGGTAATCCTGAAGGAAGATTATGTCAAGAGGGTATTGGAGGTGAGGAGAGTGTCTGACCGAGTGATGAGTGTGAAGTTGGAAATTGAAGGAGTGATGATGAATGTCATCAGTGCATATGCCCCACATATGGGGTGTGAGATGGAATATAAAGAAGATTTCTGGAGTGAGTTCGATGAAGTGGTGGAGAGTGTATCCAAGGATGAAAGAGTGTTGACTGGAGCAGATTTCAATGGGCATGTTGGGGAAGGGAATAAAGAGGATGAGGAGGTGATGGGTAGGTACGGTCTCAACAAGAGACATGTGGAAGGGCAAATGGTGGTAGAGTTTGCAAAAAGAATGGAAATGGCAGTGGTAAATACGTATTTCAAGAAGAAGGAGGAACACAGGGTGACGTACAAGAGTGGAGGAAAGTGCACACAGGTGGATTACATCTTAAGCAGGAGATGCAACCTGAAAGAGATTAGAGACTGTAAGGTGGTGGCAGGGGTGAGTGCAGCTCGACAGCATCGATTGGTGGTCTGTAGGATGATTTTGGAGGTGAGGTTGAGGAAGAAAGTGAGGGCTGAACCAAGGACCAGATGGTGGAAGCTGAAGGAGGAAGACTGTTGCGTGGAATTTAGGGAGGAGGCGAGACAGGTGTTGGATGGTGGTAAAGATGGGTGGGATGATTGGGCAACTACAGCAGAAGTGGTGAGGGAGATAGCTAGGAAGGCACTTGGTGTGACATCTGGACAGAGGAACGAAGATAAGCAGACTTGGTGGTGGAACGAGGAAGTACAGGAAAGTATAAGGAAGAAGGGATTGGCGAAAAAGAAGTGGGATAGTCGGAGAGATGAAGAAAGTAGGCAGGAGTACAAGGAGTGGCGGCGAAAGGCAAAGAGGGAGGTGGCAAAGGCTAAGAAAAAGGCATATGACGAGTTGTATGAGAAGTTGGATACAAAAGAAGGGGAAAAAGGATTTGTACTGATTGGCAAGACAGAGGGACCGAGCTGGGAAGGATGTGCTGCAGGTTAGGGTGATAAAGGACGTAAATGGGAATGTGCTGACGAGCGAGGAGAGTGTGTTGAGAAGGTGGATGGAGTACTTTGAGGAGCTGATGAATGAAGAAAATGAGAGAGAGAGAGAAGGTTGAAAGAGGTGGAGATAGTGAATCAGGAAGTGGGGTGGATCAGTAAGGATGAAGTGAGGACTGCTATGAAGAGGATGAAAAGTGGAAAGGCGGTTGGCCCAGATGACATCCCAGTGGAGGCATGGAAGTGCTTCGGAGAGATGGCAGTGGGGTTGTTAACCAGATTGTTTAATAAAATCTTGGAAAGTGAGGATGCCGGAGGAGTGGAGATTAAGTGTACTGATTCCAATTTTCAAGAACAAGGGTGATGTGCAGAGCTGTGGAAATTACAAAGGGATAAAGTTGTTAAGCCACACCATGAAGTTGTGGGAAAGAGTAGTGGAAGCTCGGTTGAGAAGAGAGGTGACGATTTGTGAGCAGCAATATGGATTTATGCCAGGAAAGAGCACCACTGATGCGATGTTTGCTTTGAGAATGTTTATGGAGAAGTATAGGGAAGGCCAGAAGGAGTTACATTGTGTGTTTGTGGATTTAGAGAAAGCTTATGATAGGGTGCCAAGAGAGGAGTTGTGGCATTGTATGAGGAAGTCGGGAGTGGTGGAGAAGTATGTGAGGATTATGCAGGATATGTATGAGGACAGTGTGACAGCGGTGAGGTGTGCGGTATGAATGACGGACCGGTTTAAGGTAAAAGTGGGATTGCACCAAGGATCGACTCTGAGCCCTTTCCTGTTTGCAATGGTGATGGACAGGTTGATGGACGAGATCAGACTGGAGTCTCCATGAACTATGATGTTCGCGGATGACATCATGATCTGTAGGGAGAGTAGGGAGCAGGCTGAGGCGAGCCTTGAGAGGTGGAGGTACGCACTGGAGAGAAGGGGAATGATAGTCAGTGGGAGTAAGACGGAGTGCATGTGCGTAAATGAGAGGGAGGGTGGTGGTATGGTGCGGTTGCAAGGAGCTGAGGTGGGGAAGGTGGATGGGTTTAAATACTTGGTATCAACTGTCCAAAATAACGGAGAGTGTGGGAGAGAAGTGAAAAAGAGAGTGCAGGCAGGATGAAGTGGGTGGAGAAGAGTTGCAGGAGTGATTTGTGACAGAAGCGTAGCTGCAAGAGTTAAGGGGAAAGTGTATAAGACGATAGTGAGACCAGCTATGATGTATGGTTTGGAGGCGGTGGCGCTAACAAAAAGACAGGAAGCGGAGCTGGAGGTGGCAGAGTTAAAGATGCTGCGATTCTCATTGGGAGTGATGAGGATGGACAGGGTAAGGAATGAGTATATTAGAGGGACTGCGCAGGTAGGACGGTTTGGAGACAAAGTGAGAGAGGCGAGATTGAGATGGTTTGGACATGTGCACAGGAGGGAAGCGGAGTATATCGGGAGAAGGATGCTGAAGATGGAGCCACCAGGCAGGAGGAGAAGAAGAAGGCCAAAGAAAAGGTTCATGGATGCGGTGAGGGCGGACATGCGGGTGGTTGGAGTGTCAATGGAAGATGTGGAGGATAGAGCGAAATGGAGACGGTAGATCCGCTGTGGCGACCCCTAACGGGAGCAGCCGAAAGAAGAAGAGTTTCTAGACAAACAGGTACCATGATTTCAGACAGACATATTCAAATTTCCTTTTCACAAAATTGTATGCGTATGAGAAACTATGTTAAAAATCAAAGATGGCTATGTTTTCTTGGCATGTTGCTTTTCCCTGGAATGCCTCAAAGCTAAAAAGAAAAAGGGGAGGGGGGGGGGAAGAATGGAGATTTAAAACCAGAAATCATCCTAAAATCCAAAGCCCGTCCATGTTTGCTTTGTATTTGAACTGAAGCTGATAAATACAACAGCTTAAATTTTTTTCGATAATGAAATAATGGCCAACACGGAAATGATTTAAAAACTCGGCCGTCTCATGCCGTGCAGTGGCGAAGGGCTAATGATTGCCAAAGACCACATACCTGATCATTATTTTGCATTTGCCTATCTCACTATGTTTCTTCGCTGTACAAAAGGAGGAGAAGAATGACTGTTGTCCTTCAAAACCATTTCTTACCCACATTTACCGTGGTACTAACAAATGTCTGAGCATTAATGGCAACATAAAATACAAATGATTGTTTATCACACCTGCTCTCAATGTTATGCCTGGTGTTGGCTTAATGGTTAGGGTGGTGGGCTTTGGATCCTAGGGTCCTGAGTTCAAATCCCGCTCAGCTGTTTAATTAATACCAGGTGGGGTTAACTCTGCTTGTCATCCTTCCGAGGTCGGCAAAATGAGTGCCAGCATGCTGGTATACTGTGTCGGAGTGGCGACCCATCCAGGATTGTGCCCAATAGCCAAGGAGACTGCTAAAGCAGCACCAACGCTCTGCACAGAGTCTGGTCCCAATCTCCTCTCCTCTGTCTCTCAATATTCATTTACACTGTACAAACTCTTGAGTAAAGTTTGGGTTTCTTTTTTTCAAACATACCAAAAAAAAAACAGGCTCTTGGAGGAGCTTCAATAATGAGGAAGAATTGTTAATTTTCATCAAAAGCTATTCCCTTAACCATGAAGCAAAACTCAGTGCAGATGTTCATATTTTTCTGTGTAGTTTCCACTTAATGTTACATATTTTTCTCAGCAGTGGATGAGTTTCCTGATATCAATCGAATGGAAGTTTTTTGAAAACAAAAAATCATTTTAACAAAGTCTCATATATTCCATTTAGGACAAAGACATTAGCAGAAAACAGATGAGTCAACACAGTGTATTGCATTTGCACCTAGGATCCCAGCATCATGATCATGAGATTATGTGCTCAGATGGGAAAGCCCACAATTTTTTTTATTTTTAATTTTTACAATGATATATATATATATCATACATTATACAAAGACATCACCTTTGCTTTTCCCATTTCCAAAGACTAGCAATTTAAAAAGTGTCCTGACAAGCACAAACTGCAAAAGTAAGAATAAATGCAGTGTGGTGTAAATGCACATAGTACCGGCATTATACAATCAATCACCTAAATACCGAACTATTCATATTAAACAATGATAATTATCAAATTCGTACAATATCTTCACCTCAAATCAAAACAGCATGAATATCTAAAATAGAAAGATGACAGAATGACTTACAGGGCCACGTTCATCCTGGAAGTGAACAGCAGCCTCCTTCACATCGCTATCACGAAGCAATGATGAGACAACAAAAAACTCAGGCAAACTAGAAAAACAAACAAACAAAAAAACCATGGAACAATAATTTTAAACATTTAGATATTTAAAAAAAACAAAAAACAAGATGGGGGTGTATATATCGACACGGGCAAATAAGACGGAATTTTGGACTTTCCTCAAACAGCACCCACGCACAGGTACACACCCAGATTGTCTCCACAACCCATACTAAATATACGTTGGAAATTAGTCGACAACTCAATACCATATTACCAGAGCATGCTTTTCAATCAATAAAGCATAAAACAGACCAATATCCCCTAAATTGCTGTATTCAAAATAAATTGTGGGGAAAACCATGTCTGGTATTCTGGCAAACTATTGAATTATAAAGAGCTAATCAATCGTACTAAAATATGCAATTTGGTGTCTGTCTGTCTGTGATTTTTTTTTGACCGAGATATATTCGGTCATTACTTATCCAATCTCAACCAAACTTGACAGAAGGACTAAGGGTCAAATGATGGAAGTTGTAGCAACTTCATTTGCTCCCCTCCCAAGGGGGTTTTCTTGGGAAAAATCCGTATGAAGTGTATATTGGTGTTAAGATACCTAATCGTAGCATTTTCCCCAAGGCCACTTCTGTAAACAAAAGTAATAACAACACAATATGAATGTTATTACAAAACAATATGAATACCAATAATATCCCCTCTCCCCAAGAGGTTTTTCCTCCTTGGCCAAACACCATGTTAACGTGTATAAATAACTTATCATGCGTTCTGTGGGGCAAGTAGAAAATTATTAGAAACCATAAACACGCATGATTACTTTTCTAAACAGTTGCGACTGCTGTTTAACACTAAACTAAAATAAATCTGGAGAAATCCCGACATCCTTGAGGCATTCTATGCTTATCGCGTCCACCACAGACTAACGGATCCAAGCCTAGATCTACTATAATTAATCTATATACCACAGAAAGGATAACAACATGACCCTTCCTGTCACTTCTGTCGGGAGTGGGGGGGTATAATAGTATTATAACCAGAGAGTTGGTGTCAAAGCCACCCAATGCTCACCTGTTTATACATTTATCGTTTTTAAAAGACTAGTCTAATAATATTTTTTATAAAGCATTGCAGTGAAGTCTTATCCAAATAATTTTAAAGCAATATATGTATTTGTATATTGTAATCAGTAAAAAAAGTGTGGTAGATAAAAAACATAAGAAAGGAAATAACTTGCACCAAAAACTTTAACATTTTCACACTCATGCTGACGCTGACGCTCACGCCGGGGGTATTGCTATAGCTCTCTGTTCTTCGAACAGGCGAGCTAAAAACGAAAAGCACAGTGAAGCCATCCGTGAGTGAATCAGTGTGTGAAGCCACGAGTGAAGCCTCGGTCAACCCACATGATTATACGTCTCTTAATTCCGTACTGTTTGAACGTCAGTTGCACCGTGACTAGGTCTATTAATTACATACTATTGTAACATACCTTTGAAACCTTTAGACTACTGAGACCCTGAAGGCTTAGATCTTTGAAGACCCTTAAGATGCCATTCGACATGTACATCCTCTCGGCCCCTTAGACCCCTTGAGACCCGATAGACCCCTTAGAGTTTAGACCCTTTAAGCCCCTAAGATCATTTAGAACCCTTGGACACTCAAGACTCCTAACATTCTGTAGACCCTATAGATCCCATTAGAACCCTTTGACCTCAAGGACCGTATAAACGCCATTATACCCTTCAGAACCCTTCGACCCCTTTTGATACTTGAAACCTTTTATAGCCTTTAGACCCTTAAAACCTTTAGACCCTACAGACCCTTACACCCCTCAAATCCCTTGACTCACTTTAGACCCTTCAGACATGATAGACAGCTTGGACCCTTGACCATTTAGAGCTGGAGACCACTTTTACCTTTTTGATGCCTTTAGACCCCTTAAACATTTATATGCTTTGGAGATTCGACCCTTTTGACCTCTTAAACCCGAACTACTATTGGACCATACCCTTTAAACCATCTATAAGGTTTTAGGTGCACACCATGCAAACATCTCTGGTCTTCTTGCAAAACACAGACAATACTTTTTCAACAAGTAAGACATAAACTCTACCCTCCCTAAGGGTGGGTCCTCGACTAATTTAGTTATACAACAAACATTTTGAAACAATGCACATACAATAAAGGATGTGTGACACCATGACAAACAGCGATTCTTGCACCTGTGGGGCCTCGTGAACCTCACAGCTTTCTGCCCCAACAAATCCTCGTGCCTGTTCTACACTGCATCTCTCCCACGCTAATTCCGTTATATTTTCCTACGTCTCTCCCTCCAGCACTACCTCAGTTTCCATTTTCATTTCTTTTGTCAATATTTTAATTTGCTCTCCCCTTGATTCTGCTTTTCTCTGTCACTTTTAATTTCAATGCAAGCCCTACTCCTATTTTTTTCCTCTTCTATTACTCCCCGGGCAGTCCTTACACCTTTTACTGTGGCTCCAATCCCCTTTCTTATTATGGCCTGACCAGATGTCATTTCCTGCTGAGTACCATGCACCTCCGCTAAATTTGCCGCCATCCCTTGTTGCTCAACATGGCTGGCCCCAAATTTTCCCATCAGCTCAACATCGCCAGCCTACATTTTTCCTGCCAAGTCAGCCTGACCTGGCCAGAGTCTTTATATCGAATGCCATGCTCTATAATATGGCTATCACGGCCACCAATTGTTGGAAAAAAAGTCCAGCTGTGACAGCGATGCGAGCCTGCTGTCACTTTTGGGGGGTTCTGGGTTACCAGATAGGGGAGGTGACTCCACTATGCCCTCTAATGGACCTTCAATTTCCATTTCCACCAATGTCACAGTGGCGTCTGTCCAATGTTGTGCCTCCTGGTTCAAGCACCACAATCGCTTGCGATGGTTAATTAGATTTCATTAAACTTTGCGCTGAAATCTCGCACTCAACGTTGGAAATAAAAATTCGCTTTGAGGAAACGGTTTCCCATTCCTCAGGTCCGAATCACACTCAACTGCCACCAATGTTATAGCGATCGGAATTTGGACCAGGCTTCAAATCTCACTCCTGACGATCAACGTTACAGCCAAGATGCTACAAATAAGATTAAGGGCCGATTTGTGCTGATACCGAGCTCAACTGGAACGTCTGGCAGCTGTATGGGCAGTGCACTGGGCACCTCGCCAGGGTCATAATTCAAGCTGAAACCCAAGCTCCCTGGGCAACCTTTTCCTGTTTCATCTGAGGTTAATTTGAGCGAGTGATGAGGAAAATTTTTATAATGGTTGTTAAGCGCCCATAGCCCGAATATCCTCAAGGGATTCAAAACCAAATCGGCTATTCCCAATCAGCAATCAATAGCAGTCCAAATAACTCAAATGAGACATGTGCCTTTGTGCCAAAACCAATGCCCATGGCCTGGTGTTCCCCCAAAAAGCACAAAAAGGACATTGTAGTGGGATAAAACATAAAAAGGGTATTCAGGGATGGCAGTTTTAGTCACACACATGGGGGAGGGAAGACAGCAGCCTTCTGTGCAAGTGACGATGCATATCTTATATCACAATTAAATATTACCTCACGCTTATTCAAATAATGCACGATGGGAAATAATCATTTTGACAAATTTCCCTAAAAATATCTGCTGTTCTTCCTCCGCTCCAATCGGTTGTTCTGACCACGTGCTTGTCAAAGTGGACATCTCTCTGGTTGTTATCAGAGAACCACATCAGCGCCATCGAATCTGGCATTTCACTCAGGCTGACTGGCAGGGTCTCCAAGTAGCCATCAAACTTCTAGACTGGTCTCCCATCGCTACTTTCTCCAACATCAACTCGTCCTGAGAATTATTTCAAAGAAACTTGCTCTCCCTCATGCACAGATCCCTCATACCCCCTCTTGTCTTCAGTTGTCTGACCCTTCCTCCTGCCCATGGTTCACTGAAGCTTGTGGCGAGGAAGTTGTCCTGAAACAACTTGCCTTTGCCTCATGGAAAGCAAACCCAACTGAGGTTAATTTCAATTCCTTCCATAAAGCTCAGAACAAGTGTCTATCTACCCTCAGGAGAGCCAGAAAACAACATCTTTCTCAGCTCAAGTCTGAACTCTCAAACCTCCCTCCCTCCTCAAAATCACGATGGCGTCTAATCAAATCTGTTTCTCGTGGATGTTCCCCCTCCATCCCCTCCCTTACCTCAAATGGCCGCACTGCTGACACCGCACGTGATAAGGCTAAATGCTTAAACTCGGTGTTTGCATCAAAATCTTGTGTCCGAAACCCAACGCTTTGTATACCCACCTTACCCAGTCACACCCAACTGTCCCGGTACTCTGTGTACTTTTCTTTTGACAAAGTGGAGAGCTTGCTGGCAAACCTAGACTCAGATTCTGCAACCGGTCCAGACGGCATCAGCCCACGTGTCCGAAAAACCTGCTCCTCTGCTCTTCCTCACTCTCTCTCCATTCTGTTCACCCGCTCATTTGTTCAAGGTCGTCTGCCATCTGCTTGGAAATCAGCAAATATTACTGCCCTGCATAAAAAGGTGCAAAAACAGATCCCTGCAACTACAGACCAATCAGCCTTCTCCCAATCATCAGCAAGGTTATGGAATCCATCATCGCTTCAGACATTAAATCCTTGCTCTTCTCCAAAGGCTTGATTTCCAATCATCAATTTGGTTTCAGACCAGGTCACTCTATCTTGGATATGCTGCTTCTGCTCTCTCAACAATGGATGGAGGTTCTCAATGCCAGATATGAAATCAGAGCCATATCCCTAGACATATCGCGTGCTTTTGACACAGTCTGGCACCCTGCCCTGCTCACCAAACTCTCTTCCGATGGTTTCCAAGGCCATCTCCACTCATGGCTCGCAGACTTCTTCTCCTGTCGCAGCCAACGTGTGGCCCTAAATGGACTTCTTTCATCCCTTCTTCCTGTCAGGCTAGTGTTCCTCAAGGCAGCATTTTGGGTCCTATTCTTTTTATGGTTTGCATCAAAGATCTCTCCAACTCTCTGGAAAATCCTCTTTATCTCTTTGCTGATGACTCCACCCTCTGCTGAACCATCTGTCATCCCTCAGACTGGCAAGCAGCAGCTTCTTCGCCCTCTGCAGATCTGGACAAAATCACAAGCTGGTCCAACACGTGGAACATGTCTTTCAATCCTGACAAATCTCCCACTCTCACCAAGTCTCTCCGAAAGAACCGTATGGAACCCCCCCCCACCTACTTTCTCAACAATCCTCTTGAAGAAGTCCTTTCTTTCAAGCTTCTGGGTCTCATATCTGCCATGATATTTCCTGGGAAAGTCATATTTCAAACCTGGCCTCCAAAGCCAGTCGCTGACTGTGAATCCCCCATCGTGCAAAGTCCTTCCTTGGCCCACCTGAGCTCCTGACGACATACAAAGCTTTTGGCTGCAGTCTGATGGAGTACTGCTCTCCCCTCTGGGCTGGTGCTCCTGCCACTCACCTTTATCGGCTTCACGCTGTGGAAACCAAAGCATTTTAGATCATTGGTATCTCCCGCGATGAGGCTGAGTCTTTGGGCCTCTCACTCTCTCTCTCACCGCAGGCAGGTCAGTGGTCTTTCTGTCTTCTACCGTCTCCTCTCTGGTCTTGCCCCCCCTGCTCTGTCTGCGATTATTCCCCACCACATTTCCGCAGGGCACTCAAGGTCAGCCAACCCCCTTCTGGTAAAACTACCAAAATCACGAATCACTGCTCACCTTCACGCTTTCATTCCTCTTTTTCCCACCTTTGGAATAAACTCCCTCACTCTGTTCAATCCCATTCTTCCCTCCAGGCCTTCAAAACAGCTGTTCACCATCACCTCTTATCGTCGTCCCCCATCCAAATCCTCGATCTTTTCAACTCCCGTTAATCCACCCCAAACCCACCTCATTCAAATTCCCTGCTTTCCTTCCTGAAAGTCCCTGGAATGTCCATCTTGTATACCCCGTGTTCCCCACCCCATTCTTCTCCCTTCCACAGATCTCCTAATGTCTCTGCTCCCCACTGTTTTGTCCTTCCCACTCCCGCCCCTCTTGTCTCATGCTCTCCTTGCTGTGCGTTGTGTTAGCTCTCATATGAGCCTCAAGGTATACAAAATAAAAAAATTGCTGTACTATGTAAAGTTATCCCCTAGAAGGCATTCCTACAATAATATGTTGTGCACAACAGATTATGGACTTGCAAATCATCAGCCTGCCATAATGCATAGAATATATACCTAGGGTCAGAAGACATAGCAACAAAGGGATGGACATAAAACAAATACCAACTATAACTACGTTGTCGATGGCACACCATCGCATATTCCCGCACGCACTGCTTTGTCCCATTAACGCTAGGTGAAATTTTATCTTGCAAAATGGATTGACTATTCTTTTCTATTTGATGTGCTTTATGACCAAAGACTTACGATGTTTGCAAAATCAGAAGTCATTGCAAGCATGTCAACATTTCATGAAACATTAATTTAACACTGTCCAGCAATATAGAACTGTGCATCAATTTAATCATAGGAATGAACTGTGTATAATATTAATTATAATTATTCATAATCAATTAGATAAATACAGTAAAACCTGTGACTGTTTGTCACTCATGGGGGCCACATAAGTAAGTTCTTTATAAAAGAATTTACAATGTACAATGGTAAATACACTTATAAAAAAATCAGCCCCCATGACCCCACCCCCTCTGGCCCGGCCCCGAGGGGTCATATCAAAAATCCGACAGTGTTGTGCACTTCCCCAAACATATATCTACTATGTCCCAACGTTTCAAGTTCCTATCTCAAACGGTGTAGGAGGAGCTATTTTGACCCCCTATCCACTAAGGCCTAAGTCACATTTGCCACGGTGGCTGTGGGGTCTTCAAAATCTACGGCCACTAGCAATTATACGGCGGCCGCAGTATTTCCATGGTCACACAATGTAGCAGACAGATCTGGTTTTATTTTTCAGGGAGCCGCACGGCGTATTTAGGCCTAAGTCACATTTGCCACGGCGGCCGTGGGGTCTCCAAAATCTACGGGCACTAGCAATTATACGGCAGCCGCAGTATTTCCATGGTCACACAATGTAGCAGTCACATATGTTTTTATTTTTCGGGTAGCCGCACGGCATATTTATAAATTGTGGAGACCGAAAACGTGGGGGTGCCGTACGGTCTTTGATTTGATGTCGCACAGTGACCTTAGGGCGTTCCTGCGGCGGCCATAGAATTTTCAAGGCAGACGCAAGGTGCCCGCAAGGTGACCGCAGGGGGGCCCTAAGACGAAAGTGCGGCCAGACAGATGGTAACGAGTGGGTTCCTTTTTTTTTGTTTGTTTCGGCTTGTCGAAATGCTACGGCGAACGTAGAAATGAAAAAAGTTATAACTCCGCGTTATAATTCCACGGCGACCTTACGACCTGTAAAATATAGCCAAATGGCGTAGGGCCATCCTGAGGCACTCTGCGGCTGCCGCACGTTTCTGTCAATTCAGAGGGCGTACAGCCGCCGTATCCTTACCGTAGAGCAAATGTGACTTAGGCCTTAGGTCTTAGAAATTGCGGAGACCGAAAATGTGGGGTTGCCGTACGGTCTTTGATTTGATGTCGCACGGTGACCTTAAGGGGGCCCTGCGGCGGCCATAGAATTTTCAAGGCAGACGCAAGGTGCCCGCAGGGGGGCCCTAAGGCGAACGTGCGGCCAGACGGATGGTAACGAGTGTTTTTTTTTTTTTAACCAGTTTTTTTGTTTCGGCTTGTCGAATTGCTACGGCGAACGTAGAAATGAAAAAAGTTATAACTCCACGTTATAATTCCACGGTGACCTTACGACCTGTAAAATATAGCCAAATGGCGTAGGGCCAACCTGAGGCCACCGCAGAAACTCTGCGGCCGCCGCACGTTTCTGTCAATTCAGAGGGCGTACGGCCGCCGTAGAGCAAATGTGACTTAGGCCTAAGCACCCCTTACCCCCAAGCACCCTCTGATCATGTGTTTAAAAAAAATATGTCGTGAATTGTATAACTCATGAATATGTTTGATTTAAAAAGCTACAAGACAATTTTTTTATCGACCCCCATGACCCCAACCCCTCTGGCCAGGCCCCTAGGGGTCATATCAAAAATCTGAAAGTGTTGTGCACTTCCCCATACATATATCTACTATGTCCCAAAGTTTCAAGTTCCTATTTCAAACGGTGTAGGAGGAGTTACAGGGTTAGACAGACGGACGTACGGACGGCGGAGACAATCAAAATATGCCTGCTTTTCTTCAAAGCATGGGACTAAAAACCACCACCCTCTATTATATTTATGAACAGCCATGTATGGTTCAAGCACAAATCGGACTCCGTACAGTCATCCATCTTTGTTCTGCTTGTCTGGGCCCATTGGCCATTATGGTATAAATGCACCTCGTGATGTTAGAATGGATTGACTAATCAATGGAAAGATTAGAATAAATAGGAAAAATCGATTTTGCTTTCAAAAAAAACAAACAAAAAAAAGAGAGCAATTTTTTTTTTTTAACCTCTTGGATATTTTGAAAGCTTCATTGACCCGTGTCACTCTCCACCCTATAGCTTTTGCTCGTGTCATCTCAAACTCCCAATCTTCTGGTGACTCAAATAAAGTCGTTCCAGAATTGTTGGAAAAAGGTCCAAGTCTTCCAGGTGATTCTGCATAAACAGAAACAAATGCAAATAACAGGTGTTGTCATTATTAATTTGTTGAAGTCAATCCTTATAAAACAATACAGCACATGTTGCATCAGATTATTTAAAATTTAGACTTTTAAAGTACC
>NC_140972.1:28542871-28565371 GCF_056783735.1 Eptatretus burgeri | reverse complement strand
TTGTCTTCATTAATTTTATTATTAATAAATAATTTGTCGATTTCGAACCTGTCTATGTTTGTCCTTTCCTTCCATTGGTCTAGCATTGTCTGAACCTAGATAGACTGGGAGGTAATTACCACAGATTTGACCAAAAACAGTCGGCACGCACCAGCGGTGAAAACGCTCGGCCGCCCTAATTAAAATCTAATCAGATAATATTGGTGCTTTGCCGAGGGTGCGCTCCCCGCTGAGGTAACCACGTGACTTCTAGTAAAACAGAATAATTAGACGGTGGACACTGGAACTCATGGTTGACTGGGTGGCGTTCGTGGTTCTAAAACAACCCACCATACCGCAACGTTAATTGTGAGTGGTGGTCCCATGTCTGGCTCTACCGAGGACAATCGGGGATTAATCCCCCTGAGTGACAAGCTGGTGTCTCGGTACCCGTGGTCACAACAAATATATATATATATATATATATATATATATATATATATATATATATATATATATATATATATATATATATATATATATATATATATATATATACATACACATATATTACATACACAAAGTTAACCGAAGAAACACATTAATGTTTTACCTATATTAATCAGTGCTAATCCTACTTTGTTATTTTGACTTGATTAATGGAAATCGAGATATGGACAAAATAAAATATACGACGTAAAAATCTGACCGGAAGTCCAAGGGAAGCGATGTATTGGGGGTACGTCTGCTCTGTAAGACTCACAGTTCAAATTTTTCTTCCAGTTTTTGATAAATTTGTGTAAACCTTCCCTTCCAGCTCAAAGTGATAGTTTAAAACAAATATAAATTTGTGTTGAGTTTCGTTTTATTTATACGTGTTAGTTTTTGACTTCTGATTTACAGTGTATATTCAGAGCACAAAATATATTTGGCCAACTTCCCCCACCATCCCCCCCCCCCCCACCCAGCAACATCCACTCCACCCCACAACCCACTCTTATCATTCTTCCCCTTCCTTCACTCCCAGAGAAAGCAGGCATGGTCAAAGATGCCTGCCTATGCCTCTGCAGCGACCTATCGCATGCTGATAAGCATTGATTCTCAAAATAAAGGTTTGTTACCTCTGCCACCGAAGGTGGACAGAGGTTATGTTTTCATCCCTGTCTGTTTGTCAGCGAGTAGGATATCTCAAAAAGTTGTGGACGGATTCGGAAGAAATTTGGTGGGACAGATTTGGTACAGATTATCAACAGGATCTCCTTCATCCAGCATGACAGTCAACTCTTCTAATGCACCAAGTTGCTGGGTGGTGCATGATCTGCATAAAGTGATTCTTCACCATTGCGAGATGGGGGCAAAAACGATATTTCAAAAAGCTGCAGACAGCCTTAGACAATACTTAATGGATGAGTTGGGTACGTGACGAGAACAAGCCGATTAGATTTTGGTGTGTGACAAAGACGAACAGTCCAGATGCAGATCTGGTCTATCAGTGGGAGACAAAACGTAAACTGTTCAGCTTGGCATAGGTATGCACTCCACCGAGTGCCATCCTCGTTGAAAATGTGATGTTTGACAAAAGCACAAATGGTAAAATATAAAAAAAAGAGAAGTCACAGCCTGGACAGATACACACACACACACACACACACACACACACACACACACACACACACACACACACACACACACACACACACACACACACACACACACACACACGATTGTAAAACCACATCTCTCGCTGCACGGGTTGACGGGATAATTAAAGCATCATGTTGGAAGACAATGCATACAATAAAGTAATATGGTTTACTCATGCATGCATAAAAAGATGAAAATGTACTGTATATTCACTGAGAAAGTAAGGCCTTGCAATACCTTGCGCGATTCATTTTGGTCTGTATTTTCGAAGTAGAACTTGATGATCCGGAAGTTTTTACAATGGATAATTAATACTTCTGGTGAATACTTAATTCCGCTGCTTGGGAGCAATTGCTTCTTTTTCCCATCATGTACTGCAAAAGACAAAAGGAAAGCTCAACTGACTTCAGCATTCATTCAAAATCAAGTCAAAGATGTGTGCAGGAACATCTTGATTGTTGAATAATTGCTGTCATTGTGAGTTGGAGCATCAAGACCCTTACTATAAATTGTCAAAAATGTACTCTAGCGACTCACTAGAATGAGCAGTCTTGGAGATTAATGTCCCATAAATAAGTACAAAACGTTTTAAAAGAAAAAGAAAAAGATATTTGAGCAAAATTTATCTTGATGAGAGTCCATCATAAATTGACGTTGTGAAATTTTAATACACCAAGTCACTGAATTTAGTGCTTTGATAAAAACCACTTAAACTGGTTAGAAACTTATAAATATTCATTTGGGAAGGTTCACTTTGTAAAAGTGACACGAGTTATATGCAGCGAGGATATTCTTGATAATCATTTTTATAAAAAGTTCCAATGTGACCAATGACTCAAATAAAAATCCATCAAAAAGTAAGTTGATCATATTTTCTAGGGCTTCTATTTTGTGAAAAGATGGGATAATTATAATAGTAAACTAGAACTGCCACTTTATAACTGCTGGCAGTGATGACCGGGTACCCAGTCCGTCCGCCTTTGACACAACTGATACAACATGAGACTTAAATCATCGTCGCAAAGTTTCGCATTTATCGGATAAGCGGTGCCAGAGAAAACATTATTTAATGGTGATACAAACACAGGCCTGCTTCGAGACGGCGCGGAACAGACGAGTTACGAACCGGGCAGCACAAAGCGTTCAATTTCCTTATTACTGGCGAACAGATTCAAATAATTAAATAATTCTGGCTGCCAAACCGCATGACCGATCAGGTTGAAATTTTAATCGTTTGTTTCGCATGTCGGCTAAATTACAAATGTGAAGTTTCGTATATATAGAAGCAGTGGTTCCAGAGTAAACATTAATATTTCTCCTTCAATCCAAGATGGCAGCCAAACCGTGTGACTTATGACGTCATAATTTTCACCACATGTGCAAACATGAACGTAGACGATAAGCGCAAATTTTCACTTCGCTAGGTTAAGCAGTTCCAGAGAAAACATTATTTAATATTTTTCTTAAAACCAACATGGCTGCCAAACCCTGGGCCCGATCCCGTTGAAATTTCAAACCCTCATTCCGCATGAATGTTCCACCATAAAGGTGATGTTTCACCTTTATTGATGCAGTAGTTCCAGAGTAAACATTAATTAATATTTTTCCTTCAATCCACTATGGCTGCCAAACGTTGTGTCGTACCTCAAAAGGGGGTGAGAACTTTTTATTCGTCATGGAGAGGCGGTCATAGTGGTGGAGTTTCGCCTGGATCTGTTCAGTGGTTTCAGAGAAAAAGACGTTTAAAGATATTATTTTTCAATCCAAGATGGCTGACGAACCATGTGACCTATGACATCACAAATTTATATTCTGCATCCAACTGTATATTGGAACACGTTTGTGAAGTTTCGTGTAAATCGGTAAAGGTGCGTTTTTCTATCCAAGATGGCCGCCAAACCATGTGACGTCATAATTTTTACCACGCGTGCACACACGATGCTAGATTATAATTGCAAACTTTCGATTTGTTAGTTTAAGCGGTTCCAGAGAAAACATTATTTAATATTTTTCTTAAATCCAACATGGCGGCCAAACCGTGTGACATCAATTCGAAATGAACAAACTTATATCGCCTACCTGTCCCAAATATAGTTCTGAAATCTCCCCTTCCTCGGAGCAGCGCTTCTGGAGAAGATGTTTGAAGGTTTTAGGGTTTTTTCAAGATGGCCGCCAAACCATGTGACCGATCAAGAAGAAATAAACAAACTTGAGAAAGGACCTCATGGGGAATATATGTGTGAAGTTTCGTCTTAATCTGTCTTGCCCTTCTGGAGAAGAAGATTTTTAAAATTTATTCATTTTCAATCCAAGATGGCTGCCGAACCTTGTGACCTATGATATCATAAATTTAAATTCTGCTTTCCATCGTCGACCCGAACAAGTGTGTGAAGTTTCGTGTAAATCAGATAAGGTCTATTTTTCTATCCAAGATGGCCGCCAAACCATGTGACTTCTGAGGTAAATTTTTTTACCATGTATGCAGAGTTGAGGGAGGAAGGCACTTGCAAATTTTCGCTTCGATGGCTTATGAAATTCCAGAGAAAACATTATTTAATATTTTCTTAAATCCAACATGGCGGCCAAACCATGTGACCTATCACTTCGAAATTAACAAACTTGCATCGCATACATGTCACGAATATAGTTCTGAAATCTCGCCTTCATTGGACCAGCGCTTCTGGAGAAAAAGATGTTTGAGGGTTTTAGGGTTTTTCAAGATGGCCGCCAAACCATGTGACGTATCAACAACAAATTAACAAACTTGAAAGAGGACCTCAGGGGGGATGTGGCTGTAAAGTTTCGCCTCAATCTGCACAGCCGTTCTGGAGAAGAAGATTTTTTTTTAAAAAACACTAAAAAACAAGATGGCGGCCGAAATAAGTCATCGATGATGACAAGAAAAACATTTTCGTCGGTGATTTTAGGCGTAGATGATGCTCAAAATTTTTCAGAGTTTTCCTATACAGCGTTCTACTTGACGAATTTTCACCGGTATATCGCTTCACCGATTACGTCACGAAAAATCACACGTGTTCCCCATAGGGAGCTTAGTAAAATGTATCAAACGAAAAAATTTTCCATTGCACGGTTTCCGAGATACAGATGTCCAAAGTTTATCGCTTTTTTCAAGATGGCGACTGTACCACGTGACCAATGACGTCATAATTATAACGTGACCAATGACGTCATAATGATTGTGCTATCAAAAAAGATACATACTATGGTGAAAATTTCCTGTCGATCGGACTTAGTGTCCCAGAGAAAATGATTTTTAAAGCGAAAAAGGGTGCAAAATGCCGGCGGAAAAATAATAATAATAATGTATAATGCGTAATAATAAACAGAAGAAAAACAATAGGGTACCCTGTACTGACAGGGTACCCTAATAAGTGGCAGAATGGTTCGAGCGTCCGCTCTGAGTCTGGGAGGCCAGTGGCTCGCACCCCAGCCGAGTCATACCAAACACTTTAAAAATGGTACATGTTGTTTCTGGCTGGACATTCAGCATTTAAAAAAAAGGATAGAGCAAGAGCAACCATGGGTTGGCAACCATTGCATCGGCCTGATGGGCCTAATGGTCTCATCCTGCATTGAAGTTCCTTGTAAGGGAACTCCATATTATTTAAATCGTCCACCTCCATGGGATTATAAAATTATATCATTTTTTTCTGCATCCTTGTTCACCATCTATGTAATGCCTGATGTTGGCTTAATGGTTATGGTGGTGGGCTTGGGATCCTAGGATCCTGAGTTCAAAACTCGTTCGGCTGTTGAATTGATGCCAGGTGGGGTTGACTCTGCCTGTCATCCTTCCGAGGTCGGCAAAATTAGTGCCAGCTTGCTGGTATCCTGTGGCGGAGTGGTGACCCTTCCAGGATTGTGCCCAATAGCCAAGGAGACTGCTTAGGCAGCACCAACGCTCTGCATAGAGTATGGTCCCAATGGATGGATCCTTGTTCATATTACTGAAGAGCAGTCGTCTGCAGATCTCCACTCCTTGCAAATTTGTTAAACCACAATGCAAATGCCTTTCCTGCAGTATAACATGCAGCTATCATTTCAACCAATCTTTCCTGATGTGAGGAAGGAAAAAAACCCCTGAAGAACACAGTTCAATCTACCTGCATGTAATTGGTCAACGCATGTCAGGGAAACATCGTGCTCTCCCAGTAAACGGTTCTTGTATAGAGATTCCTGTACAAACAACAGCAAAATTTTAGGGAAATAACAATAGACAATATTCTCCACTTCAACACAAACTGTAGCTTTAATTATTGTCTTTATTTCATGAATGCATATCTTACTGGGCTGAAAGGACAGCTCGGAGGTATTGAACTCGCCTTCGAGTTGTCTCGTCTAGGTTTGATTCATGACCCGACAATAAACTGTCATCCTGACATTTCACAAGCGATGGGTCACACCATGAGCGTGCTGTTTTTTGGAGGTACATCAAGCTGGGTGTCCCGTCTGCTACTATTCGCTGGAAGAAAAATATCCCATGATGCCTTTTTAAAATACTTTGGCCATTGTGTGTTAAACCCTGAGCAATATTTTTTAAAATTCCTGTTCCCACCTTCAGCACCCAGAGTGGTGGTATTTCATCCACAATCAGTTCTCAGCAACAAAAGTGTGTCAGCAGAATCATTGGTCATAGATTGGTTGATATATTATCAGACTAATTTTGAATTTGGTCCGATGTACGAATCAATAGTGTGGCTGATAATGTAGTGACCTTGGTGCAGCAATTTATATTATGGCCAGGGTATGAGCACACCATTCATATGGCACAACCTCATTCAAACCCTTACAAACTAGATATTTCAAAGAACACCTTACACCACGCAGTCTTGAGAACAAAAGGACATGGACAGGGTCTGCAGGCAGCAAATTTGATTGATCAAGATGATGTAAAATGATGTAATATTGTGTCCAAGTACTGTTAAACTAAAGCTTTTTGAAAGTGTCAAAAAGGTGATTTGTGTTCCACAGTGCTCAAATACACAATTCAATTGAAATAAAATAAAGACTTTAATGGTCGTAGAAAATATTTATTTTGGAAGTTTTCCACCATTGATACAGTGTCTTTGATACCACCATATTTAACACATTACATTAGTTCTGTGTACCTGTTGTTTGTGTCCTTTATGATGTCACTAAAACATTAAGTTTCCTTTTTGGAATTATTTTCAATTTTGTTTGACTGCCAGAGAGGCAGACAGGCAGACAGAGTAAAAAATAATTATCTCACTCCTCTCTTGCACGATCCGGACAAATTCAGAGCCAAAGTACTGCTAAACTACAGGTTCGTTTTCCGATGCATGTTCAAAATACAACATTTAATTGACGCCAAATTGTTCCTCATTCAGAAACTGAGACATTTGTGGACAGACAGAACCAATTGCTTAACTCCGCTTTTTGCTTCGCACATGCAGGGTAATAATATTAATTGGTAATAAGCACTACTGTTCTACGATTATGATGTTTCTTCATATGTCCAGAAGGCTGCAAGTGTACCGGGGGGGGGGGGGGGAAAGAATACAACTAAAACATGAACACAGGGCATGTTGTATTGTATGTATTCAGCAATTAATTTAAGTAAATGGCTGCAATTGCAATCTGGATGTGTTCACTGGTATACAACTGATGTTGCATGCAGACTGAATTTCTATCAAGCCATCGCAAAAAGAACGTGTGTGCTCGCTGCTGCTCTCCTTCTTCTTGTACATAACAAATGCAGCTCAGACCCCTTGCCACCTCTTTTCATCCCGAACCACAGATGTCCAATAATTATTATTGTCTCAGAGTAAAACAAGAAAAAGAACAATGAAAGATTGCATATCCTCGCCAGGACTTGTTTTGTGTGGTGCTTGCGTACTGGTGTGTTACGTAATTAATAAGAGATATAATAAGAACTGCTACTTTATAACGGCTGGCAGTGATGAACGGGTACAAAGACATCCCGCTTTGATTGGACACTTGACCCTGACCCATGATGTTTATTATTATTAAATTTAATTTAGAATGGGACGAAAATGAATTCAATTCAGATCAAATCAAATGGAAGACCAAATAGGTACAGTCCTGCATTGGAGCAGTGGGAACCCAAACAAGCAAAAAACAAAGATGAAGTCATCAGGAGGAACCTGGATAGGATTTGCATTTCAGCTGCTACTCATCTACTGTCAAAACCATTCAGGCTTATTCAAAACCATAGCTAAGCGAGCCTTATTCAAAAAAAATAAAATAATAATAATAATAATTCTGGCTGCCAAACCATGTGTCCGATCAAGTTGAAATTTAAAACATGTATTTCCCCATCACTACGAGATCATAATTGTGAAGTTTCATGTTGATTGATTAAGAGGTTCCAGAGAAAACATTATTTGATATTTTTCTTCAATCCAATATGGCTGCCAAACCATGTGACCTATCAATTATTTCTTTAAAAAAAATTGTACACCCAAGGCTTGGGGAACATTTACGTGAAGTTTCCCCTTGATCTATCCAGCCATTCTGGAGAAGATTTTATAGGTCTGAGGGTAAATCCAATGTGGCTGCTAAACCATGTGACCTATGACATCATACTTGTGAACCTTTTGTTCCTCATGGATAGGCGGTCATACGTGTAAAGTTTCTCCTCAATCTGTTCAGCCACTTCGGAGAAGAAGATTTTGAAGGTTACAAAAAAAACCAAACAATATGGCTGCCAAATCACGTGACCGATGACATCATCAATTTTTTTTTCTGTGGACCTTTTATCCCAAGATGACCCTCACAAATTTCATACTGATCAGACGTAGCTTTCTAAATATGCAATTATGACGTCATAAAAAAATCACACATTCCAAATGAGGAGTACTTGCTATGTGCCAAGTTTCTTTTTTTCCTTGACTGCAGTTTCAGAGATACAGAGGTCCAAAGTTTTTTCCATTTTTCCAATGTCTCTGCCACACCACATGACCTATGATGTCATAATTATCAATAAAACATTCTACATGAGTTGTCGCTCGTATGGTGAAAATTTTGTCTCAATCCGACAAGCGGTTGCAGAGAAAAACACTAAAGTTCTGTGCGGACAAACAAACAAACGGAGCCAAATGCAATACCCTCTCCTCTGACGAGGGTAATAACCGAGGAGGTAATCCTCTAGACTCGAGAGACATACTTGTTGCTCATCAAGTGACAAGTTGGGAAGAAATGATACTTTTAACGTTGTGCAGATCAGGGTGCCTCGTAGCCTCTGCCCATTCTCCTCAGAACTGTTGCACTTGAACACATCACTTGCTTCTGCAATAACGACCTCACCTGCATGTAACCACAGGAAACAGGAAAACAATATTGTAGTGTAAACCAATGCTACACAAAATCAAACACTGCAATGCCTACAATAATCAAAGCCAAAGGAGAAGTAATCACCCTGTTTTCAAAGTGTAACCTCGACTTTAAACATCTTGGAATCCAAAAGAAATTAACATTTCAATAAACTTATTAAGCATTTATTCATCAACGCCATTTTGATTAATTTATACATGTCTATGAAGGAGGCTTAACTCCTATAAAAGGCTTTCACAGATGAATACAAAAAAAGGGCTGAGAATTGGAACAGTAGAGTATCTAATTTATTTCATGAAAATATAAAATCTGCATTTATTAATTGTAAATTGGGGAGGAAAATTGGTGGTGTCATGATGAGAGCATCCGCTCTGAATCTGGGAGGTCGGTGGTTCAAATCGTGGCTGAAGAATACCAAAGACTAAAAACGCTATGTGCTGCTTCCTTGCTTGATGGACTCAGCATTTAAAAGGTAGTAGTAGTTGTGTTTGTCTCATCTAACAATCTTGTGTCATGAATGTTTGTCTGTATGTATGTCCATGTGTGTGCGGCAGCTTCATCACGAGCCGTAGATCATGTAAAATAAAATAAACAAATATCAAAAAGTTCTGATACATAATCAATAGGATTTCCTCTGCCACCGAAGGTGGATGGAGGTTACGTTTTCATCTGTCTGTTTGTGAAAAACATATCTCAAAAAGTTGTGTACTGATTCAGATGAAACTTGATGGGCAGGTTGGGTATGTACCAAGGAAGAATCGATTCGATTTTGGTGAATATCCAAAACCGAATCAGAGAATTTTTTAAGTGATTTTTTTTTTCACCATTGAGTGATAACGCAAAAACGATATATAGCACGATATCTGAAAAAGTTTGGACAGTTTCAGATGAAACTTGGTGGGCAGGTTGGGTATGTAACAAGGAATAATTGATTCAATTTTGGTGAATATCCGAATCCGGATCCGAGAATTTTATAACTGATTCTTCACCATTGAGAGATGCGGCCAAAAACGACATATAGCAGGATATCTGAAAAAAATTTATGGACGGATTTGGATGAAACTTGGTGAATAAGTTGGTTAGGTGACAAGAACAAGCTGATTATATTTTAGTTCAGGTCTGAATCCAGATCTGGCCTATCAGTGGGACACAAAACATAAACTAATCAGCCTGGCAGAGGTATGCACTCTGCTGAGTGCCCTTCTCGTTTTTGAGGGTTTATTTTTCTCCAGCATTACTCGCTTTTATCAAGGTTCATCAAAGTGAAAAACTATTTACGAGTGAGTATTTGTCACAACAATTTGCAGTAATTGCCACATCTGATGCAATTTAAATGCATTAATGGTGGTGAGGTACTCCAATTAAAACTGTTTGTTCGATATGTGACGCTTTTTGATGCCTATAAATGGTAATAAAAATTTGTGTTGGTGTCAAAGCCAATGACAAATTGCAAATTAATAGTAATAATGAACATGCATGTGTATTTTATATACCCCATTATATTTTTATTTTACTTTTTTTGCAACTCTTAAATTAAGATTATAAAAGTACATTCTGCTCCAGTCAATTACTTTTTTCAACATTCAACTTCAGACATTACTCTCATTAAGATCAAATTGCTGTTAAAAAGACAGTGCTTTAATGAATAACTTTAAAACAAACTTTAATTGAGGAATATTAGTTTCTGGTTTCTGTACCACAAGGCCAGAAACACTCGTTGAGAGATGTGACAAAACTAAGGCAATTATGTTTCACTTGATGGGGGGGGGGGGAGAGAAACTTCTTCACCTCCTCCTCCTCCTCCTCTTCCCTTGATAAGGGGTGAGGTCTGATGGCACCACACTTCTGCCCCCTGCCTTGACCACAATATACTCCTCCACCCCACACCCCCTACTCTATCCTCAGCAAACTATTTCCACTCTCCAACCACCCCTACTTTACAGATATCCCTCCTCTCACAATCCTCCCATCTCAACTGCAGTCTTCCTCTTTTCGTCCTACCTTGCTCCCTCAATCTATCTGCTCTTTTTGCCATTCTCTCTTCCCCTATCCACACCAAGTGTCCAGCCCATCTCAGCCGGCATTTCACAAATCGCCCCATCAAACTCATCTGCACACCAATCTCCTCCCTCAGTTCATGCATCCTCCTTCTATCAACCCTCCTCACTCCCAAAATCCTCCGGACCCAGTTGTTTTCGGAAACCTGCAGGCTCTGTTACCGCCTCTGTCAGTGCCACCGTCTCAGGCCGCAAAGGTAGGCCGGCATTACACATGGCAACAGAACCTTCACTTTTAATTTTCCTGATATCTTTCCATCTGCCATTACTCCCTCCACCCTCCTCCATAAATTTGCACTCACCTTAATCCTCCTCCACACCTCTGCCACAGACTTACCATTCCCGGTCACTGTTCCTCCCAGATACTCAAACCTATTTCCCTGCCGAATCTCCTTCCCCTCTAACCTGATATTCATTTATTTTCTCTGCTGCCAAAACCACATCACCTCAATCTTCTCCATACTCATCTTTAGCCTATGCATTCCAAATGCCACCTTCCACTCCCCCAGTACTTCCTGCAACTCCCACCCACTCTCCACCACAACAACCAGATCGTCCACATACAGCATCCTCCCCATACTACCCCTCAAGCTCCCCTTCCTGCTTACCAGCAAAATCACCATGAGAAACACGAGTGGGCTGAGAGCACTTATCTGCCTCAAACCATTGTTCACACTGAACTCAGACATCCCAGGATCAACCAAAACTCTTCCCTTAGTTCAAGCTCCCCCACCAGCCTCACAATCCTGAACCCTCCACAACTGTCACTTCCTTCCCACCACCAAATCCAGTTCTGTTCTATGATGTCCACTGCGAGAGGTAATCTTGCGGCTTTCCCACTTTTGAAAGAATGAACCAGCTATGGCCATCCCAATCCTCACCATCAGCTCTTGACCTTCTCTAGTCCCCGTCCCCCAACCAAATTACCAAAACATTCCTCTTCCCCCAGCTCCCACTTGTGCATTAAAGTCCCCTGCAATGCACAGCATTACCTCCATCTCAACAATTCTCATCATCCTCTCCAATGTGTCCCTGAATTCATGCTTAACCATCCCAGTCCTTCCCATTTGTGGCCCATATACCAACATAACACAAACCATTTGCCTCTGTATCACCATCCATACCAAAACTATCCATCCCTCCCATAATTGCACTCTGACCACCTGCTTGCTGATCTCTTCCAAAAATTCCCACACCATTACTCCTTCCATCTCCACCCACGTGTAACAGCTTGTATCCTCCTACTAACCTCCTCGTCATGTCTCCTTTCCATTTGGTCACACACACACACACACACACACACACACACACACACACACACACACACACACACACACACACACACACACACACACACACACTCCTCTGCATCATCTCCACAACCTTGACTGCTCTTCCCCCCAATGATCCGACATTTGAACTACCGAAAAGAACCTCGCTTCTGAACCACTGCCCACCTGGCAGAGCCAGTACCATCTTGATAAGTTTGGGATGCTCATGTCTTCAATCAGCCACGCTGCCCAGGCCGACCTGCTGGATCCACTACCCGAGCCTGTGTGTCCTGTGTGTCCTGTGTGTGCGCATGCCCCACACCACTCTCTCCCCACTCACTCCCTGCCTCCTCCCTACCCATCCCTCTCCCTCCACACTCGAAGCACTCATCCCTACCTCCACCCCACTCACTCGCTCCCTCTTCTCTTCTTCCCCCACCCCTCCCCTTAATACATTACATTTGTGCATATTCAGTTGACAACAACCAAATGCTTTTCAGAAAATTTTTTTTTCACAGTTCTTTCACAAATATCACAGTTCAAAAACCATCAAAATTCGACCCTCATCACGCTCACGCAAATGTGTTTCTCAACTCCCATGCTTGGACCTCCTCAGAGCCAGAACCTCTGATCTACTCCATTGTCCCATGGGCCGAGCCGAAACAACAGGCACAAGCACCAAATGTAGCCCGTATCGCCGATTCACTCCACTGCCCCGCAGGCCGAGCCAAGACCACAGGCACAAGCACCAAATGTAGCCCCGACTATTGATGCACTCCTCCGTTGAAACCGTTTATGATAATAATTTGGAAACCTCTGCTTTCACATGACAACAATCATTCCACAGCTGTATACAGTTGTTTGTTTGCAAATCTTTTTTGTTGTGAAATTAAGTGAATCAACCAGTTAATGACATTGCACTGTCCTGTTTCCATCAGCAGGGGATTGGGTGGAGGGGAAGTTGTGTGGGGGATTCATTTCACTGGTATTTTGAAATATACCTTCCTCTGCAGCTAACTGTTCTACTTACCTCTTTAAAAAAAATCACATAACAAAACAGGAGGTATGCAAGAATGAGCAAAGACATACGTGGATAAAGGAGGGAAAATGTATGTCAAGAGTATATTGACATGTGGATCGTGCATGTTGTACGCAGGCAAGGATGGAATAGATCCCATACAAAGTAAACGGTGTAAATCCGCTTCAGACAAAAAAAAGGCACTGGATCAATGGCACTTGCTCCCTCTGGAACTGGATATTTGAAGATCAGATCATCGAGGTGCTACTGTACAAAAATATTCCCACAAGTGGCATCAAGAAAGTGAAGTGGTCAGACCGACATTTCCTGACAACCTTCCTGCTCTCTTGTGCCATATATGGGGACCAAGCGCTCGGGCGACATGAACAGACAGTGCAGGATAGAAAGCAAGCCACCAAATCCTGTAAGACTGTAGGAGAGATGCCTTCAACCCAAACCAAAAAAAAAGACAAACGAATCCCATTTAAAACTTATTTTTCCCCCATTGCAACATATAGCACCACACATTTCTTTCATTACGACATAGTTTGCAAAATTGAGTTCAGGTTCCATCTTGTAGTTAAAACATATCATGCAATAGTAAACCAACGTTTGCTCATAAATGTCATGAATGAAAGTATTGTTCCCATGACAGTAGTACTATTGATAAAAATGATAAAATCAGGATTTTTTTTTTTAAAGTAGTGATAATCTTGGTGTAAATGACCTATGAAATCTATTTTTGATTTTTTTAAAGAATTACAACCCCCTCTCCTCAGTTTCCATTTTATAACCACTGTATGGGCCTGCTGTAATAGATTCTCTTTTTTCCTCAATTCCAACATGCCAAACAACTGAGAGCTAGCCAAGAGCACTGGGGACTGTTGAAAGGCCCTTGCATTCAGAATATAAAAGTTGAACCTTTATCCTTTGACACTTTCATTACACATCTGGGGGTTTCGTCCACACATTTAATCAATCTATCTGCACAATTTAACAATTGAACAAATTAGACAGGATCCAAATGAAGGATTTAGACAGGCTCAAGGCATCAGGAAATGGTATGTTGAAAAATAGAAAACAAAGAGGGTGTTCACTGTTCCTAACAGGAAAGTTCAGGCTTCAGAACACAAGAAAACTTTGATCACTCTTTGGAACGCAGAGGGAACAAGAAACTGGATTGACAACTTTAGTGAAGCAATAGAGCAATGCTTTGACAACATTGTTTTGCAAGATGAATGCCAAGGGTAGCTGTGTAGTGGGACAATTGTTTAGCATTTTCAAAAAAATTCATTCTAATTGAGTGAAATGGGTTTTCAGGCACTTGCCTGGTAAGAAGGGGGTGCAGTGGATGGAGGGTGGGGGGAGATGATTTGCAAAACTGTACAGAATCAAGAATTGGATTTTTTTTTTTCAAGAATCAATAAACTGTACATGATTTTTCAGAAATTGTTGGTCAGCCTTAGGGAGGCAGCTCATGCCTGAAGAAATGGTAAAAGTAGTCATGGAAATGTATGGTATTTACAATAAATAAAAATCAAGAACAATGGTAAAAAGATCAACTTGGGATGTTCTGAAATGTTTGAAGTCAAGGTAGGATTATGCCAGGGATCTGTTTGAAGTCTTCCACTGCTTGGAATAGTGATGGAATAATTAATGAAAACTAAAGGTTGCGATTCCCATTCAAGTTATTGTATGCCGATTAATTCAAATTGAATGCTGATGGTGAAAAAGAATCAAAGGAGACGTTTCAAAAATGGAAACGTGCAATACAGAAGAAAGGTTTACTGTCAGCATTAATAAAAATGAAGGTTATGGACAGATCCGTATGGAGGAATGTCATCATTTGACACACCCCCTTTCTTTCAAGGGGGAAAATGGTTGTAAAAGGGTTGTTGTTTGTGGTGATGGTGGTGGTGGTCAGTTTTAGGCAACCTGCTCATTTTCCACTCCTTTTCAAAACAAGTATTTATTCCTAATATAAAAGTTGAATTTTCCAACGAGCTGCAAAAAACACACGACGGAAAAAAAACCACCTCGAGATTATCATTTTGTTTCACCTGGAAGCAGGCTTGGCTCGACTGGCTTCAACGACTCAGTCTGCAAAAGAAAGAAAGAAACAGTGAGTGGGCAAAGTGAAGTGGAGTGGTTGCTTTTTTGGTGGCGTAGGAATTTGGGTTTGATGGGGGTAAAACACACAGGTAGTCCTCATCGACAACATCTTTAACTGTAGCTATGCAGTGTTGCTTTGGTATTGATGCTTGAATCAACATTGGCCCTTGGCCCTTGAGATTGGAGTTTTGCACCTCGGCTCTCAAATCCATTCACTGCACTGTCAAGGTAGAGCGAGTCTTCCTGGTAATGCGTGCCAATGACTTGTGAAGACACTGTGGGATCTTTAATGTACGCCGGCAAATGCTAGCAGATGGGACGTCCAGCTTAACATTCCTCAGAAGGAGAGCCCTGAAATTGATGCAACTCCCTGCTTGCAAAGGAGGCCTTGGTGAAAGTTTATATGCTGTAGTCGTTTTATTCATGTAAAAGTCGTGGCTCATGGAGGAGATAAAAACAGAATGGATAATGACATAACTGAACAAGAGGAACAGGATAAAGAGGAGAAAGCACACCAACAGCAGGGTTGAAGGACAACATAGGAGACTTGGAGAAATAAGGGGTGTGGGAAAGAATGAGTAGGGGAGGATACACAGGGTGGATAACATGTATACAGCATCAAGCTCTTAGGAAGGAAAAACTGTAAACTTTGGTCTAGATGGGCTTGGGGAGAGTTAACGGGGGGTAGCAAAGATCATGGTTTTGGATGAGGGATGATCTGAGATGGTGATGAACAGTTGTCTTGAAGACCTTTCAAGAGTGACATTTATCCATGCATTTCTTTTCCATCACTTGTGTTTGCTCAGGGGTTACGAACACCGTTCTTGAAAAACTCGAAACTCGTTACCTCTGCCACCGAAAGGTGGATGGTGGATGGAGGTCGTTTTCACCCGCTTGTCTGGCTGTTTATCTGTTTGTTTTTATTAATACCACAAAAAAGTTATGGACGGATTCGGCCGAAACTTGGTGGACAGACCTTAAGTGTGTGTGACAGGGACGAATAGATTAGATTTTGGTGAAGATCCGATTCCTCTAATTTTTAAAGTGATTGTTCACCTTTGAGAGAGAGGGCCAAAAAAATATGTAGCATGATATTTCAAAAGGTTGTGGACAGATTATGACAAGACTTGGAAGATGAATTGGGTGGGTAACAAGACCAAGGTGATTAGATTTTGGTTCAGGTCAGGACACAGATCTGGCCTATCAGTGGGACACAAAAAGTAAACTGTTCAGACTGGCGAAGGTATGCACTCTACCGAGTGCCGTTCTCGTTACTTCTGCCACCGAAGGTGGATGGAGGTTATGCTTTCACCCCTGTCTGTCTGTCTGTCTGTTTGTGAACAGGAGATATCAAAAAGTTGTGGATGGAATCTGACGAAAATTGGTGGGTGTGTTGGGTATGCAACAAGGAAGAATTTATTCGATTTTGGTGAAGATCTGAATCCGGATCCAGATCCCAGAATTTTAAAAAGTGATTCTCCACCATTGAGTGATCGGGCTAAAACAATATATTGCATAATATCTCAAGTTAGGGATCGATTCGGACGAAACTTGGTGGATGAGTTGGTTAGGTGAAAAAGAACAAGCAGATTAAACTTCAGGTCAGGTCTGAATCCAGATCCAGCCCATCAGAGGGACACAAAACGTAAACTAATCAGCTTGGCGGAGGTATGCGCTTTATCGAGTGCCCTTCTAGTTCTGTTCTGTTATCACGCTGTTACCCGTTCTTTAATATCTCTTTGAAAAGAATTGTGTGTTTGAATAACATTCCTTACGAACAGTGTGGTGGTGGTAAAGTTGAAGTTTCGGTCCATGCGTACGGGTCCTGCTGACACATCTGACCGACAATGACATCATGCAAGAGTACATTGACACTTGACCACCTCTTCACCATAGACTTTGAAGATGCAGCCAACCACAAGCCAGGTGGTGGAGTGTTTATGGTGGAAGGATGAACCTCGTCAAACACGTTCAAGGATTTTGGGACGACTACGTTCACGATAGCTCAACGAGGGTTACTTCGGCATGATATGTCCAAAGAGAAGGGCGGATATGTGATTCTAAATCAATCAAAGGCAACCGAGACAGCTCAAATGTGATTATGCTTTCACCGAGCTATCCTGCCAACTCCCAGGTCTTCAAATACAAAGCAATATAAATGATAATAATAATTTAAAAAAAAACTCTTGCAGGAAAAAGTCGTGAGATTACTGTCCCTTTTTGTCTATTACGTACGACCTCTCACATTTACTAAATTGGTGGTGTTCATTACCTCTATCTCTATCAACAACTCCACTTTCCTGATCAGCTGAGGTAGTCAGTATTTTAGGTAATCATGTCAGAGGGAGGGTCGGAGCCATTTGATTGAGACAGCAAGGACAGCCATACCGGAGGAAAGGCCATTGACTTGTAGATCCTTTCATTTTAATCTGAAATGTTCACACAAAGCAAGAAGAACCAGAAGCAAGCTACAATCCCCAAAAGGCTTTCGGTATCACTCCAACTGCATGCACACTCTGTCCTCAAAGCAGAAAGCCGAACACATGTGTGAAGAGATAAAAACTTTTGTAAAAGAGGAAGGCAAACAAGAAGCAGGAAGATAGAGGATGTGGATTTCCAACTAAAGGATATTTTGTTGTTCTTTATTTATTTTTTGCACAAACATGGTTATTTCCCATACTTTTGCTTTTTCGACAGCCAGACTAAGACTGGGTCGACGGTGCTTGTGAATTGAGGATGGCCTGAGCCAAAATGACCTGAAATTTGCCCATCAATAGAAGGTTACTTTTAGCCGATGACCTTTATAACCCAGGCTCAATTGATGAGCATCTTCAAACTCAAACACCTCGCTACATAACCATCTTGGATCTCCTCAGTCCACAATAAGCCTGGCATTGGCTTAAGGGTTAAGGTGGCCGTCTTACAAGCTTAGGGTCTTGAGTTTGAGCCAGTCGTGCTGTTAAATAATACCAGGTGGGTTGACTCAACCTGTCGTCCTTCCGAGATGGGTAAAAGGAGCACCAGCTTACTGGAAACAGTGAGCACTGCATCAGTGGCACAGCCATGCTCCCAGCAATGATGTAGTCAGCAGCCACAGGTTGCATACGAAATAATAATAATCAAAGCCCACAATCGTGTTAAGCAATGCAAAATTAAGAATATTATGCATGAAAAACTAAGGATATTTAAACCATCCTCAAGTGCCTCCTGACAGGTTGGAGAAGAATACCATGTTAAACGAGTGCATACATCATCATTTTCATCCTGCTTTCTGGGAGTTCAAAGAATGGTGACATTCCAACACAAGGGGTGGCTGAATTGGCAGAATCCTCATAATCTCATCTGGGTTTGACAACCATCAGAGAAGATGTAACCCCCCCCTCCTCCTCAAACCAGCTTATTTCAGGGCACTGTCGGACAAAGGCCTCCCTGAGTCAATTCATGCCGAGGGGTGTTTTTGGCATACGTGCCGTTGCTTACACACAAGTACAGTATTTAACCACTCCAAAAATCAGCCAGCTCCAAGGAAGGTCAAACATAACGAAATGTGTTTCAAAGTGTGCCATTGTTAGAATGGTATTTAAGCCGGCTGTCCTGTCTGCATCTTGATTCTATTAAAGACCCGATGGTATCTTTCACAAATTATAGACCATGGCTTGTTGGTCGCTTAGTTAAATAATCAGTGCTCCACGTTATGTAGCCACCTGTATGTTCAATGACGATGCAAGAAGGCTTTGATAATAAAACGTATACGTCTGTGTCGATGCAGCCTTCGTCCTAATCCCTTGCCATCGTCATTCCAAAGATTTTTGGTTGTTGAATCTCCAGTGGATGTCAAATCTCCATGTTTAATAAACATGGACAATAAATTATCTTGAATCTGTCGTGCTGGGGTGTGGATATGGCATATAAGGGTAACCGACGAGTTAAATTGTGTCCTACATAATCATCATAATAATCATCGGACTCGGAGGTGGTGGTGATCCTGTAACAGCCTGATATTTTCATCGTTGTAATACTGCACGTTCGTGTGTTCATATGCTTGAGAAGAGCAGACTTATGGAAGGTGGAAGCGCTCACTCCACCAGTGCTCGTCAAATTTAGACAAATTAATTTATCGTCTTGTGTTCAACTACTTCCCATGTAAAGCACTTCCTGAGGTCTAGTCTGCTCCTCTCCTGAAATAACTTCCTTGAGTGACCTCTAGTTGAAGTATGCCTCGCTGGCTTGAATAAATGACTGCAATGGATCCTGATCAGCCCATGAAGTATCTAGTGTACTCTAACCATATCACCCCTCCTCCTCCTGTAGTGTAGATCCGATATCCTCAGCCTATCTTGGTAAGGAAGCTCCTTGATTTCTGGAACTATTTTAGTGGCCTTCCTCTGTACTTTCTCAACTTCATCTGCGGCAGTCTTAAATCAGAGGTGCCAGAGGATATTTCCATATTTTTAGGAGAGGTCTGACCAACGTTGAGAACAAAGGCGGCAAGGAAGTCCTGTCCAGGTGCCTGAACATCTTTATGATGCCAGGTAGCTGAAATATCCTTTGTTAACAACATGTTTTTGTGGAATTTTAATTCTCCGTCCACCTCCTGACTTTCTGTACTGGAACTTTATTCATACCATACTCCTGTTCAGGGTTCTTTCTGCCAATGTGTACCACCTTGCATTTACCTTGATTAAAGGGCAGTTGCTACGTGTCTGACCATCGAGTTTCACCGCCCAAGTCCTTTTGTCGCATTTCAGTTTGCTTGCAATTCCTTGTTTTATGAATACAGGGATTTCAGTAACCATGATGCAGTGCGCGGGCGCCATATTGGTTGGCAAGCTAAACAAGCGAGAAAAGGTAAACAACACCGAACAAGGCCAAAGAATGAGCGTCACCTTCCATTGCAGCAAGTCAGACCAAGGAGATAAACGTGCGAGATTGTGGAGCTACTGATGCTCTCGTTGCCAGAGAAGTGACAACCAATATGGCGGCGCGCATGGCATTATGGTACAAATCTCAAAACCCTCCAAATAATGATAACGAAAATAAAACATGTAATCGATGATTTTTAAGAGGGAGAAATTAAATAATTCATCGTCGTTTTGTTGGACAGAAAACTGACAGCGTGACGTCACGTGGGTCGGGAGCACGCTGTAAAAGGTTGTGTCCGCCCCCAAAAATACCTCAACAACGGTTGCTTTAATTGAGGAGAATGGCGAATCGGCTTTAAAAAAAACCGCGAAAAAAAAACCGCTTAAAATCATCGCTGCAAGCCGAGAGAGATAAAGAGAGGAACCAGTAAATTATTTATTACAACGATTTCTGTGAGGGTCACGCTCTATCATCCTCCGGACGGCTAATTACAAGGAACTTGGACGCAGGAAGAGGACATTCGGCCCGTTATAGCTGCGCTACATCAACGCCAGATTCAATCGAACAGTTTATCAAATTAAATGACAAAAAAAGATGTACAATCACCTCAGCTTCAGACTCCACATTATCCATGACTTCAAGATCCATGATTAGATTTCATTTCCGAAATAACAAACCGAATTACATTTACCCACACGGACACGGTCGTACCTCAGACGGAATCGACTGCACGTAAGAGATGAAGGACGGGCGGACGCTTTTCGCACCGCCGAGCATCTTGATCCCAAGATGCACGTTCCGTCGCAATACCCGACTCGGAACTCAGTAGCTTAGAATATACTCCACACTAACTCATCGACTTCGACCAAGAATCCGCATCATCGGATGTGGGTTGTGACTTGTGAAGAATAATTTATTACCGACCAAGATCTCTTCCAGCGTTTCCGCGTCCGTGACGTCACTTGCACGCCTTATTGGCTGTGGCGATGAACAATCCGCGCCCGTGACGTCACCTGCACGTCTCATTGGCTGTGGCGATGAACAATCCGCGCCAGTGACGTCACCTGCACGTCTCATTGGCTGTGGCGATCAATCCGCGCCCGTGACGTCACCTGCACGTCTCATTGGCTGTGGCGATCAATCCGCGCCCGTGACGTCACCTGCACGTCTCATTGGCTGTGGCGATCAATCCGTCACCTGCACGTCTCATTGGCTGTGGCGATGAGCAATCCGCGCCCAAACAAACGTTCGTTTTATTTTCCGACTTCCTCCAATTGTGCTGTGAGCTTTGAAGGATAATTTCGATTGTGGCCTACTTCGATCCTCAAGGGAAATCACGTCCAACTGACAACAATATTGTTCATGGTGGTCGGAGTGTGTATTTGGGCGGAGAGCGGCATCCTCCGAGGTGGAACAAAATCACCTTTGAGTTCCATTCTGGGTTACATTCCCGACTCCCCTATAAATCATCCATCTGGTGCTTCTCAAGGAGGGGGGTGTCCAAGACGGCGGCGTTGTTGGGTTTGGTTTGCTATCAGGCAGCAGTTGGTGCTGGTGAGCGTTGACGATCCTGCAGTCCTTCGCAAGTAACAGGGCATTGTGTGCCGGGGCTCTCGCCAATCCCGCTCACCCCCGAATAGTGGGGCAGATAACAGCAATTTTTGAGAGGAATCGTGCAAATGATGATACAAGCATCAAATTTGGCACATTTGTTCTCCAGGGTGTTCGAATCAAATCTGCCTGATTGGCCATTTGAAAATCCAAATTTTGAAAAATTTGGATTTTCAAATGGCCAATCGGGCAGATTTGATCAGAAAGCCCTGCAGAACAGAAATGCCAAATTTGATGCTTGTATCATCATTTGCACGATTATTCTACTATCCACTACTACTGGGAAGGCAAAAATAAATCACCCAGTCATCTTATATCCGAGCCTGGTGTTGGCTCAGTGGTTAGGGTGGCAGCTTGGGATCCTAGGGTCCTGAGTTCAAGCCCCGTCGGCCGCTGAATTAATACACCAGGGGGTTGACTCAGCCTGTCATTCGTCTGAGATCGGCGAAATGAGTACCAGTTCCAGTGTGTGCAATGGTGGAGGGGCACTGCATCAGCGACACACGTCGTGCTTCAAGAAATGATAGCTACCCCGGCAACTTAGCTGCCATACGACCACCACCACTATCTTATATCCTAACTTGAACCATACACCCCAAGCTTGCAAGTT
>NC_140972.1:28475371-28532871 GCF_056783735.1 Eptatretus burgeri | reverse complement strand
TCTTCGAGCTGTCATGCTCACAATCGCCATTCCCTCCCTACAAGTTTTTCCTTCATTGTTCAATGACCAAATCAACAGCGAAAAGGATTTTGAGCTGATAGGCGACACGGGTCTTGTGACGATAGGGCTCAATGATCAAGGCAGTGGTTTGTTGTCCATACGACGCCCAAATAACTATGTGGCATTTTCCCAAGCAGGGCTTTTACCACGAAGGTTATGCAGGTCCTTGCAATTATTTCCATCTATTTTCTCTTCAACGACTTGATCAGGGATTATAAAACCCATGTCAATCTAAAGGTGTTTGTCCAATTTTGTGGGACTGAGTTGGACAGGCGACCGTGATGGGCTATTACATGTAGCTGTTTCAATCGCAGTTTGTGAAGTCGGTGATCACATGATAGGGGGAGGGGAAAACGTTAAATATCCCACTGTTTCGATGTGGGAATGCCTGTTTGTCTTTGTGAATGGGAGGAGGGGAGGACAGAATTTGGGTTGAGAGGGGGAAAGAGCAAAGATGGGACAGAGTCTGGAGGGGAAGGCTGAGGTTTTGGAAGGAGTGGGGTTGAGGAGTTGTGGGGAAGTGGGGGGGGGGTGGTTGGGTGGGGATTTGAAGGCTTGAAATGAGGAGGGATTGACACCTTTTGGTTGGGATGGGGAGGGTGAGGGGAGCAAGGATGGGACAAAGTTAGGAGAGGTGGTTGATGCCTTGGGTGGGGGAATGAGGAGTTGTGGTGGGGGAGGGGAGGATTGAAGAGTTGGAGTGGTTGAGGACTTGGGCTTTGGGAGAGGGCGGAGGGAGAAGAGTTGAGGACTTGAAGCCACATTTCACCATTGTGCATATGTTCCGCAGATCCCTGTTAGTGGTAGATTACAATGATGACTGTCCCATGTCATTCAAAATTAGTTTACAAATAAATGTAGTGTGACAAATTTTCAATTCAACGATCCATACTCGAAGTGGATGGTAGTTCATTGCGTTCAGACTCGTACGCAAAAGCGGTTGTGAAATGTTTAGTGAACGCCTCAAAAAATATATACATACATAGTAAGAAAAAAAAACCTCTGTAACATTTATTATATTATACACCAGCTGAAGTGACCTTTTACAATGGGCAGTAAAAACACTTGAGTACTGTTCTTAAGTTTCAATGATTCATGGCAAATCAGGTTCGTAATAATCATTCCTTTTTCCACGATAAACAAACAGTCACCGCAATGTTTATCCAGTCCTCGTGATTTTCATTTGGGAACATACTGTCAAGTATCAATATGACATCCTTTAGTTCTTCTTTAGTTCCCGAGTGCTTCTCTTTTGTTTGTTTAATTTCAAATTAAATTATTTTGTGTGCACACAATTCTTTACAATCGAATTCTAGCTTAAGTTTCCCCCCAAAATGTTATGTACTCATTTTAATTTATGAAAAATGCAATCTCTGGAGTTTTGGCTACATGTACACATATGCCAGAGCTACATTATCGTATGATATCACACTGCTCAGAGTCCTAGACTGTACAGTGGACAACAGATATACTTCTCAAGCCTTGCACTTGTGAGAATAATTTTGACGATGTATAAATGACGATTACCTGGACGGTAATAAACAGCCCTATCACGCAGGAAATTCAGAGCATGGGAAGATATACGGATTAAAAAGGATAGCAAGTTAAATTATGCTAGGTATGCCCAATAAAATGCTTGGTGTTGGCTTAATGGTTCGGGTGGTGGGCTTGGGACCCTAGGATCCTGAGTTCAAATCCTCATTGGCTGTTGAATTAATACCAGGTGGGGTTGACTCTGCCTGTCATCCTTCTGAGGTTGGAAAAATGAGTGCCAGCTTGCTGTTATCCTGTATGGGAGTGGCGACCTCTCCAGGATTGTGCCCAATAGTCAAGGAGACTGCTTAGGCAGCACCAACGCTCTGCACAGAGTATGGTCCCAATGGATGAATGGATACCCAATAAAGTAACAAATCATGTCATGCGACTCGATAATATTGTAAGGAATTTGTAGAGTCCTGTTCAAGCAGTGAACACAAATCCAACTAGAATGGCACTCATAGAGCACATAATCGCGCCTCGCGCATTCATTCTGAATAAAATTATCATTGTTAACGGAACAAACTACTATTATGGCCCACTGCTATTATGGCCCACATGCCCACATCATCCATGCACCCCATTATGTCACATAGTTTCTTGGCACAGGTTATGAACGTCGTAAATTTAATTATTCACTCACATCCGGTCATATTGTTGTGGAAATGGCCCTTGGTGTGTTATTAAATATAGGATTAGCCCAGATCCCCCCCTTAAATGCATGTTTAGCCAGGTTGTTTGGTAATTGGACATTACATGTGTGTCGGGAGGTGTAGCAGGCTGTTCATTATTCATACAATGGTGGTGTGCCGAGAGGTGGTTTTCATCTTTTTCCTTCCCCTCTCTGAACTAGTCCCGTCCACCGCTCTGAGAGTGTCGGTCAGTGAGACGTGTCGGCAGCCGATTGGTGGAGGGCAGCTGCAATCTCGAGCGATGGACCAATCACGGGTCCCCGGGGGAGGGTCCGGAGAGCGAGCACCGGGAAGGCAAGGGTGGAACTACCTGAGCCTCGACATGGGCGATCGGCAGTAAGAGGAACTGCATGAGGTTTTTTGCGATCGGCTTTCGTGAAAAGGCCGCCCCAAAAGGAAAGAGGAACTGGATGAGGTCAGTCTGCCTTCTGCTGGGTGAGAAACGGCTAGTGGGAGTCTGCGATCGGCTGTAAAAAGAAACTGGCTGCTTTGTGAGTCTGGGATCGGCTTTCGTGAGAAGAGCGAGCCCCAGGAAGGCAGGAGGAACTGCATGAGAGGAGTCGGGCGATCGGCAGTAAGAGGGACTGCATGAGGGTTTTTGCGATCGGTTTTCGTGAAAAGGCCGCCCCGAAAGGCAAGAGGAACTGGATGAGGTCAGTCTGCCTTCTGCTGGATGAGAGGCTGCTGGTGTCGAGTCTGCGATCTGCTTGATGAGGAGTGACTTGATGGCTGTTCCTCCTCGGCGATGGACCCAGCGTGCAGGTCGTCCCCAGGTCGCCTCTGACTGTCTTTGCTCCCGGCACGGCTCGATACGCTTTTCCATCCCGTCGATCTGCCTGCGGAGCCCAACACCCCGATTTGGCCTAGTCTGGTGAGCAGGCCAGGCCTGGATTTGTATGCTGGACCTTGTGAAAGGTCAGCTGGAGCACACTGTGGATCTTTCATTCTTGTGCCGTCAACCTTACGGGGGCTAAACGCACCGAGGCTGGTGCGTGAGCGGGTCGACAAAAGGAGGCGTTGCCGCCATCTTGCCACGCTGCATGCTCGAATCCGTTGACATCGGCTTGTCACGAGCCGCATTCGTGCCTTTGACACTTTTCCTCTCGTCCATGAGGAATCACCAAGTATTCTGTCTGCATGTTGTCTAAGGTTTATCTCACTAGGGTTCCCTTCAAAACCCACAGCTCCCTAGTTAAGAGCGGGTTATAGATTAATTATAACGTTCGTGAATGTTTTGCTTGTGTCGTGTTCCCCGATGTGTCCCCAATAAATCTGGATGATTCATATGAAAGTTGCCGTGCTGAGGAACAATTCGCTCGATTTGTATTTAAAACCAAAATGGTTACGGACTGGCAGACTTCGCTCGGTCTCTGACAAACCCAGTCTATAACCGGGGTCTATTTCCCCAACTGGCAAGGCACAGGTGTATTTTGGTGTCGTGATCTGAGGCACGTAACCCGAGACCTGTGCCGAGCCAGCCGGCGTTATAACCCCGGAGACGGCGGTGCTGTTAAGTGACGCTGAATCTTCAACATTTGGCTGGAGAAGAGTAGGGTGCGAATCCCGCCACCGCCGAATCCTTGACAATATATCAGATATATGAAGTTTCGGATAAAGATTTCAATTCAACCAATTATGGCTGGAATACCACTTCACTGATGACATCATCATTATCACTCTATATACCCCATGGGGAGTTGATGACATTTGGCAAGTTTCAATTTTTTTGTTGCGTGGTTTCAGAGAAAATGATGTTCATAATTTTTCCCTTAAACCAATATGGCTGCCATACCATGTGACCTATGACATCAGAGTTAGCAATAAAATATTCTCTATGGGGAGTCCCTCCTATGTTTAAAGTTTTGCATCTTTCAGACAAGCGGTTGCAGAGAAAATCATTTTTAAAGTGAAAATATATAGACAAGGACACACACAGACAGGGGCATTGTAATAGTCTCGCATCGCCTTTGGGGCGAGACGAACTAGAACAGCACTCGGTAGAGCACATTCCTCTGCCAGGTTGAATAGTTTATGTTTTGTACCACACCGATAGGCCGGATCTGAATCCAGACCTGAAACAAAATCAAATCGCCTTGTTCTTGTCACCTAACCAACTCATCCACTTAGTTTTGTCACAACTCATCCACAACTTTTTGAAATATCATGCTGTACAGTACGAGTATATAGTTTTTGGCCTCACCTCTCAATGATGAAGAATAACTAAAAATTCTGTCAGCCATATCTGTATCTTCACCAAAATCGTCCTTGTCACACCCTCAACCTGTCCAACAAATTTTGTCCGAATCCAACCACAACTTTTTGAGATATCCTCTTCACAGACAGGGGTGAAAACATAGTCTCTGCCCACCTTCGGTGGCTGAGGTAATAAGGAGCTTGGAAATATGCCAACAGTAAATTGAAGACAAAAAAAGAGAGTGAGTAAAATTGTTGGCAAACATGGAAAGCTGACAGTCAGAGCAAGATTAGAACAGCACTCAGTAGAGCGCATACCTCCGACAGGATGAGCATTTTAGATTTTGTATCTCACTGATAGGCCGGATCTGCATCCGGATGATAATTAAAATCTAATCGGCTTGTTCTTGTCACCCAACTCATCCACCAAGTTTTGGCTGAATGCGTCCATACCTTTGAGTTATCCTGCTCACAAACAGACAAACAGACAGACAGAGGTGAAAAGATAATCTCCATCCACCTTCAGGGGTGGAGATAAAAAAAGCTGGAGTCCAAAATGACGTCTTCAGCAGCATTTTTAGTCACATTACGAAAGCTGGCTCTAAGAGAGCTCCGCGTTTTTCTTCTTGTTCTTCTTCTTCTGGTGAAGACAAAATCTTTATGACGCGGCTCTTGGACACATTTGTCCTTGTTATTTTACTGATGATGACCTGCAAAGTGAGACAGCCAGAAAGCAACACTTTGATGGCCCAGACCTGAAAGACATTGTAATCACAGAGGAGAACATGAAGAGAAAAACTGAAGTTAAAGGGCTGCTGGTCTCGATGGCATGCATCCTCTAAGCCTTAAGAAAACTGCAACAGCGATTACAAAGCCCCGACAACTGATCTTCTAAAATTCTCTTGAAACTGGTATATTGCCACAGGACTGAAGATTGGGAGCATAAAACCCATCCATATAAAGGACAGTAGAAAGGCCACTAAGAATTGTCACCCAATCAGCCTCACTTCGGTTGTCAGCAAACTATTGGAGAGTCTTGTGGGAGATGCTATCGTAGAACAAATGATGACCGACAATCTACTTTCAGATTGTCAACATTCAGTAGAGCGCACACCTCATGGATTCATACCTGACAGATCATGCACCACCCAGCTATTTGGTGCATTGGAGAAGCTGTCATGCAAGATGAAAGAGATCCAGTTGATATTCTGTACCTGGAGAATCACTTTTAGAATTATAGTATCCAGATCTTCACCAAAATCCAATCAATTTGTCCTCGTCACACACCCAACCTGTTCACCAAATTTCGTCCGAATCTATTGATAACCTTTTGAGATATCCTGCTCACAGACAGACAGACAGACAGACAGACAGAGGTGAGAACATAACCTCTGTCTATTGGCAGAAATAACAACTTGGATATCACCAAACAAGAGGAGTAACAATCAGATTGATAATTTCATGATAAGACGGGTTTGGAGAAGATCGTTGACAGATGTAAAAAGAGTTAAAAGAGGAGCAGACATCTTCAGTGACCACCAACTACCGATTGCTCATTTGCAACTGAAATGGAAGAGAGCGGGGACATCCACCCAAAGGCGGAAGAGATTTGATGTGGATAAGCTCAGAGATGGGGGATTGTGGGAGAAATACAACACAGAAGTACAGAACAGATTTGCAGCATCAGAAAAACGGAATGGCATTGACTTTGAAGTGATAGATGAAGATTGTATAAATTGATTAATGATGTGTACAGAGAAAGTTATTTGAGTTAGGAAGACTAAAAATAAACCATGGAATCTAATTGAGGAGAGGAAGAAGCTGAAACAAACTAGAAAGTTGCAAAACACAGAGGATAAAGGAAGGACTGCAAAAGAAATGTTATTCAAGACAAAGCTACAAAGAAGGATAAAATCAATGACATGGAGAACATGGCGGAAGAAGCAGAGACAGCAGCTGAGAAGGGAGACATGGCAACAGTTTATAAAACTTACAGTGAGAATGGGGAGGGATCAGGGCGGATGGGGGTAAGCCAGTGAAAGGCCAATAAAGAAGTACACTCACTTCAAAGAGAGAACGGATGGAGAGATGGACAGAACACCTCAAGGTTTTGAATAGAGTGAACAATGACAGACAAGATGATAGAAGAATGGACAGGAAGGGATATACCAATTGAAAAAGGACCAATCAAACAGTCTGAAGTATGTCATGTTATTAAAAGTCTAAAGAATCGGAGGGCACAAGGGGCAGATAACACAAATGCAGAGCTACAGAAAGTGTCAACATATAACCTTACATAGCTTAATAAACGAAACATGGAAGCAAGAAAAAAATGCCTGAGGAATGGAAATGTGATCTAATAATTATCAAACTACCAAAGAAAAGAGACATAACGGATATGGAAACTGAAGAGTGACCAGAATGCGCATTGACAGCAAAGTGGTTTGCAAGATGAAGCAGAACATAATGTAAAAGGGTGTTGACAGCACCATAACAAAGGAACAAGCTGGTTTCAGGAGAAACAGGGTATGCAGGAATCAGATCTCGACATTAAGAACGAGAGAGTTCATAGAACACTTACCCCACGCAGTCTTGAGAAACAAGGAGATGGGCAGGGTCTGCAATCGGCGAATTTGATTGGTTGTAATGACGCAAAATGCTGTAATATTTTGCCCAAGTACTGCTAAACGGAAGGGTTTTGAAAGTGCTAGAAAGGCGATTTGTGTTCTCGTGTTGAAATAATTCAATTAAACAAAATAAGATTTTGAAGGTTGTAGAAAAAAAATTCATAAGTTTATCGCCGTTGATGGTCTTTTACACCACCTTATTTAACAGGATACATTAGTTCTTCACGCAAATTGTTTGTGTCCTTTCTGACATCCTTAAAAACAGGAAGTTTCCTGTTTGGAATGATTTTCAATTTTGTTTCACTGCCAGACAGGCAGCCAGAATAAAATAAACTAGCGATACCCGTGCACATGCACGGGATAGCAGTACAACATAGCTCGTAGCAGAGGACAGACTGTACACGGGGAATGACAAAAATACGCATTGTGCAAAATGCAAGTGGTACTATGGAACGCCAAGACTTCCCAAACATTGTCGGCATGTCCGCTAAGTGCCACAGCAATTTCATAGGGATCGTGTGACGGCGAGCCGAGTTTTTAGTGTGCAAGCTTGGTATTATAATAGAGATTATCACTCCTCTCTGCGCATGTGCAATTGGGTCAAATTCAGAGCCAACATACTGCTAAAGTACAGGTTTGTTTTTCGATTCATGTTCAAAATATAACATTCAATTGAAATGAAGTTGTTCGTCAATAAACTGACGTTTGTAGACAGACAGACAGACAGACAGACAGACAGGCAAAGTGAACCAATTGCTTAACTCCGCTTTTTGTTTGGCGTGCATGGGGGTAACAATCATAAAACAATGCAATGAATGGAATGCAAGCCTTTACCTATCATTCATCGACTTTGAAAAGATGCTTGACAATATGAATAAAGAGGCAATGTGGAAGACACTGAGACTGTATGGAGTACCAAATACATTTGTATTCACGACAGAGTGTCTACAATGGATACAGATGTATTGTAATTTGCAACAATAAGTTGTCATCCAAATTTGAAGTTACTACAGGAGCCAGACAATGTTGAATGTTGTATCCTTTACTATTTTTAATGGTGTTAGACTGGGTGTTGTGGAAAACAAATGAGGAGAGAAGGAATGGGATATCTTGCAGGAACCAATTTTAACAGCTCGAGGAACTCTGCTTTGCAGATGACATCTGTCTGATGTCATAGTTCTTACATAACATGCAGGAGAAAGTGAATAAGCCACAGGACGATGCAGTGCAAGAGGGGCTGAAATTAACACAGCCAAAACTAAAGCATGAAGATACATGCTGCTCACACAAACAACATCATGTGCAACAATTGACCAATCAGAGGTTGACATGTGTTCATAATTTTTGGCCTGTATGGCCTGTGGCCTACACACAGTGGCCTGAAAAAGTATTCATCCCCTCCAAATCTTTCACATTTTCATGCCACTTGAGCTTATTTCATGATGCTTTCAAATCAAACTTTATTATATAGAGTCTTCACAAACTACTCCAAATCGATAACATTTTAAAAATGCAGATAAAATGTTAATAAGTTCGATTGACAGAGAAAATCAGATCATTCTCAGTTGCATAAGTAATGTTTAACCCTAAATCACTTCAGGAGGAATTACTTGTTTGAAAGGTTACAACATAAGTGTAACAGGTTTCACTTGTATGTAATCAATGGTTTAAATTTAAATATTAATCTCCCCCACTTATCTAAGGAGTGTTAAGGTGCAACTCACTTGGTCAACCAACAAGGCAAACATGAAGACCAAGGAGCTTTCCAAAGAAGTCAGACATAAAGTGGTGGAGAAGTACCGTTCAGGAGAGGGTGATAAGAATATTTCAAAGTCACTCATTATCCCTATGAGTACGGTACCTGAAGGACGGTGAAATAAAGGAAGGACATTATTGGATGGTGAAATCCATCATGAAGAAGTGGAAGACGTATCATACCACCCAAATTCTACCCAGATCAGGTCGCCCATCCAAACTCAGCAGCCGGGTAAGCAGTAAACTGGTTCGGGCTGTCCCTGTATATCCAACAATTAATTTGAAAGATCTGCAAGGCTCTATGTCCGAGATGGGGATCAGTGTTCATTAAACAATATCCCATTCCCTTCACAAAGCTAGGCTCTATGGACAGGTGGCAAGAAAGAAGCAATTACTGAAAAAGACGCATCTAAAAGCTCGTATGGAGTTTGCAAAAAAGCATCTTAATGATACTGCAGGCATGTGGAGAAAAGTTTTGTGGTCAGACGAGACAAAAATTGAACTTGTTGGTCTAAATTAAAAGCGTTACGTCTGGTGCAAGCCTAACACTGCACAACACGCAGTCAACTCATCCCTTATTGTCAAGCATAGTGGTGTCAGTATCATGTTACGGCACTACTTTTCATCAGCAGGGACGAGCAAGCTTGTCAGGATAGAAAGGACAATGGATGGTGCAAAGTACAAGATAATCCTTGAAAGCTTGCTTGAGTCAGCCAATAATCTGAAACTGGGTAGGAGATTCACATTTCAGCAGGACAATGATCTGAACTATAAAGCTGAAGCCACACTGGTGTGGCTGAATCAGAAGAAAATAAATGTTCTTGAGTGGCCCAATCAAAGTCCTGACTTGAACCCAATTGAACATATATGGCGAGACTTGAAGATTGCAGTCCATCGATGATCCCCATCAAACTTAGCAGAACTAGCGAAATTTTCACATGAAGAATGGGCAAATATTTCACCATCTCACTGTGTAAAGCTGGTAGAGATCTACCCAAAAAGAATCATAGCAGTCATTGCTGTAAAAGGTTCTTCCACCAAGTCCTGACCTCAGGGGCTGAATACTTTTACAACCATTGAATTTTGATTTGTACATGTGTTTTTGCAGGTATTCCTGACATGTAACTTCCTTCAACTATAACAGTGTTTAGTTTGATCTCCTCGGTTATGAATAAAAAGTTCATTTGGAAAAATTGTTTTACATAATTTGGAATTCATCTAAATGTGGCATTATTGGTCAGGGGTGAATACTTTTGCAGGCCACTGTGTAAGAGGTCCATGGTTACCATAACAGGAGGGAGAGATGCAGATATATTACAATGGATACAAAAGGCAAGGGATACTTTCATGAGACAAAAAAATTGGAAATCAAAGAAATACTGCATGTATAACACCAAAATGACGCTGAGGATCTATGAGGGAAACGGGAGGTCAGTCCTATTTGGATGTGATTCTTGGAAAATCACCAAAGAAATAGCAAACTAGTCTTTCATCTACAGCAGCCATAAGAAAATCTTGAGAATCTTCTGGCCTGACATGGCTCATAAGAAAGAGGTTGAAAGGTTAACATGGAGGAAAAAAAATATCATAGAAGAGATGAAAATCAGGAGGTGGAGATGGATTTTTTACGTGCTATGCATGGGGATCGAGATATACCGACCAAAAAGAGCAATATGGTGGGCACCTGACAGAAAGAGAAGGGTTGTATGGCCAAGAAAGACCTGGCGATGTACCTGGCGATGTACCTGGCGATGAGGAGCAGAAATAAAGGAATGAAGGTCATCTGGAATAAAATCGGAATGTGGGCCCAAAACCAACAAGAGTGGCAAAAGTTCACAAGAAGTTCCACAGTCCAGATGGCAGGAGGCATGATTGAATAACAAGCATAGGCAATGACATACTTTGAGATATTTATCTATACGCTTTCATAATGTACATATGAACAATCGATCTAATGCTTTTATAATATGTCCACACACATGGAATTCTTTAAGCCTAAATTATTTTTCCAAACGTACAAGACTGTTATAAGTCTTGTACGTTTGGAAATTACAGGTGTATACATACACATATGCACCTGGATTTTTGACGGTGCATGTTGAACTCCCAAACCGAATGCACTGTGTGCATGGAAAACGAAATGCCGATTTTGTTGATATGTAACCAACTAACTTTCTTACATACTACTCTGATCAATGTCTGAATGTCCATTATCGCTAATAATCCAACGGATGGACACACTTTATCCTCAACCCCCCTCCTAATTATGAGTCATGCTATGGAGCTGGTTGTATTTTTAGCTCAGCCATTACAGTCATCTCACACTGAAGAGAAGGAATTTTCATTGGCCATTTTACCAAGGCTAATCGGACTTGTACTTTGTGGAAAGAAATTATAATATTGCACGAGGTGTGACGTGTTGTACGTTTTCAGTTTATTAACAAAATCGCAAGTTGAAAATTGCTTATTACAAAATACATGTGAATTTAATACGTTTAAAATGTGTTTAACATTGAGCTGTATGGAATAGTTAATCACCAACACGAAAACACCACATTTACCAAACACATGGAAGAAAGAGTCAGCTCTTCATTGGATGGTGAGACAGTGGCAAGACAATTGAAGCCAAGTGTATTTGACTCTTGCCTGGCACAGTAAAGGACATCGAGGAATACAGAAATGAGTCAGTTTCTGCTCTTTTCAAGTACTTCCATGCCTTAATGGATGCCAAGTCTGCTGATCTAGTGGAAGTGCTTATTGAAAGGGAAGACTTTCTTGAAAATCCTGATCAAGAAAAGTGCACCCTATAAGTGTTCAATTCAGATTTATGGTCAGAGATCATCAAATCCAGAAGCCATTAATTGTCAAATACCGTTCTGTTGGTGCAAACTGGATTAGTATTGCCCACAAACTCTACCGAGTGTGAGAGAGGCTTCTCTGTCATGAAGATCACCAAGAGTGACTGAAGAACCAAGTTGTGTGCACAGCCTCAAGTCTCTGACGTTCAACACATCAACTGTAAACGATCTGTTTCAGCTGACAATCCTGACAAGGCCATCAAATTATGGTGGCTTGGAGGTAAATGAGGCAGAAAGTCATGCACTAAACCGTATGGTTCAAGATCTGTTATATCTTCAGAAAGTTGCAGGGACAGCCACTCATTGATTTTTCATCATACTTTGGATTCTGAATAAAACATGGACACACTTTTCATCAAACTGATTTGATAAAGCAACTGGAGATTGACATTTGGCATGCAATTAATACAGTAATCCCCCCATTCTCGCGGGGGTTACGTTCCAAACCTCCCCGCACTCAGTGAAAATCCGCGATGAATGGACGCCTCCCGAACAAATCGACTCGTCTGGTCTGGTCAGTTTGGGAGTGATCGGGTTTGAGGTGCCTGAGATCGACTCGTCTGGTCTGGTCGGTTTGGCAGTGATTGGGTTTGAGGTGCCGGAGATCGACTCGTCTGGTCTGGTCGGTTTGGCAGTGATTGGGTTTGAGGTGTCGGAGATCGACTCGTCTGGTCTGGTCGGTTTGGCAGTGATTGGGTTTGAGGTGCCGGAGATCGACCCGTCTGGTCGGTTTGGCAGTGATTGGATTTGAGGTGCTGGAGATCGACTCGTCTGGTCTGGTCAGTTTTGAGGTGCTGTGTACGAGCAGTGCTCGTCCAACGGCGGCAAACCTTTTTCCTTCCCGAAGCATATCGAGCACCTTAACCTTCTCCTGGAGCGTCAGGACTTTCCTCTGGCACTTCGGTACCTTGCCAGAAGCCTAAGAAGGTGCAGGGCGTTTGGACGGCATCGTGGGGCTTGGAGAAAAAACGTAGAAAATATTCGAAGTTCCCAAGCGAAACATTGTCTCTTGCGTTGTGTGACTGGTCGAGCACCACGCGTTATAATTTATTGCTTAAATAATTTATGTTTTATATATTATTACCGCGATGTACTGGGGGAATCCGCAGAAAAAAATAGTTACGTTCCAAGGGAAAACCCGCGATGAACCGGGGGCGCGATAGGTGAACCGCGATAAAGCGGGGGTTGACTGTATTTGATTTAAAAAAATGGTGATTAAAACTGGATGCACAACAAAAACTGCACATCGCCTGATACATGAAATGGTTTATGGCCCATTTGATGCGTGTAAAATGATTTCTGTGCACCTGTATTTCTTAATTTTTGTGCACACTGTGCATGAAAAGTTTATTCATTTATTCCATCCCTGGTTCTACAATTGGGCTGCCAAACAATTGAGTTTGTGTTTCTGAAACTACAGGCTGACTCCACTTACAATCAGCCAGCTGTTCAAATTGCAAACTCAAACTCCTGACCGATTGCTTTTCTCCTGGATAGGTCGACAACGCTCCTTCCATTTGGCTTGACACACCCTTGCCCCTCCCTGCAACTTTCCTTCCTGGCCCATCTCCATGCTGCTCCTCTGCAAAATTGTTTTGGTTAGCCAAAATGGCCACCTGTTCACGGCTGAAAATGGGCACCCACTCCGTCCTCAGCTCTGCAGCACCTAAATGCATGGTAAAGGAAACCAGAAAGAGGACAGCATTTTAAGTGAAGGCTCGCAAGCAGCATTACTTTACTATGATGCAACTTAAACACATTTAGGTCTTTCACAGAGTTTACTTACGAGAACAGTTATTTGTTCCACGATTTGTAGATAGAGTTGAGGAATCACCATGAGATGACATCTGCTGACAGTCTGTGATCCTAAAAAGACAACACCAGCTAGACCATGCTCCCATTCTTAAAGGCTTAAAAAACAAAAACAAAAAAAACATTCACACTACTGAAATGATATTTGTACAGTCTAATGTAAAACATACATTTCATAATCTTCGATTCAGATTTTCAAGAACTGTATACCCGAGATGAGAATTATTTTTTAAATTTCAGATGCACACTTGGATTCCTCCCCAACAGCCAACAAAGCTCTACCATGTGACCTGGCATTTTATCAACTTTGAGACAAAGTACTTAAATGGACCCCGTACTTGCAGGAGCAAATTTATGGGAAAATAAATGGTTTACGGCTTTACGCAAACCTTGCTCCTTAATGTTGATGACATGTTCTTGGCATTTAATCATCCAATTCATATCAATATAATTATTTGAGGAAAGGAGGCCTCTTAAGCAATAGTGTCTTCATAATCTCAGCATGCTTTGTTGCATATCCTGAACCAGCTGATTTTGCTTACTGGTACTCGTTTGATAATTATTCAACCAATGTGATGTGGTTCCACAGGACAATAATTTCATGTTTACACTTGTGTTCAAACAGCCAATAGATTATCCCATATAGGTTGCTCGTAAACATGTTTCATATGCTGTAACTGCCTATGAGAACCTGGTTATGTGCAATAAGCAAATATGTAGCTACTCAAAACAGTGGCAAATGGTATGTACGTTCGAGGCCAGAATAAAATTGTCCCCTTTTTGCATTCTGGCAAGCTTTTGGCTTTCTTAGATACTTCAATAAGTACTTTATACTTTCAGGCCAGAGTCAAAATGAATTGGCATGGAGTTTCGATCTTGTTGGTGTGACCACAAAATAAACAAATCAAAGTTCAGCCATCAACCACAAAGCTTATGACAAATGTTTTGGGACCTCACCATTTGAATAATGTGTAAATTAATGAACATGGGTGGGGGGGGGGGGACCCATCAGTGTTATTCAATCAAGTGCAACCGGCAATAAGCAGACGATGGCGAGGTATGCAGTTTCCAAGGTGCTACTTCACTGTCGGATCAGATTTTGCCCTCACACAGAAGATGTGACTATGATTGCTCAAGCAGAGATGGGTTGGGAATTTTTTTACATTCCTCAATACTGTTCAGATTTGTCACCTTGTGATTGTGTGTGGCCTAGCAGGATAGCCTTGAACAGAGGTGGGGAACCTTTCCTAGTCTGAGGGCCGTAACAGCTATTGTTAAAATTGGTGCAGGCTGGATACATGCTTCGTGATTTGTTAGTAATTTAAACGGTACTGAACAGATGCAGATAAATAAGTTAATTAATTCTGACTTCTGCCTGAAAAGCACAGCACTCCAAGTCAACTTTCTGATTCTTAGGCCTAGGTCACATTTGCCACGGCGGCCGTGGGGTCTCCAAAATCTACGGCCACTTGCAATTATACGGCGGCCGCAGTATTTCCACGGTCACACAATGTAGCAGTCACATATGTTTTTATTTTTCGGGGAGCTGCACGGCATATTTATAAATTGTGGAGACCGAAAACGTGGGGTTGCCGTACGGTCTTTGATTTGACGTCGCAAGGTGCCTGCATGGTGCCCGCAAGGTGCCCGCAAGGCGACCGCAGGGGGGCCCTAAGGCGAACGTGCGGCCAGACGGACGGTAACGAATGGGTTTTTTCATTTTTTTTTTTACCAGTTTTTTTTTCGGCTTGTCGAATTGCTACGGCGAACGTAGAAATGAAAAAAAGTTATAACTCCGCGTTATAATTCCACGGCGACCCTACGGCCTGTAAAATATAGCCAAATGGTGTAGGGCCACCCTGAGGCCACCTCAGAAACTCTGCGGCCGCCACACGTTTCTGTCAATTCAGAGGGTGTACGGCCGCCGTATCCTCGCCGTAGAGCAAATGTGACTTAGGCCTTAGGTCTTAGAAATTGTGGAGACAAAAACGTGGGGTTGCCGTACGGTCTTTGATTTGATGTCGCATGGTGACCTTAAGGGGGCCCTGCGGCGGCCATAGAATTTTCAAGGCAGATTCAAGGTAGCCTCAAGGTGCCCGCAGGGGGCCCTAAGGCGAACGTGCGGCCAGACGGACGGTAACAAATGGGTGAATTTTTTTATTTTTTATTTTTACCATTTGTTTTGTTTCGGCTTGTCGAATTGCTACGGCAAATGTAGAAATGAAAAAAGTTATAACTCCGCGTTATAATTCTACGGTGACCTTACGACCTGTAAAAGATAGCCAAATGGCGTAGGGCCACCCTGAGGCCACCGCAGAAACTCTGTGGCCGCCGCACGTTTCTGTCAATTCAGAGGGCGTACGGCCGCCGTATCCTCGCCGTAGAGCAAATATGACTTAGGCCTTAACGTTCACCATTCTAACAACCATGACCAATAATATATGTTTTTTAAAATCCACTTATTTCACCACCTTTTGTCTCAAATTGTGCAGACTTTTATTTTTTTAAAGGCCATGGTAATACAAAATAATTTGTACTCACTTTTATCTCAAACTTTAGGGTGATACACTGGCAACAAATCTGCCTAAGATACAGAGTACATGTGTGGTTGTGAAGCTAGTCTTTCCTGTTTACTTCCTGCCAAGACTGATGTTATTGCTTGTAGCTGTGAATATAGTTATATACAAATTATGAGGATTAAATAATAAAGTGCGTGACTTCATATTCCAAAATAATTTTTCTTTATCTTCTTTTCCTTCTTGTGCTATTATGTGTACACATTGCCGAGGCCAATCTGGATGGGTGACCAATCCGACACAGGATACTCGACTGCAAGAGCAGGAACTTGTAATTTATTCAGGGTGGCACTCACGATAGCTCGCCTACTCTGCATGAAGGACACCATGGGGTCTTTAACAGCCACCAACTAATGCTAACAAATGAAACACCGAATTTAATGTCCATCAAAGAGACGGAGCATGCATTGATGAATCAATCTGCATGCAAAATACAAGGATGGCAGTTTATAGCTGGGTCGAGATTTGAATCCAGGCTCGACAGCTCAAAGGAAAGTCTGCACACCTCCAGTCCTTATACTATGAGCCGTTCCTACATAATGGCTACATAAACGAGAACAGCCACTTTCTAACTGCTGGCCATGATGACCGGGTACCCAGACGTCCGCCTTTGATACAACATGAGACTTAAATGATAGTCGCAAAGTTTCGCATCGATAGGAAAAGTGGTTCCAGAGAAAACAATATTTAATATTGTTCTTGATTCCAACATGGCTGCCAAACCATGTGACCTATCAATTATTCATGACAAACTTATATTCACTACCCTTGAGCAATACTTTTATGAAGTTTCCCCTTGATCTGTTGAGCCGTTCTGTTGAAGAAGATGTTTGAAGGTTTTAGGGTAAATTCAATATGGCCACCAAACCATGTGACCTATCAATTAGAAATTAACAAACTTGTGAAAGGATGTCTTGGGGAAAGTGTGTGTGAATTTTTGCCTCAATCTGTCTGGCCATTCTGGAGAAGAAGATTTTTAAAATTCATTAATTTTCAATCCAAGATGGCTGACGAACATTGTGATCTCTGACATCATAAATTTATATTCTGCTTCCAATCTTGTAGTGGAACAAGTTTGGGAAGTTTCGTGTTTATCGGACAAGGTGCGTTTTTCTATCCAAGACGGCCGCCAAACCATGTGACGTGTAACGTCATAATTTTTAAAGTATATGCAGGCATGGGGGTAGATTATAGTAGCCAAGTTTTGCTTCGATAGGTTATGCGGTTCCAGAGAAAACATTATTTAATGTAATTCTTGAATCCAACATGGCTGCCAAACCATGTGACCTACCAATTAGAAATTAACAAAATTATATTCACTACTCGTGTGCAATACGTTTTTGAAGTTTCCCCTTGATCTGACCAGCCGTTCTGGAGATGTTTGGAGGTTTTAAGGTAAATTCAATATGGCCGCCAAACCATGTGACCGATAAATTAGAAATTAACAAACTTGTAAAAGGATGTCTTGGGGAAAGTGTGTGTGAATTTTTGCCTCAATCTGTCCAGCCATTCTGGAGAAGAAGATTTTAAAAATTTATTAATATTCATTCCAAGATGGCTGACGAACCATGTGACCGATGGCATCATAAATTTACACTCTGCCTCCAATCCTGTACTGCAACACGTGTGTAGAAGTTTCTTATTAATCAGATAAGGTACGTTTTTCTATCCAAGATGGCTGCCAAACCATGTGACTTGTGATGTCATAATTTTTACCATGTTTGCAGATATGATGTTAGATGATAGTTGCAAATTTTCGCTTCAATAGATTAAGCAGTTCCAGAGAAAACATTATTTAATATTTTTCTTAAATCCAACATGGCTGCCAAACCATGTGACCTATCAATTATTCATTAAAAAACTTGTGGAAGAATGTCATGGGGAATGTGCACTTAAAGTTTTGCCTCAATCTGTCCAGCCATTCTGGAGAAGATGCTTGAAGGTTTTAGGGTAAATTCAATGTGGCCACCGAACCATGTGACCTATCAATTAGAAATTAACAAACTTGTGAAAGGATGTCTTGGGGAAAGTGTGTGTGAATTTTTGCCTCAATCTGTCCAACCGTTCTGGAGAAGATTAAAAAAAAAAAAATTCAAAATAAGATGGCTGCCGAACCAAGTCACCTATGACATCACAATATATTTTTTTATACGGTGAATTGTTGTGCAGATGATGCTCAAGAAATTTCAGATTTTTCATATGTAGCGTTGTATTTGACAAATTTTCACCGGGATAACGCTTCACTGATGACGTCAAAAAAAAATCAGCCCTCTTCCCCATTGGGAGGTCATTACAATGTATGAAGCAAAATATTTTTCCATTGCACCGTTTCAGAGATACAGAGGTCCAAAGTTTATCGGTTTTTTCAAGATGGCGCCCGTACCAAGTGACCTTTGACGTCACAATTATCAATTGAGCATGCTATCAAAAAAGATACATACTATGGTGAAAATTTTGTGTCGATCGGACATACCGTTCCTGAGAAAATGATTTTTAAAGCGAAAGAACCCGCAAATTGCCGGCGGAAAAAGAATAAATAAACAAGCAGTCATAGACTGGTACTTACGAAATCGTCAACTTGACCTCTGACGTTGTCTAATAAAAGCTGTCTCGAGAGAAGGTAGCGACCCAACCCTGAAGTTTCTACGATGATTCTGCACAAAACCATCAAAAATCGAATGTTTGACCTCACTGTGACTTTGACCGATTTTGAGCAAAATCTAATCAGCACTAGTCATCACCCTCCTGAATTACGTGGTGTAATTTGACATTGGTAGCTTATTCCGTTCTCGAGTTATCCTGCCTACAAACAAACACACACACATAAAATATACTTACGAAGTCATCAATATACTTACGAAATCTTTAGATTTCGTAAGTAACAAGCAGTCATAGACTGGTACTTACGAAATCGTCAACATGACCTCTGACCTTGTCTAATAAAATCTGTCTCCAGAGAAGGTAGCAAAGCAAACCAGAAGTTTCTACGATGATTCTGTACGAAACCATCAAAAATCGAATGTTTGACCTCACTGTGACCTTGACCTTTGACCGATTTTGACCAAAATCTAACCAGCACTAGCCATCACCCTCCTGAATCACGTGGTGTAATTTGACATTGGCAACTTCTTCCGTTCTCGAGTTATCGTGCCAACAAACAAACACACAACACACACACACACACAAACAGAGGACGGAAGTCATCAATATACTTACGAAATCTTCAGATTTCGTAAGTAACAAGCAGTCAAAAACTGGTACTTACGAAATCGTCAACTGACCTCTGACCTTGTCTCATAAAAGCTGTCTCTAGAGAAGGTAGCGACGCAAACCAGAAGTTTCTACGATGATTCTTCACCAAACCATCAAAAATCGAATGTTTGACCTCACTGTGACCTTGACCTTTGACCAAAATCTAATCAGCGCTAGCCATCACCCTCCTGAATCACTTGGTGTAATTTGACATTGGTAGCTTCTTCCGTTCTCGAGTTATCGTGCCTCCAAACAAACACACACACAAACAAACAAACACACAAACAAGATGATGGAAGTCATCAATATACTTACGAAATCTTAACAAGCAGTCATAGACTGGTCCTTACGAAATCGTCAACTTGACCTCTGACCATGTCTAATAAAAGCTGTCTCTAGAGAAGGTAGCGACGCAAAGTTTCTATGACGATTCTGTACCAAACCATCAAAAATCGAATGTTTGACCTCACTGTGACCTTGACCTTTGACCGATTTTGACCAAAATCTAATCAGCGCTAGCCCTCACCCTCCTGAATTACTTGGTGTAATTTGACATTGGTTGCTTCTTCCGTTCTCGAGTTATCGTGCCTGCAAACAAACACACAAACACACACACAAACAAACACACAAACAGATGACGGAAGTCATCAATATACTTACAAAATCTTTAGATTTCGTAAGTAACAAGCAGTCATAGACTGGTACTTACGAAATCGTCAACTTGACCGCTGACCTTGTCTAATAAAAGCTGTCTCTCGAGAAGGTAGCGATGCAAACCAGAAGGTTCTACAATGATTCTGTACCAAACCATCAAAAATCGAATGTTTGACCTCACTGTGACCTTGATCTTTGACCGATTTTGACCAAAATCTAATCAGTGCTAGCCATCACCCTCCTGAATCACGTGGTGTAGTTTGACATTGGCAGCTTCTTCCGTTCTCGAGTTATCGTGCCTACAAACAAACACACACAAACAGATGATGGAAGTCATCAATATACTTACGAAATCTAAAGATTTCGTAAGTAAAAATAATAAATAAACAGAAGAAAAACAATAGGTTACCCAGTCCATTTGACTGGGTACCCTAATTACTGAACAAAATATCACCATGTGGGCCAGATCAAAACATGAAGGGGGCCAGATCAAAAAGGAAGCAGGCCTGAGGTTTCCCATGCCTTGCCTGGAGGTATGCCCACTTGCCTCAAAGCTGTCGACAACCTGGTTTTGAATCTCAACCGAGCTATAAACTGTCACCCTGGTGTTTCACAGGCAAGACGATTCAATCTGTGTGCTGTTCCACCTTGGATAAACATTAAATTGAGTGTCTCATCTGCTACAATTAGTTGGTGGATGTTAGAAATCCCACCGTGTCCTTCATGATTGCCAGCACCCTGAACAAATTCCAAATTCCTGCTCTATCCTGCAGGGGGCACTGCAACAGTGGCACAACTGCATCCCCAGAAAATGATGCAACCCAGCACCCACATGCTGCATATGAAATGATAACGCATGGTGATTATAATCTGACCACTCTAAAAATATCTGAATGGCATCAAGTTTACGAGTGATGAAGCACACAGTATGTATGCTTCCTGAAAGGGCTGCATACCATCCCAAAGACTTCTACACAGATGCCCGTCATATTGTTGTCGAAATGACTCCTAGTGGGTTAAAGATGCTTAGTATAGCATTGATATTTCCTTAAAGTGAACGTTTAGGATAAGCGCAAGGTAATTAATTGTAATATTAGACATGCGTCACTTATATAATAGTTGGACGACATCTGCCTTCCCTATTGTGTGTATCTAAAATGATCAACCCCTTTGACCCTATTTTTATCATTCTGCCTTCTGTAATGTCATACATGTGCTTTTTAGCATTCTGCTCGGCCAGCAACAAGTTTTGGTGACAAAAGTCATCATAAGTAACCGGGCCGGCAAAAGTCATCGGGCCGAACGGTAGCCAATGGTGAATGAGCAGAGAGGGGCATAAAGCATCATCGGTGCCGTGAATGGCTGAACTTATAAAAGGTGAGGGTGAGAAAGATCGGGGAGAAGAAATGGGAAGACGCCAAGCCAAAGGCTGTGACTGACCAAGGTTCCTGGGGGGAAAGCCACACCTCTCTCCCTCTCTTCCACAGAGGTTCAGGAATGGCCAGGACTTCCCTCTCTTCAGAACTTGCCAGGTTTGCTTGCAAACTATTTTCTGTCTTGTCAAAAACCCTCTGTCTTCTCTATCATGGTACGAATGTGGGTCCAGTTAAAGACATTAAATAATTAAAGCATCCTGTTAGTTCATTGGTACCATGGCCATGTATGATCAGTAAGGTAGCAAGGGGTTTGTTGATATTATTACGTATAAACATTACTGTTGTTTGTTTCTTTTGTTTCCTTCCCCTGTGCCAGCATTTCTTGCTTGTTAAACAAACCTGACTTGGTCTCGGGTGCTGGCTGTGGTAGCAGTTTCAGTTGGTGTTTTATAGACCTGTTAAGGGAAATAATTGGCCGCAGTCTCCATACCGCTCATAAGACTGCGTCACATGACTTAGGTTTCTCGGCCGAAATTATATCGTCACGTGACGCCTATTGGCACAACAATGGGTGGCTTTGGGATTCCTAATCTACGATAACGTGGTGTTCAAAGCTGATGTAGACTTTTTATTTGAAATTTAAGAAAACATCATAGTTAAAATCAAAAAGTCTGGCAAGGACGTCTCAAATCTGTCGACTATGATCACTTTGATGCGACACACCAGATTCAAACCAGGTCACTCTGACGGGTCCGATTAATGTAACAATACTGATGGTGCTAGTGTGTATATGCAACAGGGTAATGCCTTGAGAAAAAGGTGAAGTTTCACCACCTTCCCAGACTTTTTGTTTTTAACTTTGTTGTTTTCTTAAATTTCAAATAAAAACTCTACATCAGCTTTGAAGAGTTTTATTTTTTCTTCTTAAAACTCCAAAATGCAACTCTGCATATCTACACTATAATGGAGCAAAGTGTTTATTCTCTCCTAGACGAAGTGTCAACGGTCCACGAAACTCTGGATCGCTATACTTTTTGCTCACGAGCGAAAATATACATACTTGCTCATTATTGCCTGTTACTGTATGACTTCTTCAATAAAATGCTGTGACAACATATTCGGTGTCTCCGCATGACTATCTTTAATGAAAACCCCATAAAAGCAACTCAGGAATCAACACCTCATTCGGGAAAAAAGTGGCACACGAAGAAGGAACAAAATCACTACTGCAGATCTCTGAACCGCAAAGGACAACAAAATAACGTGACCACCACCACCACCACCACCACCTTTTCCACCCGTCCATGGGATGGGTATATTCGTATTATGTGACTACTCCGTACCTGTGTGACTGAAAAGCGACGACATAATATCCATCCAGCACAGATCGATAGTGAGCAAGAACTCTGAGAACGATTTCCTGCATATCCTGTCGCATCGCCCGAGCGACCAGTCCTCGGCTTTCCTGAACGTGTTTCATCACCTCTTCTAGAGGAACAAAGCCGTTGCCAGTTGATTGGTCAAACACAACAATAAAAACAGGTGTTGTATTTTTGCACAAGTGCCTCCCCAATCTTTGATTTGGTGGAAAGTTGAACAGCTGCTTTTGAAGATAGCAGAAGAGAAATCACATAATTATTCACATGAAGAGCTTTTTTGATTCTTGTGATCCAAATAAAATTAACAGATATAATGTTTGACTGCTCTCAAAATAAAGTGATAATTTGCTTCAAATGCACTTCCAGAAACTTTCAACCAAAGAAAGAAAATAAAGGGAAAGATCTAGTGAAAAAGTGGCATTGCTTTCATGATTCAAATTCATATTATTCATTCATAGTGCTTGTAACATGCCACATATTGATTACTCCCGGGACCCTTCTTGGTGAGAGATATGTTATGTGCAATGGTACATACATTTAGCCAGCAATCCGTACTACTATGACCGATCTGAGTTTCTACATGTAAAGAAAAATCAACAACAAATAAACAAAAAAACCCCATATTAAACAGAAATACCAGCAGTCATTTTAAAAATAAAACATTGCAACAAAAATGGCCCAGAGGAGAAGGGCAGCAATCAATCATAAAGTAGGTAGCTATTATGTTTTTATTTTAAATATACATGTTTAGATAGGTGGTTTTGTATGATGCAAATAGTAATAGTAATAGTCAGTGTTGATCGTACAAAAGCATTTTTCACCCACTTATCTTCACCCCCTCTCATACATCCTACTCAATAAAACACTGCCAGTCCAACGGAGTTCAGGGGAGTCAAAATGGTGATCCTCAAGCAGTCTGAACAATATTCTGCACCAGCTTCTCCAACAGACCGCATCCTTCAACAGATTTTGCAAAGTCCTTCAACAAGCTGATTATGCACAGATTCATCCCATTTTGTCTTCAAATATCCCACCCTTCTTCCTGCCCATAGTACACTGAATCCTGTGGTGAAGCAGATGCTTTGAAACAACTTCCTCTCTCCCTTCCTGGAAGGCAAATCCAACAGAAAGCAATATCAGTGCTTTCCAAAAAGTCTGCAGCAAGTGTGTGTCCACTCTCAAGAGAACCAGAAAACAACATCTGTCTCACCTCAAGAATGAACTTTCAAACTTGTCTCCCTCCTCTAAAACCTGGTGACAAGTTTGTCTCTGGAGTATGTTACCTTTCCATCCCTTCCCTCTCTTCAAATGGCACCATAGCCGGCTCTGCTTGTGAGAAGGCTGAATGCCTCAATTCTGTGTTCACTTCCAAATCATGTGTCTCTTCTCCCTTACTCTTCTAATATCATCAGATTCGTGATAAGCCTGATTATTAAGCCACTCCCATTCTTCCCCCATCATAAGCAACTGCTCCTGGACTCTTTTGCACCTGAGAAGGTGGAGAAGGTTCTTTCAACCTGAACATCCGACTCTGCAACTGGACTGGACGACATCAGCCCACGTATCCTAAATTCCTGCTCTACTGCTCTTTCACATCGTCTCTCTGCCTTTTTCACCCTATAATTTGCCTCTTCCATTTTCTTGTAAATCAACCAACATCACTGCATTACGTAAAAAGGTGCAAAACAGATCCTCTTAACTTCAGACCTATCAGCTTATTTCCAATCATCAGCAAGGTCATGGAATCCATCATTGCAGTTGATATGAAATCTTTCTTTTTCTCCAACAACCTCATCTCAGATCACCAATTTGGTTTCAGACCGGGTCACTCCACCTTGGACATGCTGCTTCTATTCACCCAACAATGCATGGATGCCCTCAATGTTAGACATGACTTCAGGGAAGTCTCTCTGTACATATCTCATGCTTTTGATACAGTCTGGCATCCTGCCCTGCTCTCCAAACTATCTGCCTATGGCATCCAACGCAAACTACACATATGGCTCACTGACTTCCTCTCCTCTCGTAGCCAACGTGTCACACTTAACAGAATCCTTTCCTTGGAATATGTTTTTCAATCCTGACAAATCTCACAACCTCACTATTTTTCTCCAAAAGGACCATCTGGCAATCGCCCCCACCACCCTCCATCTCTCTACTTTCCTAATCCACTCAAGGAGGTTCAGTCGGTCGAGTTTGTGGGTCTCACAATCAGCCACGATCCTTCTTTATCGACAAGGTCAGCAGCTCTATCGTTCAGTTTTGTAGCACCCAGATGTGAATTATACCACAAAATACAAATTCTGCTACAAAATACAAGTATAAATTTCCTTCTCTGCAGTCGTATTTTTGTATATTCAACCCTTAAAATGGAACGATATTTTGTGTTCAAGACCGAAAAAGGACAGCACCGTCTCATCACAGGAACAATTTTTTTTTAAAACCTGCTATATATATATATATATATATATATATATATATATATATATATATATATATATATATATATATATATATATATATATATATATATATATATATATATATATATATATATATATATATATATATATATATATATATATATATATATATATATATATATATACACAAAATATGGAGTGGTTTTGATATAAAACAATACCCTCAGTTCCTGGGACAAGCTGTTTGGTCAGTGACGGCAAAGCACTTTTTATTGCAATGGAAAACTTCCCGAGGCAGAGATATTGGCAATTATGCAGCCAGATTTACCCAAACGTTGGACACAGATTACAAACATATTCTGGGCCCTGCTTGTGTCAGGTCAGGTCAGGTATGGGAGCATGCACCAGAGCAGGGTGTCGCTGCATCCACTTTCTGCCGGTACTCCAGGGGCCTCCGTCTGGACATCCCCATCTCCATGAGATGCTGATCAACCTGCTGCATCCACGAGGCACGTGGTCGGCCCATTGGCCTCCTCCACTCACGAGGCTCCCTCACTGAGAGAATTTGGTGAGCAGGATCAGCATTAGGAAAACGAGCCATGTGTCCATACAACTGCAGCTGATGCTCATGGACTCTGCAGGTAACAAATCTCATTTGAGTCTCCCTCAGCGACCGCTCATGGGACACAACGTCTGACCTGCGAGAGCCAAGGATTCTCCGAAGAGACCTGGTACCAAAGGAATCAAGTCTTCATCTCAGATCCCTGGTCAGAGTCTAAGTCTCATATCTGTAGAGCAAGGGTGGAAGCACCAAGGACCTGAACTCGAACTTTCGTCCTCCTGCACAGGTACTAACAGCACCACATCCCATGATGCAGTGAATCCACGACTCCCCACACCCGACCCAGACGTCTACTGACCTCTGGTTCAAAGCCAGCAGAGACATGAATATCACTGCCAAGGTAAGTGAATCTCTCCGTGACCTCAACATCCTCACCACAAACAGGTATAGACAAGATAGCAGCATCCAAGATGTCATTGAAAGCCTGGATCTTAGTTTTGATCCAGGAAACCCAAAATCCCAGTGGCTCTGACTCCTCAATCAGCACCTCAAGGGCCCCCAAAAGGATATCCAGAGTCTCTGCAAAGATGACTGCATCATCTGCAAAATCAAGGTCAGAGATCTTGACATTCTCAAATGATGCACCGCAGCTTGATATCTCTGACATCTTCCCCAGAATCCAGTCCCGACAAGCACTGAAAAGTGTGGGGGCAAGTGCACACCCCTGACAAACTCCGGTAACAACTGGAAATAAGTCAGAGATGGTACCACCACACCTCACAGCACTCTCAGGACAAGAGTAGAGTTCAGAAATCACATTGATCAGTTTTGGTGGCACCCCACGAAGACCGAGAATCCTCCAGAGGGCATCCGGATTCATAGAATCAAATGCTTTGTGGAGATCAACATAGGCTGCAAGCAGCCCCTGCCGAAACTCTCGTCTGCGTTTGGTGAGGAACCGAAGAGCAAGGATACGCTCAATCATTGACCTCTTTGGTGTGAAGCCTGATTGCTCTGGGTGTTGGTGCTCAAGCAGATGGTGGCAAACCCTATCAAGACTTATCCGAGCAAAGATGTTGCCAGGCACTGAGAGCAGCGTCACCCCTCGGTAGTTGTTGCAGTCTTGGCGTTCACCCTTCCCTTTCCAGAGAGGGCCGGACAAGGCATCTCTTCCAGTCAGTTGGGATGATGCCTGTGTTCCAGACAGAACACAGGTCTGAATGTAATGAAATGAGTGCAGCATTTCCACCAGCATTGAGAAGTTCAGTGGGGATGCCACAAATCCTTTGAGCTTTAGCACCATTTAAACCGGTTCACCACAGCCTGTGTTTCCACAAACAAAGGTGGATCACAGTTTATTGGAGGGTCAGCAATAGGGAGAGCAACACCCATGACATCCAACTCAACCAGCTGGTGGATGAGCCTGGCACAGCCGCTCAAAGTAACCGGGCCAGCGGGCCTTCACTTCGGACTCCTCTGTCAAGAGCCCAGCACCCTCTGCTCTCACTGCAGTACACCGAGGGATGGGCTTGGAGGAACGCAATGCATGAATTCCCCTGTAAGCAGGACGAGAATCACGTGACCACAGGTGATGCTCTACCCGCTCACAGATGCCTTGAACATAGGCCTCCTTTGTACACCTTTAGCGCACGTACAGTTTTATGCCACAACTCCCTAAACAGCTCAGCTTTGCCATCAAGCGTGGCCCTGTGACTTTGGTCAATGGTATCCAGTGTCCCTTGAGAGACAAAATTCTTCTTTACTCTACGGTGAGTTCCAAGACATCCACCGGCAACATCAAGGAAGGTGATCTTGAAGGCACTCCACAACTCTTCAGGATTCGCCAAAGCACCCAGACCCCCCAAATCCCCACTCAGTCTGTTCGCAAACTCCTCAGCTACCCTCTTATCCTTGAATTTGCTAACATCCAGCTTCGGCTGGGATGGTACCATTCTCCTGGATTTAAGCTGAAACTTCAGAGTTGCGACCACAAGCCTGTTGTCGGTATTGAGGAACTGAGCACTCTAGTTGACCCTGCAGTTCTGAATCATCCTCCAGCGACCATCAACGAGCACATGGTCAATCTCCTATGCCACACCACCAGCATTGGAATACCAGGTCCAGCGATGAGCCAATGGGCACTGAAACCATGAACCAGCCACCCTAAGTCGATGACTTCTTACAAAGTCAAGGAACTTGGTGCTATTCCGGTTCACAGTTCCAGACGCATGGGGACCAACACACGTCTCATAACCATCCCTATCAGTTCCATTTGACGCATTGAAATTCCCCAAGACGAGAAGAGTATCTCACCTGGGGCACTGATCAACCACAGACTCGAGCGTGGCATAGAATGCGTCCTTCACGGTGAGATCACTCGCCTCATTCGGAGCATACACAAAGACTAGGGAAACGAAACCCAAGGAGTGACGAATCCTTCGTCTCATAATACACTCGTTGACCGGTGTTACCTCAATTATCATTGTAGTCAGCTTATTGGACACAGCTACAGCAACGCTTTGGGCACGGTAACCATCAGAGCTACCAGACCAATAGTAGGTGTGATCACCCACCATGATCTCGCCACTATCCGGTCTCTGATCCTCAGAGAGTGCTGCAATACCGATGTTCAAACGCTTGACCTCAGATGATAACAGAGACAGGTGATCATCCTCTCTTCGGGATAGGACATTCCAGGCACCCACCCGAAGGGACCGCCTCAAGTTAACCCAAGGACACGACACCTCAGCACCACCCTGACACACACTCCTGCGATCTGACCCAGGAAGGTTACCCTGTAGTTTTCCTTCCATCATCAAAGAGTGGGGGTCCCGAAGGCTTTGCCCCAATCCCATCATCTGGTGAGCTGCTCTGCGGTGGGCAGCTGCACAGGAGGTATTTCTATGGAGTGGGTTTTCAGATTTCTTTGCATTATTGTGTTTTGTGGTGTCCGGAGAGCAAATATTGCCACAAACCTCCTAAAAATAGTAACCCAACTGCATGAGGACATCCGCAGACACAGTTGGGCACTAGATATGGATGGGCACCTTTGCACCGCAGACACAGTTGGGCTCCTTTGACAGGTTTTGTTTTTAATCCTGCTGGGTGTCCATATCATACACCCTCCTCACCAGGAAACCTGGTGGGGGAGACGGTTTAGTCGCTGACAACCTGACCATGAAACAGATTAGTACAGGTTTACATGGTACCTGTTGCAAGTCACAGATCTAATCTGGCTTGACCTGCTTATGTCACTCACTATTTGCTGTACTACCTCACATCTGCAGTGCAATGCTATCATACTACTTCCACCATTAATTGGTAATTCACAAATAATAACATCTGTACTGTGTCAAAAATAATATGAGGTCATAGCCCTGATTCCTCATGTTTTTCAAATAAACAGTTTAAGTTGAGTCAATTCGTCAAAGCTGGTGAGTTAGTCAGATGGATGAGCTTTTTGTTGGCTGAGTTGGCAATTGTTCATTTCATTCAAAGGAATTCTTTGTTTCATCTGGTAGTTGTTAAATACATTCAGTGCTTTTTTTATTACAGATGTACCACATGACTGTGGATATCAGTCATTGCTATGGCAAGTTCACAGATGCACAGAAGGTGAAAGAGCTCTGAAAAGATGTGCTGCCTCTGACTCGTCTGCAATGGCTAAGCCAGGTCTTTCCACAAGTGGGCAGACAACTGCGGTCATAAGTGTCAGTTGCCCCTCCGACAAAGAGAGCAAAAAATACATGTGCTCCCAAGCACGTGCATCATCTGCAAGAAGCTTTGGAAAACAATCAAGATTGTTGGGCAATTGCAAGATGAGAAGCTGATGCAAGCAGAAATTGTCAATGCAGGTTTGTAAACTTTCATTGGTTTGGCCCAAGTGTATGAAACGTAATGATGTAATGCTCTGAGCTATCTCATGTGTCACGCACGATGCTTACACAAATGTAGTTCAAAGATGCAATACTGTGTGTCCTTGTTCACATGAATGCAATTTTAGCCTTCACTTTCCATCGTATGATGTGGAATGAAATGGCTGTTCAAGAGCCCAATCTCCCCTCTCTCTGTTAAAACATGCATGTATAACTTTCAGGGTTGTTACGCAAAGCAGCCATATTGAAAACGGATGAGCACATCCTGTGGGAGATCAGAGGCCACAATGGTGTGGCCATTGAAGTAAAGTATCACAGCATGTGCTAAACAGCTTAAACTAGCTTTCTGAGGAGAGACTGGCCTGACGAACTGCAAGTTGATGACAACCCATTCATCCTGTTTGGTTGAGTGGTATTTTATGTTTGAAATGATATCATTACATAACTTTCCGTGAGAGATTGAAGCACACCTCCAGGTAGTAGGTTGTAGACAGCAACCGCTCCAGGGTAGTACTTCGGACAAAGTTTTGCTCCACCAACTCATTTGAGGGAGTCGTTTGAACACTTCACCTGTGAACTGTATGGTGAGAAGTGTTTGTCCATCGACCAAGCTCTGTATCGCTTGTTCTGCCTCGGGTCAAATTAAGAGTTCAAACTGCCCCCAACTAGTAATGCTCTGTGGCAGCATAGTCAGCGGTCTAATTAATTATCAAGTGACAGTGCACCGTTTGTCGGGCCTTACTACAGAGAATCGACGCACCCAGCAGAGATGCCAACTTTTGGAAATCAGAATTAGGGAGGATTTGCAACCGACACCAAATAATGTGCGCGAAGCGCACATCTCGAGCGCGGAGCGCTCGACCCTTGCGGCGGGGTCCAGGGCCCGCCTTAGGGCCCTGGAAGCTCTAGGGTTCTAGACGCTCTCTAGTGCCCTCTGAGCCCTATTTTGGAGCATTTAACATGTTAAGAATTCCCACTTTTTGAACAAAAAAAGGGGAAAATTGTGCACTTTTTAATGTTACATGTATGTTAATATTAGTAAGTTAGGGGACAATCAAAGATTAACAAAAAGCACAAAAGAAGCAATATTTTTCTTACCTTACTGGCTGGTACTACTGCTGCTTGCTTTTTCCATGGCAGCTTTGCTGAGTGACAGCTGTGTGGCTCTTTTAGCCCTTCTGATTATGTCTTTGCTGTATTCTCTCTGGTAGCAAGGGGTGCTATGAGCTAGTTTTTCAATTAAGAGAGCTTCCAGGGTTTTGACACTCAAATTGGGACGAAATTCAGTATGATTCTTCCGTACAAGACTGAGTGCCCGCTCACATGATGCGTTCGAATGAGGAATGACCAAGATTCCCTTCATCACTTTGCTCAAATTAGGATACTTCTTGGCACCAGTGCAGGGATCTGTGAGCTGTGAAATCCGATGCCACTGCTCATCCACTCTCACTGTCTCAGTAGCAATTGTAGCTATGGAGGCGTCTGCCTGGTAGTGAGCGAATTCACTCTCAATACTGTCTATGTCACTATCACCGCCACTGAACAGACAGGGGAATTTCTTGATGAAAAACTCCACACAGTCAAACCCCACTTCTTGGTGTAGCTTAACATCCAGCACCTGAGCATGCTTGGCTAATTCATCATCTAGCGGCCAGGTTTTGAAGATGTAATTGCAGGCTTTCACATAATATGAGCGAACTGCACTGAAGAAACCTTGGATGTCTGACTCACTCAGAGTGAAGGTGGATTTCTTGAGACTCCTTTGTTCCCTTATATACAGTTTGGCATCGTTCCCAATCATGAGGTCCTCATCATTCTTCTGATGATTTCTGTCAGAGAAGGGTACATTTACCAGAGCAACCGATGACACCGATGGTTTCAAAAACCGTACGAAGATATCTTTCAGAAGACCATTCAATTCTCCGTGCAGGAGATGAATACAGGGTTCGGCTCTCTTTGGAGCAGAAGATTCCCCTTCTCAAAAAGCTTGTTAGCATATCGAAGGAAGAAACAATAGAGTTTTGTTTGTGGAGACAAGAACATCCTGTTGACACGTTTTTCTCTAGATTCCTGCACAGTGTTTGAGGAAGATGCGCTTTTAGTTGTAGAACTCGTAGTACACTTAGCCGCAGGGCGATCACACTTGCGTTTACTGCCAGCAGAAGAGGTCAGACTCGTAGTACCAGATCCAATTTTACGTTTGAGGAGAGAGCTTGAGGTAGGTGCAGCCAAGGAAGAAGACCTCTGATTCGAAGGTTTTGCTGAGCTTCTATCAAGTGATTTGGCAAAAGCAGAACTTAACTTGGGTCCTTCTTTGCCTGTAGATGGGACTATCACAGTCTTTCTCGACTCTGAAGGGATCTGCTTCGTAGATGAACGTGATGAAGGGCTGGTGATGCTACCTGCTCTCAGCATTGGTTTTGGTGCTGTCCCTGCTGTCTTCTTCGCAGCAGATACTGCAGTGGTAGTGGTGAATGCTGCTCCACTAGTGCTTGATCCTGCAGTGCCAGTACTGGCAGTAGATACAGTGCCGTCCTTCTTGCTCGTTGTTAGAGTCTTGGCTACAGTTGGTTGCATTTTTCTTCGTACTTCTTCTTTGAAGAAGAGGCGAAGTGGCTCCCACTGTTCAATCAGCCTGTCTAGGCACTGACCAAGGGACAGCCACCTTGTTGCGACATGCTTCAGAATCTTGTGTGTCGGGGCATCACAGAGTTCTTGCAGTGCTTTCACTCCTTTGACGCGTTTACTACTTTTGTCCAAGTAGTAGTAAATATCGATGAGAAAGTCATCTAATTCAATGGGTAAGGCCTGAGCCACCTTCTTGGCCGTATTGTGATCATATGGCAAGGGCATCCCATGATGTAGCACTCTGGATTTTGTTTGTGGATATAAGCAGCGACTCCTTTGTGCTTGCCCACCATGACAGAGGCATTATCAGCACAAAAGGAAACACAATTTCCCCACGGAATTTTCCTGTCACTGAACTCATGATCAAGCAGTTTGAAAATGTTTTCTCCAGTGGAATCTTGTTTGCACGCAGGCAAACTTAGCAAACCTTGCTTCACAATCCCAGCACTGTTGTCATAGTACGAAATCAGGACAGGATATAGCTGGGCCTCACCACTGTCATTGCTACCGTCTGTAGCTAGGCTAAATGGAGCTAGTCTAGCAATATCGGCAATAGATGAAGCAGTAACATTTGACAACTCACCAATTATTGCTGAAGTTTTTGTTCTTGCACATCCATACTTTGAAGCAACTTTTGAATCTGGAAACATCTTTTGAAATAGAGGTCCAGCATGATCTGAGACTGATATGGGCAAGTTATGTTCCACAATAAATCCACTAAAGAGAAGTTCCGCTCGGGTAACATCCTCTTCCTCGCTTGTCCCTTGTTTGGTGAAATAATTCAGAAGTGTACCGGTACTCGTGCTCGAAGATCTCTCCTTTGCAATGTCTGTGTGCCGTTTGCTTCCAACGTGCTTCCGAATATCATCGCGACCTCCGTGCTCAACTGAAATATCAACGCTGCATACTGTACAATACGCATGATGAATTCCTCTTTCAGACTTTCGAATACACAGGTATTGGAGACTGTATTCGGTCTTGTACTTCTGAGACCATTTCTTGGTCTTCGTAAGCTTCTTTTCTGCCATTTCGTAATCAACATCGAGGGCTTGAAGCATCGGTAACTTCGAAGTCGATGTTCCACAGCTGCAGCGCGACTCGTAGAACTCTAGCGGCTGTTAAACACCGCACGGTGGTCGCGACCGCCGGGCTGGTACGGGGCTCAGCTGCATGCAGTGAGCGTTCGCATGCATATACACTGTGCATACATACCGCATGCACTGTATTGCACACATACCGCATGCACTAAATCTCAGTGCATGATCGCATAAGCGAGATCCAGACCCAATGTTTCGCTGCTCCTCATTTGAATTTGCAATTTTTTACGTACAATTTGGTAGCAGCGAACGTTATGGAGTTACCACATGCTATACGTAGCAGACGATGCTTTTCATTCAATTCTCATACTAGTACATTCTGATTAGTGAACAGTGCAAAAATATCAAAATTTCGGGAGGATAAGGATAGTGATCGTAAGGGCGGGAGTTTGGGTGAATTTTCGGAAGCCTCCCGATGAAATCGGGAGGGTTGGCATCTGTGCACCCAGTCCTCAAGGCCATGAATGGAAGGTGGAAGAAACTACACTCAATCTGATTTGGATGACGAAAGATCCCATCCCCCAAACAGATTCACATTGTGCATTGTAAATGTGTGAAAATAGGGTGCAAAAAAGTGAAAATAGGGTGCAAAAAAGTGAAAATAGGGTGCAATAGGCATCCCATGCACTGATCTTTGTAACTGTAGAGATTGCAGTCACATGGACAAGTCTGTACCTTTGCTAAACAAATTGTCTGACATTCTAAATTAGACAATCAGTCTTAATACTGTACTTTTGTCCATTTGCATTCGATTTTTTTCCAGTTCTCCCTCTTTAGGAATGGAATGATTTAAGTTTAATAAACAGAGCAACTGTTTCAATAAAGTTTAGTTATGGTTTGAGTAAAGTTTACTTCGCAGCTGAGCAAGAAACTTTCAGAAACCTGAGTGTGTGCATTGTTTTTTTAACTGTCAATTCTTTCTCACTGGATAATCATTTTTATTCTTGTGCAAATTTAAAGTTTACCTTGTTACTCTCTCTCAGTACATAATTTTCATGCATTTCAATATTTATAATTACAGAAACAACCAGGAAGAATCCACAATTAATCTGTGTGTGTGGTGAAATTCCCTTTAAGGGCACATCAATTAAAGGTTAATCATATTTGTTTGGTATGGAATATCGCTTGTAAACTAAAGTAAAGTAAAGGGGCTGTCACACCTTAACGATTTAGCCAGCGTATGCCGATTTATGAAATTTTTTTCTAAAATGCTGGCACACATCGAATACGTTATGGGTAAGTTGTGTATACGTTAAGAGCACGCTGAAAAACACTGCCATACGTCGTAGTACGCTGGCTTTAATCGTACTTTGCGGTTGTCCGCAAATTTTAGCATGCTTGAAATTTTACGACGTATGCTGGCGTATGGCTCACACGTTCCGCATGCGCTGGGAATAAGTTGTAGGCACGTTATGCGATCGTTGACACACGTTACTTGTAAGTTACTCATAAGTCGAAACATGTCGAGGTAATGATTAGCATACCCGAAACTTATTTATAACCTATGAGTAACGTGTTGTAGGCACGTTATACGATCGTTGACACATGTCGAGGCACGTTATGCGATCGTTGGCACACGTCAACACACGTTACTTGTAAGTTACTCATAAGTCGAAACACGTTGAGTTAATGCTTAGCATACCCAAAACTTATTTCTAACCTGAGTAACGTGCTTTGAATCTATGAGTAACGTACCCCCAATGCATATTGACGTATTTGATTGACGTCTTCCGGACGACCACATAACTTACTGAACGCGTTTCAAATTTACAGCTACCGTATAATGGCGTATTGGTAGCGTTTAAAAAAAACAAAAAAACAACAACACCAACTTCCGATATTTCGTCACGTGCTGTTACGTCACGTCCGATTGCCTCTTCAGTTTGCTCGTCTTATTCTTAGTTCCTCCTCTGTGAATATTTTCTGTTTGAGGATATTGTTACGTCGACGTCGAAACTTGTAAGCAAATGTCCGAATATATTTTAAAATTCGTGATGGACTAAAAAAAAACAAAAAAAAAACAACAACACCAACTTCCGATATTTCGTCACGTGTTGTTACGTCACGTCCGATTGACTCTTCAGTTTGCTCGTCTTATTCTTAGTCCCTCCTCTGTGAATATTTTCTGTTTGAGGATATTGTCACGTCGACGTTGAAACTCAAAAGCAAATGTCCGAATATATTTTAAAATTTGTGATAGACTTTAAAAAAAAAAAAAAAAACCAACAACAACAACAACAACTTCAGATATTTCGTCACGTGCCTTCACGGAGCCAAGGAGAAAAAAAGAAAATGTGCCTTGACGGAGAAAATAAGTTCCGGGTATGCTAAACATTACCTCGACGTGTTTCGACTTATGAGTAACTTACAAGGAACTTGTGTCGACGTGTGTCAACGATCGCATATTGTGCCTACAACTTATTCCCAGCGTAGCGGAACGTGTGAGCCATACGGCGAGTACGTCGTAAAATTTTCAGCATGCTTGAAATTTCACGACGTACAAGGCGTATTACGACGTATGGCAGTGTTTTTCAGCGTGCTCTTAACGTATACACAACTTACCCATAACGTATTCGACGTGTGCCAGCGTTTCAGACAAATTTTTCAGAGGTCGGCATACGCTGGCTAAATCGTCAAGGTGTGACTGCGATGTTGACACTTCCAATTCTCAGGCGGTTATGATTTAAATCGGCGTGCGGCAGCTTTTTAATAGGCTACGCCACGTGATCATCGGCGATACGTGCAGCGCGCTTTGCATACGTTAGACTATCGTTGGGCAGAGGTTGTGAACGCTGACAACACGTGAATCATTCGTTGGTCTAAGATATATATATATATATATATATATATATATATATATATATATATATATATATATATATATATACATGATTAAAACGTTCTGTGTACGTTACTAATACATTATGCATACGTCCAACTCGTTATGAATACGTCCAAAACTTTAAAAAAACGTCAAAATTTCAGCGTACGCCAACGTTTTACATACATTTTTATACGTTGCCATTGCTGGCTAAAACGTCAAGGTGTGACAGGGCCCTTAAGATTGGTATTCAGTACATCATTTTCATTAAGAAATGCTCATTATAATTTAATTCCATAGCAGGTGCCACAAGATTTGATTTCTAAGCATCTTTTGGTGAATGGCCCCGTAGCCATCTTGAGCAAACCACATTTCAAAGTTGGCCTCCAAAGCCAACCGCTGACTCGGCATCTTCCATCATACAAAGCCCTTCCTTGGCATACCTGAATTCCTATCGACCTACAAAGGCCTCCATCCACAATTTCAGAGTAATGCTCTCCCCTCTGGGCTGGCTCAGCTGCTTCACATCTTGCTCAGCTTGATGCTGTGGAAATCAAGTCCTTCAAGATCATTGGAATCTCTCATGATGAAGCTGAGTCGATGGGCCAATCACTTCACCATTGCAGACAGGTCAGTGGTCTGTTTTCTCCCACCTCGTTTCTGGTCTAGCACCTTCTGTTCTTTCTGTGCTTTAACCGCCACAGGTTTCTGCAGGGATCATAACCACCATCAATCCTCTTTTGGTGAAACTACCTCAATCCAAGATCATTGTCCAGCTCCACTCATTTGTTCCTCTTTTTTCCCACCTATGCAATCAACTTTAACATCCTCTTCAATCTCATCCTGCCCTCCAGGTCGTTAAGACAGTTGTTCACTGCCAGCTCAAATCATTCCCAATCCAAAATCATGATCTTTTCTCCCTTCTTTAACCCCACCCAAATCTGTCCTATTTCTCCAGTTTTTCCTCCTTGGAGTTTCCTTCTCCATGCATGTGTGTTTTGCATCCTGTTTTGTCTGTTACGTCATGATCTGTTCAGTGTGCTAACTCTTTCACGAGCCTCGATTATGTATGTATGTATGTATGTATGTCTGTACATATTGTTGTGGCTTCTCACCACTCCGGCGTGCGAGCAACCGCTTTTAGCTAATCGCGGCCGCGCGCCCACCGGACGTGGCAAACCGAGTCGCAGCTTTCGGATCAACGCCGAAATCCAGCTACGGGTGTGTTTTTAATCACAACGTAAATCAGCCAACTATTCTGTCCACGTGCGACAGGGTCCGATCGCCGAATTGTCGATTTACCTAAGTATGCGCACATACAGAAATGCCGGGGATTTACACTTCAACGGGACCCGCTTGGAAACGAGCCGCTTCAGCAGCTCGCTCCGTTTGCGATTTGCCGAGCGGTGTATATCGCCAAGTCCCGCCGGATCCAATTACTTTATCGGCTATTTAAAAGTCAGCTAATATCCCGAATGCAATACGCAGCTCAATTGGGGGAAAGGACGCAACGAACAGGTGAACATTCACACAATGACATTTATTTGTACACATGTAAGCAGTCATACACGTATGCAATCATGTAGTCAATAAAGCAATGCAGGAACGAGCAAGACAAAGAACTACAACCGTTCCATTATTATGTACACAATCACTTAACAGTTCATTACTTGACGAACAAGGCGCCACGACATGCATACAAAGAAAAATCCCAGGAAAGGAAAGGGCAGAACTGGACCTCGTGTGCCTTTAATAGTTCACGGAGCTGTGGAGACCACAGGAGCTCCGAGAGGCCGTGCTGGTTACCTGCCACCTTCGTGGTGACTCGCTGGTAGACCCACGACATTTCGTTGACACGGCAGTTGGCGCTGCGCGACTTGCTTGGCCCAGGCCCCACAGTGTGGCCTGGTGGTTCGGCCTAGCCGATAACGCCTCAGAGGAACGAACGGGCATTTGCCCTTTTGAGAGTTGATGCTCTTTTAAGAGCCCGCCCATTCCTCAGCGTTGGCTCGAACCGTTCTGTCGCCGGCTGGCGACCTCTCTCCGGCTTTCTCCACCGACCCGTGGTTCTGCGCGGCACGGCAGGCTGGCTGTGCTTCGAGCTCCGACTGCCCTCCACTGGACTCAAATCTTAGCGGACTGCTGGCTTCCTCGGACTTGACGCCAGCTCGACTCCAGACTTCCACTCTAGGCAGCTCCCCGACAGACTGCCTGCTTGGCGTTCAGTGCGCCTTTATATGGGGTCCGTGGGTGAGGTCTGATCTTTCACCTCTCACCCTTCACTGGCTCCGCCCCTTTTGATCTTTTGATCCGATTTCGTCGCGAAGCTCGGACATGCGCGGATGTGGGTGAAATCATCAACCACGCGGACGTTGCAGGAATCATCAGCCGTGGAAAGCGGACGTTGTGGAAATCATCAGCCCCCGCGTCTGTCGGCGGAGATACCGTTCATCCGTGGGATTCGCCGTGGCTGGCGAAAAGATGGCGGCGTAACGGAGATGAAGGTGAGGCGATGTTGTGGTTGCTTTGTGGTGGGGATGGCGTGGTTGTTGAGAGGCTGTTGTGGTTGTTGAAGTAGTGCTTGTGGTTGTTGAAGTAGTGGTTGTTCCCAAATAAAGATAGGTAAAGAATAATGGCTGACTCAAAGATCACAGCCCGGTTACACGAATAATTTCCTTGAGACATCGGTGGGGAAATCTAATCTGAACATACACTTATCGACATAACTGATCTCTGGGAAGCCTGAATGGTGTTCTGTGAATTTCCACAACCATAACAATTGACTCCTCCCCAAAAAATTGACTCGTCTGGTCTGGTCGGTTTGGCAGTGATCGGGTTCGAGGTGCCGGAGATCGACTCGTTTGGTCTGGTCGGTTTGGGAGTGATCGGGTTTGAGGTGCCTGAGATCAACTCGTCTGGTCTGGTCGGTTTGGCAGTGATTGGGTTTGAGGTGCTGGAGATCGACTCATCTGGTCTGGTCGGTTTGGCAGTGATTGGGTTTGAGGTGCTGGAGATCGACTCGTCTGGTCTGGTCGGTTTGGCAGTGATTGGGTTTGAGGTGCTGGAGATCGACTCGTCTGGTCTGGTCGGTTTTGAGGTGCTGGGTACGAGCAGTGCTCGTCCAACGGAGGCAAACCTTTTTCCTTCCCGAAGCATATATCGAGCACCTTAACCTTCTCGTGGAGCGTCAGGACCTTCTTCTGGCGCTTCGGTTCCTTGCCAGAAGCCTTAGAAGGTGCAGGGCGTTTGGACGGCATCGTGGGGCTTGGAGAAAAAACGTAGAAAATATTCGAAGTTCACAAGCGAAACTTTGTCTCGTGCATTGTGTGACTGGTCGAGCGCCACGCGTTATAATTTATTGCTTAAATAATTTATATTTTATATATTATTACTGCAATATACCGGGGGAATACGCATAAAAATTAGTTAGGTTCCAAGGGAAAACCCGCGATGAACCGGGGGCGTGATAGGTGAACCGCGATATAGCGGGGGAGACTGTATATATACTGTATATATGTATATATTGTTGTGGTTGAGGGGTATATGGAGGAATTTTAGAGCAAAGGTAGGATTTATTGTGCAGCATGGTGGATGGACGAGCAGGAAACATCTCAATGTCAATTAAGTAGGGAAAACGGTCAGCTTAAGATTGTTACATGTCACAGCACGGGGGGGGGGGGGGTGGGCTTCAGATTAATTTCTCTCAGTATGTGATTGCCCCCTGTGACCTTTTCCTATGCTTTTGCATTTACAAAACCAGCAATAAAACAATTACGTTCCTCTAACAACACCAGCAGAGCCGCACGTTCCAAGAAGGCAGAAACCCCAACTTCTCGGCTTCGTGCCAACAAGCCATGCCTGGAGGCTTATGATTGGTCGGTGGACGTCAGAAGGTTCGGAGAGAAGCGAATGAGGAGATGGCAGTTGGAAGAGAAGGGTATTACGGTTGCTTCTCCTCGACATGATGAAGGCTGCGTGATTCTTTGTGTTTGTGCTGTGTGAATTGAATTCGCCCACGTGCTAGAGCAAGACACAAGCCATTACTGTTTGGCTGAGTCAGGAAGTTGTACGTTTATGAGAGAAAGACAGAGAGAGAGCCAGGGAGAGCCAGGGAGAGCCAGGGAGAGCCAGGGAGAGACAGGGAGAGACAGGGAGAGACAGGGAGAGACAGGGAGAGCCAGGGAGAGACAGGGAGAGACAGGGAGAGACAGGGAGAGAGAGAGACAGAGAGAGAGAGAGAGACAGAGAGACAGGGAGAGAGAGAGAGACAGAGAGACAGAGAGACAGGGAGAGAGAGAGAGACAGGGAGAGACAGAGAGACAGGGAGAGAGAGAGAGACAGGGAGAGACAGAGAGACAGAGAGAGAGAGAGAGAGAGAGACAGAGAGACAGAGAGACAGAGAGACAGAGAGACAGAGAGACAGAGAGACAGGGAGAGAGAGAGACAGGGAGAGAGAGAGAGACAGAGAGACAGAGAGACAGAGAGACAGAGAGACAGAGAGACAGAGAGACAGAGAGACAGAGAGACAGAGAGACAGAGAGAGAGAGAGAGAGAGAGAGAGAGAGGAATAGGAGTACGCCTCTCAGCGAACTCGGTGTTGTCCCATTGTGTGTTCGAGGAGGAAGGTGGGCCATCATTGTGAGCGGACCTGGTGTTAAAAGAGGAGTGGGGTCAGCATATTCGTCCATGAGAATAAGCTGCACAGCGGTTGGTGTGAGCCCTGGTGTTGAATATCGCCTCACGAATTACCTCATGTACGTGACCGCAGAGAGCGGCTGGGCACAATTTTGGGTGCGGTTTCCCGTGCAGGACACCGCAGTTCGATCACTGAGCTTCTAGAAGACCATCACTGGACAAATCTAAGTGGCAGTATAAAGGGAGGAATTTCCTTTATTTTATCTTTCCCCTTGTCTGTATTTGAGATTGTGTGGAGGCGTCTCAAAATTAGCTCTAGTTTATCTCACGTTACATTACCTCATGCTTTGAATTATTTTTATCATTACGCTTTGATTTATTTCCAATATAAATATTTTATTTATCTTCATTAAACCCTGATTTACTAAAGTTGCTTGAGTCTGTCTATTCATTGTCGGTTCGAGTATAAATCCTCGTGCCTCTGTCCCGGTGAATGCCTCTGGTAAGTGCTTTGCCGTCTCCCATCCCGCGCATGCCATAATCTCTAAGGAACTCGGCTGTTCACCTCCAAGGGAAATCGTTTGGCTATCCGTCCAGGTCAGTATTAACACCCGACTACGACAATTGGGTCGGGGGAATTAGCTTCCTGAAAGTCCCTGTCGTGTCCATCTTGTTTACCCTGTGTACCCCACCCCATCCCTCTCCCTTCCACAGATCTCCTCATGTCTCTGTTCCACACTGTTTTTTTTCCTTCCCTCACCCACCACTCTTGTCTCCTGCTCCCCTTGTTGTATGTTCTGTGTGTTAGCTCTCATACGAGCCTCGATGGTGTAAAGCATGCAACACATTCCTATATTTGGGTGGTGCATAAGCAGCAGACCGCTGCCTCAATCACTCCCAAAAATAAAAATAACGTGGTTACGTACATGAAGCAAACACACGTGCTGCTTATGTGGATATATAATACATTGTGGTTATATAGTTTGGATAATTCCAATTTCACTCCCGCCCCTCACCCCAAAGGAAGAAAGTGACAAGATGGGTGAAATTTCTTTTTTCAAAACTTGATGGAATCAAACAAAACTTAAGCAAACACACCCTAAGCATGTCCTGAGTAATCCCTGAAAGTTTCAGTTTCCTTGGTGAAATCCTCTCAGAGTAGGGGATGAAACATACACCATACTTTTCTTTCATTATATAATCGATATTTCATTCTCCTATTTTTTTTTCTTGATATACAACGTCGAGGCTCGTATAAGAGCTAAAAATGCAACATTTGTTTCTTTTGAGCATCGTCTTCATTATTCATATTTTCACAACAGTCACACAGGTTCATTAATAGATCAGTATTCCAGGTGTGAGTCCGTCAAGTGTGATCGAAACCTTATATTAATTAACATAAAAATAAACCAATGTCACCCTGACCCGTATCTTGCCAAAAGGTGACCACGTGTGACTTATTCAAGGTCACACTGAGGTGAACAGAGCTGCTATCCACCAGGAGCGACTCCTTGAGGAACATCTGCCTACGAGAGATTCCGATGAGAATCGTTCTACAGAGTAACCATGAAAAATATGCGTTTGCCTCATAACGTCACCAAATGACGTCATAATGTCTCAAGCTTGACATATCTAGAAAGCACTCATCGAGGTGTTCAATTTGAGGTACTACACGATATGGTTCCTAAAACTTGAAAATTTGACCTTGGGGTCAAATATGTTTGACCTCAGGTGCTAACCATGAAGGTCAAGGTCAATCGCCACCAAAAATTAATCAGCTGAGCGCCAGACCATGAACTATATTCCCATGAAGTTTGAAGACGATCCGATCAAAATTACTCAAAAAATAAGGGTTTCGTCGACTCCCCTGATTTGCTCCCCTGATTTGCGACTTGACCTTGACCTTCAAAATTTTATGCGCTGAAAGGGACCTCTATAGGCCTCTGATATGCGAAGTTACAAAAATTTCCAATGATAACTGTGCTCTGCAGAATTTTTTATACGTGATTACAGACAAAAAAAAACAAAAAACATACAAGCTGACTAACATATCTTGCAAAAACTTCGTTTTGGCAAGATAATAAGACAAAGAAGCGACAATACCAGTGCAGCACCGTACCAAGCAAAATGTGACTTATTTGCCCGGGTCTCCTCCTCTCTACTCCATCACACAAACTTTCAAGAAAGCCTCTCTCAATAGAAATCGTTTTATAATGCTGGAATATTCCATTCTGAGAAGCCACGATAAATTACTCCAAAATTTGCGATTTTCCCACAGGCCTTAAAATCGAATTTCTCGCATTATACTTGACTCAACAATTACACCTCGTGTCTCATCTCTTGTCAAACATTACCAAAGCATAAATAAGGCAATTAATTCCTTGGTGAATCGTAGATATACCCCATAAACATCAATACACCACATAAAATCATAAATTTTAGAATTTATGACATCTAATAAGCCTAATCTCCAGCAGCAAGTTCTGAACTAGTCCAATAGTTTAAGCTCGAACAAAACTTTCTCATTACGAGAAGCCTAAACAAGGATATTCCAACACCAGTTTTTGTGGTTCAGAAATGGCTAGTTCTGGAAAGTAGAGATGTGACAAATTTGACCAAAACTAGTTCAGAAAATGGTGGAGAAAATGCCACAAAAGCAAATCAGGAACTGGTGATGAACTTACCAGACATGGCTTGTGCAGCATGTAAATATTGCAATTTTAATTTCTCCTTCTCTTCTTTACTTTGCCTCATTCTGCAAAAAATAAATAAGCAAATTACACAACTAATGAGACACTCAGTGGCTTAATGGTTGGAGCATCGGCTCTGAATCTGGGTGAATGGCGGTTCAAACCAAGGCCGAGTCATACCAAAGACTTCAAAAAGTATGTGCTGCTTCCTTGCTTGACACTCAGAAGTTATGGATAAAGCATGGACAAACAACCATTGGATGGAGATCCTCAATGCCAGACATGAGATCACAGCCATCCCCCTAGACATATCGCAAAAGCGAGACGCCAAATGTTGTGGGCCGGGGGTCGGTGGCGAGGACGACCGCAAGATGGAGCAGTTGGGCCGTCTCCCACCGAACACCGGAATGGAAAGGTCGTCATCCCGGATAGCTCCAGAGTCGACGGGTCGCTTAAAGGACCGTGGTCGCCAATATTTCAACGGCGTGAGGTAGGGTCCACTTGTCTAATGCCAATTTCCCTAAGTACTCACGCCGTCTAACTACCGGGGAAGCCACACCCTCGGCCGACTCTGTCCGAACCGAGTCACTGTTACCGACTCGGATCCGGCGTAACCGAGCGGAAGTTACCAAAGCCGCGCCGGACCAAATGAACACTTACGGCACAGACGGCCTCACTATTTCTCAAGCCCGCACCGTGCTGGGTCAATGGTAGAAACGACAGGCAACGAGCTGGTACATCTAACAGGGGTTTATTTATAATGGGGAGAGGGTGACAAAGAGCAGAGTTACCCGAATAAAAGAAATTATATGCAATTTATAATGAACACAGGCACTTAACAGTCTCTACTTACAGGACGGGTGCCACAGACACATACACACAAAATAAATGGGGCCGGTTGGCCTTTATTTGACCCTTCAGCTCGGGAGGGAAGGCGAGCTGAGGGTAAGAGTTCGGTCGGGCACCTTTCCGCCTCGTGCGGTCTGGTCGAGACGAGCTGGTTCGGGGGAGAGGGGGGGAACTCTAACCCACACCTTCGTCGCCGCACCAAGCACCAGGGACCAGGAATGACGCAACGGACGCCAGCCAGCACGAGAACGGATGAGACGAGACGAGCACTTGCGGGCAAGACGAGAACGCCAGCAGGCAAAGCGAGACAATCCCAGCAGGCAAAATGAGGGCCAACCAGGCGAAGAGGATTCTTCCTTTCGCCAGCCGGATCGCCCCCAACTATTACTCATTCCTCACGTGAGGTGGGAGGGGTCTGTCCTGAGGTAACTCACCTCCTCATTGGACGGGGGTGTGTCGGGGGGTGTGTTGGGGCGTCTCAGTGGCCCGCCCCCCGAAGAGGCTCTGTAGTTGTTTCTATTTTTGCATATGTACTGCCGAAGCAAGTACTGGTATTCTGGCGTCCCATTGGCTGGAGGAAACGCTCCATGCCCTTCTTCGGAGCGGAGCCTTGATCTGAGGCAATGGAGGCTCCGCCCATGCCTTCAGCCAAAAACACGTGGGCAATGGAGTGGGTGCGCGAAGGTTTGGTTGGGTGGCGGAATGAAGCAGGTGGTGTTGCTGTTGGATATAAAAAAAATAACAACAAAATAACTCGCAGCGCACATACACTTAATCACCCATTAAACATAGGGACGGGACCCCAACTATAAACACATACTTATCGAAATAACTGAACTTAGGGACTGCTGTCTGTTTGTGTGCAAATGGCTTCCAGATTCGTAACAGTATCGCGTGCGTTCGATATGGTCTGGCACCCTGCCCTGCTCATCAAACTCTCTTCCTATGGTATCCAAGGACATCTCCACTCATGGCTCGCAGACTTCCTTTCCCGTTGCAACAACGTGTGACCCTTAATGGAGTTCTCTCATCCCCTCTTTCTGTCCAGGCTGGAGTTCCTCAAGGACACGTTCTGGGCCCTGTGCTTTTCCTGGTTTTCATCAATGATCTCTCCGACTCGCAGGAAAATAGTTTTTATCTCTATGCTGATGACTCCACCCTCTGCCATACCATCTTTCATCCCTCAGATTGGCAAGTGGCAGCCTCTTCACTCTGCAGATCTGGATAAAATCACAAACTGGTCCAACACTTGGAACATTTCTTTCAATCCTGACAAATCTCACACTCTCAGTATGTCTCTCTGAAAGGACCATCTGGAACCCCCCGACCGCCCCATATACTTTCTCAACAACCCTCTTGAAGAAGTCCTTTCAGTCAAGCTTCTGGGTCTCACTATCTGCCATGATCTTTCCTGGGAAAGCCACATTTCCAAACTGGCCTTCAAAGCCAGTCGCCGAATGGGCATCCTCCGTTGTGCAAAGTCCTTCCTTGGCACACCTAAGCTCTTGACCACATACAAAGCTTTCATCTGCAGCCTGATGGAGAACTGCTCTCCCCTCTGGGCCGGTACTCCCACCTCTTACCTTTCTTGGCTTCATGCTGTGGGAAACCAAAGAATCTCAGATCATTGGTATCTTCCGTGATGAGGCTGAGTTTTTGGGTCTCGGTCTCTCTCCACAGGTGGGTCAGTGATCTTTGTCTTCTACTGTCTCCTCTCCAGCCTCTCTGCTCTTTCTGCGATCTGTCTCCCCCCCCTCCATATTTCCGCATGGCGCTCAAGGTTCGCCAGCAACCCCCTTCTCGTAAAACTACCAAAATCAAGAATCACTGCTCACCTTCACTCTTTCGTTCCTCTTTTTTTTTTCCCCACCTTTGAAAATTTTTGAGGCTCATCTCGGGATAAAATAGTCCACAGAAAAAAATTGATGACGTCATCGGTCACGTAATTTGGCAGTCATATTGTTAAAAAAAAAAATCCTTCAAAAATTTTCTCTGAAGTGGCTGAACACATTGAGGCAAAACTTTACACGTATGACCACCTATCCATGAGGAAGAAAAGGTTCATACATATGATGTCATAGGTCACATGGTTTGGCAGCCATATTGGATTTACCCGAAAACCTATTTTAAAAAAATAACCTTTTCCAGAACGGCTGGACAAAGAGGAGAACTTCACACAAATGTTCCCCAAGCCATGGGTGTACAAGTTAGTTTAGGAATAATTGATAGGTCACATGGATTGGCAGCCATATTGGATTGAAGAAAAATACTAAATAATGTTTTCTCTGGAACTGCTGAATCAATAGACATGAAACTTCACATTTAGGATCTAGTAGAGATGGGAATACATGCTATAAAATTCAACTTGATCAGGCACATGGTCTAGCAGCCAGAATTATTGAATTTTTTGATATGGGTTGTTTTTGGGTTTTCAAAGTTTTTTTTTTGTTTTTTTTTCAAACCCACCCAGGCACAGCACTTGGCTGTGCCTGGGTGGGTTTGAGGGTAGTGAAGTAGCAGCTGAAATGTGAATCATATCCAGGTTCCTCCTGATGACTTCATCTTTGCTTTTTGCTTGTTTGGGTTCCTTCTGATTACTCCAATGTACCTATTTGGTTCCTTCTGATTGTACCTACGTCATGGGTCAGGGTCAGGGTCAGGGGTCCAATCAAAGCGGGGTTGCATCAAAGTGGGACGTCTTGGGACCTGGTCATCACTGCCAGCAGTTATAAAGTGGCAGTTTTAATTATGTCTCTTATTAATTACGTAACACCAGTACACAAATGCCACACAAAATACATCACACAAAAGAAGTCTTGGCGAGGTCTGATTGTTCTTTTTCTTGTTATTTTTGTCATCCCACTTCCTAATCACTATTCGTATTTAGGAACACTGACTACAGGTGCGAGTTAGCATGTGCTTTAACAAATTTGTAACAGTTCATGAATAATACTTATAGATGTTTAAAGGGGGGGGGGGAATAACAAAATCGCATACCACAGAACAGATATCCACTGATTTTTAGCCCCACCCCAACCTTTATATTTTTACTTTATCACAGTACACTAAAGGCCTGTGAACAACCTATAAACATAGCCAGCAATGGAATATCATGGAATCAACAGAGTTTAACAGAAAGTGGCAGTGATGACTTGTGAAGTGGTGAAATCAGACCAGGACAGGATAAGTTGCACAGCATTAATTTGGATCACAGCATTCAATGCCGGCAATTCACTTACTCTCACTCAGTGTGTCTCCATGAGGATTGGTGATGAAATATACAATCCACTTAATTTGACAATTACTGGAAGAGGTGCAGTTGGCCTCAAAGAATCACATCCTCAAACGAGCATCGAAGGCAAGTCGCTATCTGGGTATTCTCTGTGGAGTTAAGGTTCTCCTCGGCTGCACAGAGCTCATCATGGTGCACAGGCTTTCATTATGGAACTCAATGGAGTATGACTCCACACTCTGAGCTCGTCCTCCTGCTTCCCACTTTGCACCTCTTGAGACAGTTGAAAACGAAGCCTTCCACACCATTGTAGTCTCAGATAGGAGGCAGATTACCAAGGATTCTCAATCTCCCACCATTGGTTGGTGGGACCTCTATTTTATACGAGTTTACTTCTGACCTTACTCCTCCTACCCTGTTTCTTACCTGTTCTCCAAGGTCGCAGGCATCCTCAAGAAACCTCTCACCCTCCAAAAGTCCAGGCTGGTTTCCCACCTATAAATTGTCCCCATATTCTCCCGATCATGGAATTATCTCCATGTCAATTGTCTTGTCTTGCTCACAGCAGCTAATCAAATGCGTTGCCCATCATGCCATCATATGCTCACCCATTCACATCCATGATCTCTCCTACGCATGCTGATTCTTTTGTATTCTCTTCTTCTTTAGGGCAATGGTACTCCTTTTTGTGTTTCACATGTTCACTACTACGACTACCACCACCACCCCCACCACACACACTCTAGTAGCTTGAAAACCTGCTACCCTTTAGCATTTAGTTTCTCCATCAGCCTAGACCCCCTTGTATAGAAAACAAATGTAAACTAGAACGACACTCAGAGCACATACCTCCGCCAGGCTGAACAGTTTATGTTTTGTATCCCACTGATAGGTCGGATCTGGATCCAGACCTGAACCAAAATCAAATTGGCTTGTTCCTGTCACCTAACTAATTCATCCACCTAGTTTTGTCATAACTCATCCACAACCTTTTGAAATATCATGTAATACATACAGGAGATTGTTTTTGCTCCCATCTTTCAATGGCAATCACTTAAAAAAATTTTTAATTCTCGAATCCAGATCAGGTGCATTGAAGGAGCTGACTGTCATATGCTAGCCGAAGGAGATCCAGTTGATATTCTGTGCCTGAAGAATCTCTTAAAAAATTATAGCATCCGGATCTTCACCAAAATCCAATCAATTTGGCCTCATCACACACCCAACCTGTCCACCGACTTTCGTCTGAATCAATTCATAACTTTTTCAGATATTGTGCTATGTATAGTTTTTGGCCCAATCACTCAATGGTGAAGAATCACTTTAAAAACTCTCATATCCGGATCCGGATCTTCACCAAAATCGAACAAATTCGGCCTTGTCACACACCCAACCTGTCCAACAAATTTCTTCCACAATTTTCTGAGATATCCTGCTTGCAGACAAACAAACAGACAGACAAACAGACAGGGGTGAAAAGTTTTTGAAATAAAAGGTAACTAGAAGCTGTAAGAGCAAGAACCATGGACGACTAACAATTTTGTGCAAGTTGAATGGGAGTTTGTGGTGAAACAGTTGTCTGGGCAGAAACTGCCCTGTCTTTCATTCCCTCCCATCCACCAATTCTATGATGCCTGGCTGCACTGCCCATGGTTCAGGTCACTAGCATGGTCAAGCACTCGGAGTATTCCCTTGCTTCACTGCCAGGAGCATCTCCCTTAATGAATAAACTCTGGTTGTGAATACAGACATGGACGACACACAGAGACACTTTCAATTTACCTGTCAGCGTGTACTTCCTCTGTTCGACAAAGCCGCTCCTCCAACTCGACTTTTTCTTTTTGCAACTTCTGCAAGGCCAATTCCTGTTCCGCTGTGGCCAATACATGTAACACAATTACAAACATGCAGGTGAACATCAATTTTAAAACTTTTTCCAAATGTAATGTAAATGTTCGGGGCTTCAGGCGTTGGGAAGCCACCTCGACCGTTCTGCGAAATTCATAACTGGCAGTCGTGGGGCTCAGTAAAAGGGCTAAAAATGTTCTCCTGAAGCTGAACCATGGACGGTTTTATGAGTTACTAGCAAATACAATCCATCGTTTCGCTGATAGGAGGATTTGGGGGGGAGGGGGGAGAGGAAGAGAGGGAGGGAGGGGAGAGAGAGAAGGGAGTGGAGGTAGAGAGGACAGAGGGAACGACGGAGGGAATAGTGCTGCAGAATGGTGGAAGTATTGTGCACTTTTGGTGATAAGCATGAAACTTTGCACAGTTGTAGTGTTTTACCTACTGAACAATATTAGATGTGGGCCATGGGGCCAACTGAATTTTTTCCAAGATGGCGGTCATTTTCAAAATGACCGCCACCATGGGCAAAATTACCGATACAACCATATAAATGAATATATTTCCTATGATTGGTTGGAAAATTGACCAGAAATGTGAAATGTCACTAACTTTTCCCTTATGTTTCACATGTTCTTCATTTCTTAACTAAGATGGCTTTCAAATTCAAAATGGCTGCCGAATTCAAAATGGCTGCTACATGATAAAATGGTGACAAACATATGAACGTGTACAAGGGCGTAGCCAGAGGTCCAAAAGCGATGAGGGGAAAAGAGGTGAACCTGGTTGATGTGACGGTGCGCGTAGCGCAGTGTTGCGAGTGCCAACGTCGCGAAGCCATTACGGCGAGGGGTCTGGGGGCCTTGAGCGGCCCCCAGAAGCCAATGCATTTTTGATGCCCAGAAACCTATTCTTGGCTAATTTCAATGCTCAAAATTTTAAAATGTTAATGTTCATTTCAACCACATTAAATGAACATGGGGCGGTGGGGGGGGTATTGTCCTATTTAGGTGTGGAGATAAGAGTATTCAGAGCACTGCCAGGTAGCTTTGATAGTTTACTCCCCAGAGAGCTCAGATGGCCAGAGGGCTCAGGCCAGATCATATTTCAGGAAATGAGCGACGAGGCAACCGCCTCGTTTGCCTCAGCCTGGCTACGCCCGTGGTGTAATGTGGTAATTGTACCATGCATCACAGTTAATGTTCTTCCAGTTAATCTGTGTATATCACATGCATTCATCCATTCATTCATCCTTCATCTTCTTCTTTCAGATCAGTATCTCCATATCACAGTGCATGCTGTTGTTAGTTTTTGAAGCTGTGGTGGTGGTGTCGTAATCAAAATACCAACAATGGCTAAATCCTTCAAAAATTTAGACCCCAGACAACGTCCAGAAACTCCTACAACATCTGAATCATCATCATCGCCGATAGATTGGACAAAATGCATTTTGTGTCAAGAGATATCAAAAGAACCACTGTGATGCCAAGCTGATTCAAAGAGGACTGATATTGACATTGGTACACTTTATGATAATCTTGCAGATAATTTGATAAGATTCAAAGAGCTTCAGAGTCTTCCAGATAATATAAACTTATCAAGGTTAGACAATGGAACGGGAGCTGTTTCAACTCTAAAGTCGAATGCAGCTAAATGGCACAAAAATGCAAGGATAAGTACAACAATACCAAACTTCAACGGGTAGAAAACAGGAAAAGAGATGAGTGTGAAACCAACAGTGACTCGCCAAAAAAGAAAGTCACTCGCTACAGCAGTGGTGGTGCAGCCAGAACATCGCAAGACGCTTGCTTCTTTTGTGGTGAAAAATCAAATAAACTCCAAAAGGCATCGACGGAGAAACTAGACAGAAATGTTCGGCGATGTGCAGAAATTGTGCGAGACCATATGTTAGTTGCCAAATTGAGCGCTGGAGATATGATGTCCCAAGATGCAATGGACCACAGCAATTGCTTAAAAACACTCAACAAGAAAGCAGAGTCAGTGAATTGCTCTGAGAGCGGAGAAAGTTCTTCTGATAAACAACTGCACAGCAATGTCCTGGCGGAGCTGCTTTCGTATATTGAAGAATGTCGTGCAGAAAGCATGGAGAATGATGTAGCACCGGTGTTCAAACTAGCAGACTTAAATCAGATGTACACTTCAAGACTAAATGACCTGGGAGCAGACACATCTACTCGATAACACTCGACCAGACTGAAAGAACGAATATTAGCCAACATACCAGACTTACAAGCCCACAAGCAAGGCAGGAACGTTCTTCTTGCTTTTCAGGATGACATTGGACTGGCACTAAAGAGGGCATTTGAAAGTGACTTTGACGAGGAAGCTATCGTGTTGGCAAAGGCAGCTGAAATCGTTCGTAAGGACATTCTGAAGCTTGAAAAGTCTGTATTTATGGGGAAATTCTCCAAGGAGTGTCAGCACCAATCAGTTTCTAAGTCTCTGACGACCCTCGTTGGGATGATAATGGGTGCATCAGACATAGTGCGGCAATCAAGCAATGCCACTGATACAGGCCCGTAGCCAGGGCTCAGTATTAAGGGGGGCATATGAACTGGATGGGGGGGGCACAATTATTATATTTAATATTTTTGAGAACCCGGTATACTATTGTATTCATGCAGCATTGACACATCCATACTGAGGTTGCCGTCGCATACTAACCAAATTGATCTCAGCTAGATTTAATATGTTCCGATGTTTTTGGCCTAAAATTATTCGAATGCAGGAGAGCCACAACAAACTGGCACATTCACAATGCAAATATTCAATGATTAGACAATTGGCACCAATTCAGGTGCACTTATGCAAGGTGTTGTCAAGAATTGGCATAAGAAAATTAATATACCAGAGACACAATGACTAAACGGTTGGCACCATAATCAGTGCACTTTGAAATAAGATACAGTAGGCTATGACCTGCAATCATCACGTTAAACGATCAACAGCAAATACGACCAGCCTGAAGATACCACAAAGTCCGCGTTGAAAGCAGTCAATGACACAGAGGTAAGGTTATGCACAAAGCACTAGATATGGGATATGCAAAGCACCAAACACAACATTTAACTTTAATATCAGAAGTATAAAGCAGCTGACCACGGCGGGTGCTGACCACAACCACACTGCAACCACAACCACACAAGCATCACCAGTAGTCACACACACAATCTGAACTCCTCGTATAGTTTTTATACCGCTGTACTCGCTGTCAGAAGAGCTGCAGGCGACACGTCTCGGTGTGGAATCTTCTGAGGACCTTCTCCTTCCATTCATTGAGGCATTTACGTGTGAGGTCTCTCCGAAGGCCAGCTGTACCAGTTGTGCCTTGCGTGCATGGTGCATGGACCGTCGATGGTCAGTAAAGACATTCCTCAATGTTGAGAATGAGTTTTCACACATGGCAGTGGACGCACCAAATGTTAGTCCAAGTCTCATAGCAGTCACTACACTTGGCATGGCTTCCAGCGTTTGGTGGTATGTTGAGAGGAGTTTTTGTGTTGTCCATCTCTCGTTTGGCTGCTTTTCTGTCTCTGAGCGAATAAACTGCTTTGCAACCACACACTCTGTTTCACTGATGGTTGACTTTGTTAATGTCATGATGTGCTGGAGCAAGTGGGGATCCAAAAACGTGCCATTTTCAGGATTAAAGGCAGCGAGTGAACGGGCGAGTTGTGTGTTGCGCTCACTGAAGCGCTGAGCGATCTCGCCAAGCACAGTGTCAATTGCGCTGTAAAAAACCCTCTGCAGTTCCGTCTCATCATTGTCGTTGTTTTGTCCTGTAGTCTCCAAAACTACAAACTGTTCCAAGTTCTTATGCATTGTGCGTCTCCGTTTTGGTGATGCAAATGTAGAAGTGTGAGCATCGTTGGCCTTGTTCCACAGATCAGTGAACTCATCCTATGAGCGGAGTTTCTTCTTGCACTCTGTAGCACTCGCCACCAGTTCCAACCCCATTAGCAAGTCCATGTCCTCTGCCTGCAAGAGTCTGTTAGGGCCATCTAACAACATCAGCAGTTTTTGTACAAAGATAGCAATGAACATGAAGGCAGGCCCAGAGACTTCCCACAAAAGCCCAATAGCCTCCATCCTCATCTCTGCACCGTAGGCACGCTCTGCATCAATCTCCGACAGTCAGGATGTGATATCCTTAAAAGATCCTATGATCACAGACACGGTGGCTAAATGTCCCGTCTGTGGTATAGATCCCAGTGTGTGGTTACCACGACACTACACCGTCCACCTTTGATCAAGAAGTCGTTTTAACCGCTCACCTTTATACTGTGCAGTAACAGTGGGCTTTCTGAAGAATTTGTACAGGCAACAACAAACCTCGAGGAAATCAGTGACAGCTTTCTCTGCTGCCAGTGCGTGGACAACTACCAGATGGAGTTGGTGATTTAAGCAGTGCACATAGGGGATTTCTCTTTCCAATATCTCTTGCAACAACTTTTCACCCCACCGTGCTTCCCAGCCATTACCGAAGCCCCGTCGTACACCTGACTTAATATTTTTGACGTGTCAAGTCCTGTTTTTGTCAGCTCTGCAATTATTAGGTCTGTCAATGTTTTTGCATCTCCAGCGTCGGCTGTAGCTATTGTGAGTAGATGCTCTGTTGCTTCATTTGATGCCGATACAAAGCGAATGATGATTGATATGTTCTCACATTCAGTGGGGTCCCTCGTCCCATCCACCTTGATGGTAAACCACGATGTGTCTACTTCTTCCACGATGGCATCTGTCACAACATTACTCAATGTGCAGATCAGTTCATTCTGCATTTCCAGACTAGTATAGCTTGCGTTTCGTGGGATATGCTTTATTATTTTGGCTAGCTCGGTGTCTTTTTTTGAGTGTGTAGTTTAAAAGCGAGAGGAAGAGTCCACTGTGCCAGTCTGACATATCCTCAAAATTATCAAGGCTCCCTTTAAAAGGTATCAGATTTTCGGCGAGAAATCCCACAACATCTATAAGAGCAGACACATAGTACCGGTTTCTATTTAGCCGGTCAGCATTGAGGAGTGTGGAAACCTCCTTACCACAATCGATGCGCCTCTCATTCTCCTTCCACCTCAAAATACAAGTTAAATGTTCCTTTGAAGTTGCGTGTTTGTGAAACCCCTTGCCTTTCTCAACGGCATGTTTCCAATTCCGGTAGCCTCGCACTGTGAAAGTAGAGTCCACTGGGCCGCGTGCGGTGTTAAACTTCCTACATGGATAGCAGAATGCTGCATCTGTCTGCACACTGTATTCCAGCCATTCATTAGTCTGGTACCACGAGGACACAAACGAGCGACTCTTGTTCTGAAATAGATGGCCAGGGTACCGCTGTAGAACAACTTGATTCGTTCTCTCACTTCCAAGATCATCGGGAAGCGGCTTGACAGTCACACCCAATCCGAGGCCGCCGCCGAGCATGGCAACCTGGCTGCCTGCGCTGGGGCTCCAGCTGCAGGGCTAACGTTGCTGCTTGGCCAGGTTGGCCAGCTTCTGTCGGTACTTCATCGACATGATCGTCTCCTCCTCCTACTCCTCCTCCTCCCACAACATGTCTTTCATCATCTTCTTTATTTTCGTCAGCTGCATTTTTTCCTTTTCTGAGCCATTTTCGTATATCCATCATCCACGTCTTTTTCTCCTGCTGCTAGCTCGCGCTCTCCGTGATTCGTCCCTCGTGACTCGTGTCACTAATCTCACGACTCGCGACATTTGACGGTTGACGGTTTTATTTATTAAATGATGCATGCATCAAAAACAGGTTTTATCTGCATCATTTCAAATGTAAGCACGATTGCAAACACACATATTTTTAATTTTTATTATAAAATTACTTTTGTAAGATGGAGGGTTGACGGGTTGTGAAGGTCACGCGGTGCACTTCATCTTTAATTATGTAAATTTATGTCTTTTCCTTAATCATATTATCATATTATGACTATAATACATTTATACCTAACTTACATCCAATCAGGTAACCTGCTCAATAGGGCCTCCATATGGAATACGCTGATTGACTATTCCTTAAAACTAAATGATCCGCGATATATGTGTATATATATATATATATATATATATATATATATATATATATATATATATATATATATATATATATATATATATATATATATATATATATATATATATATATATATATATATATATTGTTACGGATTCGCGCCCGCCGGCGTGCTGACGGCCACGTAACTCGAATCGCGGCACGTCGCCCACCGGACGGACAATCCAGTCGTGACCCTCTCGGACTAACGCCGGGAACCAGTCACGGGTGGACCTTTCGGTCTCACCGCGATCGAGCCAATCGGCCCCCGCGTGGGATAGGGTTGCTCGCCAAATTCGACCTACCTAAGTACCCACACGGAGGGTAGACCGGGCGATCGCACCTCGCCGCAGGTCGACTTCGGACACGGACCACTTAAGCGACCCGTTCCGTACTATCGGGATAACCGAGCGGTGTTATCGTCGGCCTCGACGGTTCGATTAATTATCGGGCGTATTCAGCCCACTACCAACCCTTTACGTGAAGCAAGATGAGGATTCAATGAGAGAAATGACGAAGCGACGCGGGAAACAGTTCAACATAAAGCACATTTATTCGCGATGAACGGAAAGCACACATATACAATTCCACCAAAAGCACATAGAAAAGGAAAAGAAACACAATGCAATTTTACACAAAAAGCAAATGTAAAAGCGAAGACACAATGCAGAGCTATCCGACTACCGAGCACACGGCAACACTTATACAATTCTACTTCACACACGGCGCCGACAACACATACCCAAAACCAAGAAAAAGAACACTCTCAAGGATGAGGCGGGCCTGAGGCCGAGACCGGGTCGGGCCTACCCGTCTGGTGATGAGACGCGGAGCGGCGATGGTGCCTCAACTCCGCGGGCCTCGCGGACAGTGTCTGGTAGGGGGTGGGAAGGGGGCCCCCTTGGTCGCACTATCTCAGCGCGGGGGGAAACAGGAGGGGGTTGCTGATGCTCGGGGAAAGGAGGATTTTTACTCTGTCTCGGGTCCCGCGACGAGCGTCTCCACCTCGACCAGGTCGCGCCGTCGGCCTCCCTGGTGTGCAGCTCCCGGCACCGACGCGAGCACCCCCTCGTCTGCCTTCGCCGCCTCTCCACAGCTCCGTCCTCTTCGCTCCGACTCCAACTCCGAACTCTTCCTCCTGCGAACTTCCCAACTGCACTCAACTCCAACGCACACGACGACGACACTTCTGACGAACGCAGCCGCTTATATAAGCCCCGTGGCTTCGCCTTTGACCCCCTGCCTTCGACCTTTCACCTCGCTCCCCATTGGCCCGAGAAAAAGTGGGCGTGAATGCATTTTGATCCATGAATTTGCATATAGCGACCGCCCTCCAACGCCCTGGAGGCGGGGCCAAATCGCCCCTCGCTCACCGATTGGACGGAACAAAAGTGGGCGTGAGTCGTTTTTGATCCGTTTTTGGAGCGGAAAATCCGTGGTTTTGTACACGCTGTTCGGCGCGCGCCCTGCACGAGTCCAATACCGGTACCCACAAGCGGCGCAAGAACGGTGGCGATGCGACGGTTGCGAGGTGTGACGGGAAAGGTCGTGGCTGTTGTGGTGAAGCGGCGTTGTGGTGGGTGGTTGATGTTGTGACGACTGTTGAGACGTGGTTGGTGGTGGTAATCATGGCGGTTGGTCCAAAATAAAGATAGTAAAAGAAAAACGGCTATCCTGAAGAGTCGCAGCACGCATGAATGACATGTATTCCCACTAGACAACGGGTTTGGGCCTAACTACACATATACTTACCGAGATACCTCACCTAAGGGACCTGAATGGTGGTTTGCGAATTTGGTAACCACAACAATATATATATATATATATATATATATATATATATATATATATATATATATATATATACATATATATATATACATATATACATATATATATATATATATATACATATATACATATATATATATATATATATACATATATATATATATATATATATATATATATATATATATATATATATATAAATA
>NC_140972.1:28467871-28470371 GCF_056783735.1 Eptatretus burgeri | reverse complement strand
TGGAGTGGGGGAGGAAGGAAGCAGTGAAGAGTGAGAGAAATGGTGGGAGGGGAGGTTGAGGAAGAGTTGGAGGTGGGCTAAGGAGAAGAAGAAGAAAAAGCAAAAGGTGAGGAGAGAAGAGTCGAGGAAAAGAAGGAGGAGGAGGAAAGTGAGGAGGGAGCCACGTACCATCACTGGTGTCTGTATGCTTTGTCATGTCAGTTTGTTGGGAACTCCCCCTCAAGATGTCATCACTTTTTTCTTGGGATTTTGCACATTGGTTGTGCTGCTGCTGTTAGAAAAAGGGTTTAGTTACCAATGAATAAAGTGTTGGCTAAAAAGCAAAAGGAAAGCAAAAGGTTCAACAGAGTTACTTTGCAGTCATGAATAAAGCAAGTTCTGGAGAGGAAAAAAAAACCCTTACACAAATGCGTACACAGGTTCTTGGTTGCTACGTCCCCAAACATTTTACAATGCTTTGTTTCCATCAAAGTGATAAACATATAGATGAGTGGGAAATCTCTAATTTCTTAATGCAAAGCACATTAATGGGAAACAAAGGTAGTGTCATCTTTTAGTAAAGCTGCCTTTTATTCAATCAGTGTATGTGAACAACACAAGACATCAACTCCAAATACTCAAAAAGCACATTTTACAAGCTGCAGAATCAACCTTCTTGAGAAAAGGTAAAGTGTATTCAAAAGGAAATACCTCAATCACAAAGTAACAGAATAATAATAAGTATACAAAGTTAATTCAAAAGGAATCCTCATGACAACATAAAACAGCAGCTCTGTGCGATTAGCTTTTGAAAGAGGTTTTTGCTTTAAAGGCCCAGTCACACCTTGACGTTTTAGCCAACGTATGCCGATTTTTGAAATTTTTTTCTAAAACGCTGGCACACGTTGAATACGTAATGGATAAGTTTTGATAACATTGAGAGCACGCTGAAAAACACTGCCATACGTCGTTGTACGCTGGCTTTAAACGTTGTACTTTTCGGTTGTCCTCAAATTTTTGCATGCTTGAAATTTCACGGCGTCTGCCGGCGTATGACTCACACGTTCCGCTACGCTGGCCACAAGTTGTATGCACGGTCTGCGATCGTTGACAGACGTCAACACATGCTACTTGTAAGTTAATCATAAGTTGAGACACGCCGAGGTAATGTTTAGCGTACCCGAAACTTATTTCTAACCTATGATTAACGTGTAGTTGGTACGTTACGCGATCGTTGCCACACGTCGACAGACGTTACTTTTAAGTTACTCATAGGCTGAAAGACGCCGGTATAATGGATCGTCCTTGCGTCAGCGTCCACGGCCACGGCCAGGACACTTATTTGCAGCATTCTTCAAACTTTTCTTCGGCATGACGAGGATGTTCACACTTCGATGTCGAGCTTGGCTATGATTCCAATTGTTCATCGGCAGCGTCTATTTAAAATAGTCGAGTTTGAGCGTTTTAACACGTTCAGAAGAAACACTTCCAATTTCCAAACCCCAGCGTCAAAAAACAAAGGCGAGTGACAGCAATTTAAATCGTTCATTGTAAACAATGAAAATAGTTGAGTCGTACCGTTTAAAAGTCGTTGAGTGTAAAAAAATCCAATTGTTGAGCGCAAGCGTCTACTTTCAATAGTGGAGTTTGAGCGATTTAGCAGGTTCAATAGAAACGATTAAAATTTCCGAGCGCCAACGTCAAAAAACAAAGGCGAGTGACAGCAATTTAAATCGTTCATTGTAAACAATGAAAATAGCTGAGTGGTACCGTTTAAAAGTCGTTGAGTGTAAAAAAAAATCCAATTGTTGAGCGCAAGCGTCTACTTTCAATAGTGGAGATGCAGCCATTTAAATCGTTGAGTGGCAGCCTATGAATAGCAAACCCCACGTCACCAGCAAAGATAAACTGCCGCACGATATGGATAAGTTAGGCTATCGTTGGGCATAGTTTGTGAACGCCGGCTACACGATAATTATTCGTTGGTATACCGTATCTATAAGTTATCGAAGCGCTCTATGCACATTATTAGTTCATTGTGCATTTGTCCAACCCGTTATGAAAAGACCTAAATCGTAAAAACAAGCCATAGCTCATTGTTGAAAAAGCCCCATAAAAAAATAGCCGCGAAGAACTTCGAACAATGGTGCAAAGATGTCTCCTACCCGTGGACACGCAGACGCAAGGACGATCCATCATAACCCACACCCTCCCCCTCACACTCACCTACTACTGCCAACATGAACAAACTACTACTAATACTGATACTGATACTGTTACTGCTGACATGGACATCGACTCAAAAAGGACTCGAAAACACTGTTGGGTTCCCCTTTTATGAGCAGCATTTTTATATACCAATTCCCAAAATCGCTGGGAACACGTCTTTATATGGCAGTTGTAAGTTAGAAACACGTTCATTTATTTTTTTTGTCGACCGGAAGACGTCATTGGAATACGTCTACATACGTCAATGTGTGTTGGGACTACGTAAAGAATTGGTTCAAAGCACGTCAAACAC
>NC_140972.1:28452871-28460371 GCF_056783735.1 Eptatretus burgeri | reverse complement strand
GATAGAGAAAAATGGTTTCAAGACTTTAGGTGGGGAATGACCTCAAGATTATGCATAAAAAATATTGTCATCCGAGCTCTCAAAGTTTGGGCGGTCATCTGATTTTTATGTCAAAATTCGAAATTTTCTAAGTTCATGACCTTGTGACCTTGACCTTGTGACCTTGACCTTGGGACTAAAATGAAAAATCGAGCTCTGTGGGGCTACGCAGGTGCCATTGGGCTAATATAACCAAATACCGAAACCCCTGCCAGATTCGACAACCCCCTCGGAGAAGATGGATTTTTATGTCAAAATCGCAATTTTCTAAGTTCGTGACCTTGTGACCTTAACCTTGGGACGAAAATGAAAAATCGAGCTCCGTGGGGCTATGCAGGTGCCATTGGGCTAACCAAATACTGAAACCCCTGTCAGATTCAGCAAAACCCCAAGGAGAAGATGCAAATTGAAATTGGCTACCCCCTAAAAACACGTTTTTTGGGCGTGGCTCCTCCCATAATGGGCAGACCACGCCCATTTTCAGGAAAACACAACGAGATCATGATATAAACCTCCCACCAAAATTTCATCAGGATCGGATGAAAACCCACAGAGCTATGCTCGGGACAGACAAACAGACAGACATACAGACAGACAGACAGACAGACAGACAGGCAGACACACAACAATAACGAATATAGTGGTCACTTAGATTTTTCGTGAAAATATTTTTTCGTAAACCAATTATATTTTTCGTGAAAATATTTTTTCGTAAACCAATATATTTTTCGTGAGAATATTTTTTCGTGAACCAATAGTGGTCACTTATACTTTTCGTGAGAATATTTTTTCGTGAAAATATTTTTTCGTGAACCAAAAATATGATGTTCGCACAACGACGACGTCGGTTAACGATGCATCTATCAGAACGTAACCCCGTCGTTAAGTGGCGCATGACTATATATATATATATATATATACACATATATATATATATATATATATATATATATATATACATACATATATAGATATACATATATATATATACATATATACATATATATATATATATATATATATATATATATATACATACATATATAGATATACATATATATATATACATATATACATATACATACATATACATATATATTATATATATATCTTCTTCTTTCGGCTGCTCTCGTTAGGGGTCGCCACAGCGGATCATCCGTTATGATCCGCATAACGATTTGGCACAGGTTTTACGCCAGATGCCTTTCCTGACGCAACCCTGGTCGCCTCTTACGACACAGGAATCTGGTACACCTATTCTAACCAGGGTATACACCGGCCCAGTACACTGGTACTCACTCACTCACTCACCGACTCACAAACGAAAATCCGACGGCGCTCACTTCCACTTCCTCACTCATCAGAAGTCTGTCGGCGACTGACAGCTTCTGGAGGTGGGAAAATATTCACGCATATGGATTAGGATCGCCTACATACGTGCACCAAACCACACCTCCCGAGCTTCATTTGTTTACGCACGAAAAATTAAGGTTGGCTACTTTTTGAACATACCTCGTATACTATTTGTGAATGTCTTTACAACTGAGGAACTCTGGGAAAGGTTTGAAACCACAATGGGCTTAACTTGGTAGCCTTTCTTGGTTGCTTTATGCAGCTTCTTAGGCTAGAAGAGCATGGGAGGAGTCGAGATACATATATACTAGTGGGGTGTGCTTTCACATTGCAAGAAATAATGAACCGTGCGTGCTTCCCCATTGTCTCGTGCCGTTCACCTGCATTTGATTTTTCATCTATTCATTTAAACTTAGGTATGCATCATTTATGGACGCTTTCCAATGGTTCTGTGATTTTTTTTTGCTGGTGTATTGGCTTCGATGTCCAATGACATGCAAAATTTCAGCTTTTGACGTCACCCAGAAGGTACCGAACATTAATATCAGTCAGTGAGTCAGTGAATTAGTGGTTATGAGCTTTATATTGTCGTGTCCAGGGGGTTTAAACCCCCACCTGGACAGATGGCCAAACTTCTCCCTTGGAGGCCTACAGCTGAGACTCGTGGAGATTAATGCGCACACGCAGGAAAACAGTGAATCGATGTACCAGAACGGCATAAATACACGGTCACAAGCAAATCAAATTGACTAAATATCAATTTAATAACAATAATCAAATCTGTGCAATGACAATAATTCACATTTTAATAATGAAAGATAAACGTGAGATAACCTCAATCTGATTCTAGATGAGGTACCTCCACACAGACTTGAATACAGATAAGGGGACAGGTAATAAATTAAAATAATTCCTTCTTTATTCCGGCACTTAGCTTAGGGTCGAGACGAGATGGTCCTTATGGAATGTGGCGATCGAGGCGCTTCGTAGACACACCCAACAAAATGGCAGCAAGCCATTCGTCAGGCAGCGCGGAGATGGCACTCGATGTCTTGGCTCACGAACCGCACTGTCGTTTATTCTACAGAGCGAATGCGCCGACGCTCCTCTCCCACACTCGGTCTGTTCACAACAATGGCCCACCCGAAGAGACAATCTCTGAGGCCCCATGAGGAGGCCACAAGGCATACTCTCCTTCCCTCCTCAGAATCGTACACACTTCACGGCTCAACCAAACCGTCAACGTCCTGCTCAGCACACGAGCCAAATTCACCAGCACGGATATAAGAATCGTGCAGAAAGTGCCGAGATCTTCGTCGTGCCGAGAGCAAAAGCGAGATCCTCCGTCCGTGCGAGTCCCTCCTCAACTACTTGCCTCCTACGCCCTATTACTCTTTATGCATCTCACATCACGCCCATCAAGCGTGACTTCGCCTGTTGTCACCCCTTGAAGGCGGGGCTTTCTGCCTGCTTGTAGTTGTTTTAGGGACGTGTTCCCCACCTTTATTGCTGATCTTGAAATATAAAACATAGGGAAAAGTCACAGAGGGTGATTACATATGAAGGAAATTATCCATAATCCCGATCTAATTAGCAACTCACAGGTTCCCTACTTAGTTACATCAAGATCTTTTACATATGCCCACGAGCAAAGCAACTCTACACAATGCTATCTTTCTTATGACATCCCTTCATCTTTCCCACAAACATCACAATATATTAGATATTATGATAGGCTGGCAGGATGGCCTTGAGGTACCCACAGTTGCCTCAAAGCTATCTGGGTTTGAATCTAGGCCCAGCTATAAACTGTCATCATGGTGCTTCATGAACGTGTGTGCCGTCCCTCAGATGAACGTTAAACTGGCATCCCTTCTGCTGGAATTATTGGACGTTAAAGATTCCACAGTGTCCTTCGGGAAGAGTAAGCGAGCTATCGTCGGCACCCTGACCAAATTACAAATTCCTGCCGGGAAGGGGATGGCAAACCAAAACCACCAAGTACAACCCTTTGCTTAGACAATAAATTGCTTAGACAACACCGGAACTTTGTAACAGTATGGTACAGCAGAATCAGAATTATATACAATTGATAAAGATGTCCACAGAAAGCTGTCAACACAGTGAAGATGAAATTACATGTTTCAACTGAATAATCACCAAGTGTTGTGAAACACAATATTTGAAACCTTTTTGCCTTTTTGTCGAGTGAGTTTCCATGCCTGGTATACCTGTGTGGAAGTGTCAAGCTGTTGTTCCAAATTATCCTTCTCCTTGCATATCATAATGTAGCTCTGCCTCACGTCATCCAACTCTTGCTTGCATTTCTCCAGCTCTTTCCTGCATACTCACATTGGTAAAGATTCTAAAGAAAGGAATTAATCTTTTACGCAAATGTAAACTATGACAATCCAAAATGGATAGTAGCATTTTCTAACTGGTTCTACAGACATTGGCACCCACTAAGCTTGTGAGTAATATCTGTCATTCTTTAAGAGGACAAAAATCGACTACCTTTGGGAAATGTTGCAATTTATTCCGTTAATCAACAAACATGAAACTATCTTGGTTACTGCTTTGTCAGATGACATACCTCAGAAAATCCAATTTCTTCTCACACTGCTCTTGCAGGTATGCCATTTCTACCTGTAGCTCTTCTCGTAGTTTTGCCTTGCCCGCTTCATGGAATCCTTGGTAAGTTCGCTCACACCTACCACACACATTCTCGGTTGTGTCACGGGTCACAAACACATTTGCATCAGCTATGTGGTGAATCAAACCAATTGCAATCATAATACTTGTTTAATCTCTGTTTGAAGCTCATATACAAAGGCATTGTGAGGGCACCACATTGACACACATAAGCAATTAATTGTTTTCAAATTTACCATTATGGTTGGGTGACTCATGTGCAGAAGTTTGAAAATGACAAAACGAAAAAAAAATCAAATTAGACCTCGAGTACATTTTCATCAACCCAATGCAAAAAAATAATAATAAATGCACTTTTAGCAACTCTTATTTCACACTTTCACCAACAACCCCAATTCCTCTTCTTTCCCATTCATATATTTAATCCATAAAACCCATCCTGCATCCAGCTTGCTAATACCATCAGCATGTGCAGCATTTCATTACCTATCAAGTCACCTGCATGCTTTATCAAATGTTCTGCTTCTATTATATGAATCTGCATGATGAAAAATGCGTAGACCCTAAAATCAACTGTGGTCCACCTTCGCTTGTGGGAACACGGGCTGCGGTGAACCAGTTGAAACGGGGCAAAGCTCCAGGGATCTGTGGCATCCATGCTGAACTTCTCAAGGCTGGTGGAAATGCTGCACTCATGTCGTTACATGCAGTTTTGTGCTCTGCCTGGAACACAGGCATCATCCCAACTGACTGGAAGAGGGGCCTTGTTGTCCTTCTCTGGAAAGGGAAGGGTGATCGCCAAGACAGCAACAACGACCGAGGGGTGACGCTGCTCTCAGTGCCGGGCAAGGTCTTTGCTCGGATAATTCTTGATAGGGTTCACCACCATCTGCTTGAGCACCAGCATCCAGAGCAGTCAGGCTTTACACCAAAGAGGTCAACGATTGACCGTATCCTTGCCCTTCGTGTCCTCACTGAACGCAGACGAGAGTTTCGGCAGGGGCTGCTTGCAGCCTATGTTGATCTCTGTAAAGCGTTCGATTCAGTGAATCGGGATGTCCTCTGGAGGATTCTTGGTCTTCGTGGGGTGCCACCAAAACTGATCGATCTGATGTCTGAACTCTACTCTGGTAATGAGAGTGCTGTGAAGTGTGGTGGTACCATCTCTGACTTATTTCCAGTTGTTACTGGAGTTTGTCAGGGGTGTGTACTGGCCCCCACACTTTTCAGCACTTGTATGGACTGGATTTTAGGGAGGATGTCGGAGAGATCGAGCTGCGGTGCATCGTTTGGGAATGTCAAGATCTCGGACCTTGACTTTGCAGATGATGCAGTCATCTTTGCGGAGACTTTAGACATCCTTTTGGGGGCCCTCGAGGTGCTGAATGAGGAGTCGGAGCCGCTGGGATTACGGGTTTCTTGGGTCAAAACTAAGATCCAGGCTTTCGGTGACATCTTGGATGCTGCTGTCCTGTCTGTGTCTGTTTGTGGTGAGGATGTTGAGGTCGTGGAGAGATTCACTTACCTTGGCAGTGATATTCATGTCTCTGCTGGCTGCGAGTCAGAGGTCAATAGACGTCTGGGTCGGGCCTGGGGAGTCATGGATTCACTGGATCATGGGGTGTGGCGCTGCCGGTACCTGTGCAGGAGGACGAAAGTCCGAGTCTTCAGGTCCTTGGTACTTCCAGTCTTGCTCTATGGATGCGAGACTTGAACTCTGACCAAGGATCTGAGACGGAGACTTAATTCCTTTGGTACCAGGTCTCTTCGGAGAATCCTTGGTTATCGCTGGTCGGATTTTGTGTCCAACGAGCGGTTGCTGAGAGAAACTTGGATGAGATTTGTTACCTGCATAGTCCGTGAGCGTCAGTTGCGGCAGTATGGACATGTGGCTCGTTTTCCTGATGCTGATCCTGCTCACCAGATTCTCTCAGCGAGGGAGTCTCATGAGTGGAGGAGGCCAGTGGGCCGACCACATGCCTCGTGGTTGCAGCAGGTTGACCATCATCTCAAGGAGATGGGGATGGGCCTGGCATCTGCCTGGGGGATGGCCAGACGGAGGCCCCTGGAGTACCGGCGGAAAGTGGACGCAGCGACGCGCTGTTCTGGCACATGCTCCCATACCTGACCTGACCCTAAAAGCTTTATAAATCCCACAGAAACTACATCTCGATGTACACAATGGGTTCTTCGTCTGGTTATTGATTTTGACCATGATCCAAGGCTCAGGGAAACGAGCACCTATATCATATACACACCAAAGACTATAGATATTAATTTTGACATGTAGACAAGTCTGCTTATTTATCAGCTGGAAATATTTTGTTTCAATTATAAAAATATCACAATGTAAAATCAATCAGTGCCATTTCAGATCACATTGATAATGTGCTGCAACAAAGTCAAACAGCATAAAAGTCACCTCTCTTGGGCCTCTTGCTTATCCTTGTCAAAATCTGCAATCATTTCCTGAATCTGCAACTGCAACTGACGGTTTGTATCAATCAGCTGCTCCTCACTGGTTGCGAACTCTTGCAGCCGTCGAGACGTCTCCTACATGACAATTACCAAAAATATGAATCAATAAATTATATCATCATAATCATCATTGAGTAGCCCCTGACATCCTCACTAGAAGGCTATGGCCCCAAGGAAGCCTGCCACTCCATCCGGATTCCACAAGAAACCGTAAATAGAATAGACGCTGAAGAATGTATCATTGCATGCAGCTGTAATGGTGACCGAGCCAAATGCGGTCGGCTGGCTGAGGACAGTGAAGACGAGGACTAGACAACAGTAACTTGAAGCTGGCGGCACCACTTCGGTAATTAATTCGAAAAGATGTGTTAATTGCCTTTTTAAATGCGGCAAAAGTGAACTGTCATTTCTTTCATGCTTTAAGGTGGCATGACTATTTGTATCTTTGACAAACTAGTGGTTGTCAATAACTGTTTGGCTACTGACAGTGCATTTGAAAGCAAACGTTATTGTAGTGACATGTGTAGAAGAGCCCTGACAAGGCAGCTTATGCTGTTTCTGAGCTTGCAATCCATTTAGGGCATGTTACTACCCACACTATATCACGAGTTGTCCAAGTAGCATCGACTTATAGGGAGTTGATATCGGCAGAAGGTAACATCCTGGAATAGTTTTCATCATTTTTGTCTCTCACACATGACATTGCAGTACCTTGTGACATTTTTCAGTCTTTTCTCATCTTTATACATGTATAGCAAATTGACCATTTAAATCATTTTTGCAAGAAATCATAAAATTCTTATGGACATTATCAGTACTGTACTTTTACATCACATACATAACAAAAGTAATGAAAATCCATTTATTTTTAGTGATTTTCAGATTTGTGACAATCAATTTGCTGGTCATGGTGCACTTTATTGTGATCCATTTGAAATATTTCTTCTCCAAAAACATCAGAGGGATCTAAGGAGTTGA
>NC_140972.1:28395371-28445371 GCF_056783735.1 Eptatretus burgeri | reverse complement strand
ATACTGCTGGGTCACTTAAGTGAACCTGATATCCTATTCATTGTTGGTCAAAACGGATCAGACTCTACTGAACCACGATTGAATAAAGTAAACTAGATCGACGCGCATGTAGAAATGCCAAAATAAAAATAAAAAAATAAAAAAATAAAAAAAAAATCGGAATTTTTTTGAAAAAAGAAGGTGCAAAATTTCTGGGTTTTTTTCTCTTACAAATTTTTTTGGGGGTTGGAAATCACTTAAAACATGCAGAAATGCAAAAAACAAAAATTCAAATACTTTTTCAAAATGGCCACCATAGCGACAATATTGGACTTTGGACCAAGTCCAAATTCTAATGTCATGATCCTTGGACCATACCTCACCCCCCCAACAAGTTTCGTCGAAATCTGTCCAGGAGTTTTTCCATAATACTGTTCACAAACAAACAAACAGACAGGGGTGAAAACAGTAACCTCCGTCCATCTTCGATGGCGGAGGTTAACTAGAGGGGGAGCACTCGGTAGAGTGCAAAACCTCCGCCGCCAATACTGCTGGGTCACTCAAGTGAACCTTATATCTTATTCATTAAATATGATGTCAACAGTGCTGACAGAGTTATAGTTCTTTTCTCCAACATTTTTTTTTGGGGGGGGGGGAGGGGGGAGGTTGGAAATGACTTAAAACATGTAAAAAAAAAAATCGAAATTTTGTTGAAAAAAAGTTGCAAAAATTTTTTTTTCTCAAACAATTTTTTTTTTGGAGGGGGGGTTGGAAATCACTTAAAACATGTAGAAATGCAAAAAAAATTTCCTTTTTTGGGAGGGGGGTAACAATTTTTTTTTGGGGGGGGGTTGGAAATCACTTAAAACAAGTAGAAATGCAAAAAATATATATTTTTTTTTACTCTAACAATTTTTTTTTGGGGGGGGGGGAACCAAGTCCAAAATTTAATGGCATGATCCTTGGACCATACGTAACCCCCACCCCCCCACCAAGTTTCGTCGAAATCCGTAATATTGTTCACAAACAAACAAACAAACAAACAAATAAAAACCAATGTCACCCTCAGGGTGACCCGTATCTTGCCAAAAGGTGACCACGTGTGACTTCTTTAAGGTCACACTGAGGTGAACAGAGCTGCTATCCACCAGGAGCGACTCTTGAGGAATATCTGCCTATGAGAGATTCCGATGAGAATCGTTCAACAGAGTAACCATGAAAAATATGCATTTGCCTCATAACGTCACCAAATGACGTCATAATGTCTCAAGCTTGACATATCTAGAAAGCACTCATCGAGGTGTTCAATTTGAGGTACTACACGATATGGTTCCTAAAACTTGAAAATTTGACCTTGGGGTCAAATATGTTTGACCTGAGGCGCTAACCATGAAGGTAAAGGCCAATCGCGCCAAAAAATTAATCAGCTGAGCACCAGACCATGAACTATATTCCCATGAAGTTTGAAGACGATCCGATCAAAATTACTCAAAAAATAAGGGTTTTGTCTACTCCCCTGATTTGCGACAAAGTGACCTTGACCTTTGACCTTGGCCTTCAAAATTTTGTGCACTGATAGGGACCTCTATAGGCCTCTGATATGCGAAGTTACAAAAATTTCCAATGATATCTGTGCTCTGCAGAATTTTTTATACGTGATAACAGACAAAAAAAAAAACAAAAAAAAACATACAAGCTGACTAACATATCTTGCAAAAACTTCGTTTTGGCAAGATAACAAACAAACAAACAAACAGAAAGGGGTGAAAACAGTAACCTCCATCCATCTTCGAAGATGGCGGAGGTTAATAATAGTCTTAAAACAATTGATTTCACAATCAATTGCCAAATAGCATCCTGAAACCACCACTGTTTCATCCGAATCTGTAACTTTTTGAAAATTAAGTAATTCATCGAAAAATGAAAAATTGATCGATTCATTGATTAATCAAAAAATCAAAAATACTCTTTATAACCAAATCACTTGTTCACTGTCATGTCCAAAAAGGGTGCCCGAGATATTGCCCAGATGAGAAAGAAAATAAATAAGGAGTTAATAAATCGATGATAATTAAGTTAATTAAATATTGCCTTAAATAATTAAGTTAATTAATAAGCCTTAAATAATTATCTTAAATAATGAAGTTAATTAATAATTAAGTTAAATATTGCCCAGATGAGAAAGAAAATAGATAAGGAATTAATAAATCGATAATAATTCAGTAATTAATCAATTAATTGATTAGTCAGAAAATAAAAAATACCGTTTTTGCCAAAGCACATCTTCACTTTTGTCCCCAAATTTCAGTTTTCTCGCTCGCTCAAAAGATGGCTGAAATATCACCCAGACAAATAAACAAACAAGAAAACAAACGGAGTGAAAATTGAGCACTCCCTTCCTTCGGTGCCCGGCGATGCCATCATGCATCGCCTAGATATGGAATTCGGAAGGAGCAGTGTACATTTATAGTGGTGGATCTGGTATAAACATTTTAACAGCAAATATATTTATCCCCGTCGAAGTCGGGGCCCTGGGCACGGGCACGCAGGCCCGTGCATTTATCCGCCCCAGCCCCCTCACACTCACAAACATGTAAAATGTGGAACAGATTTTACTTTCATCTAAAAACATGCTTACTAATAAGTTATGCAAATCAGGATCTGTGAACACATGGCCTGCAGTCTCAGGAAAAGGCCAAAACACTGGATTCCTGAATTTCAGATTTGGGTGTGAGATAAAATTAATAACATTTTTGTATTTTCATAACTTTCGTGAATACAAATTTTCCCAGGAACAAATTACTTTTTGTCATACATATACAAATTTGACACCGGATACCTGGAGGCGTAACAAAGTGTTAACAACAGATGTAAAGAATAATGCAAACAATGGAGCAAATCCCTGAAACGCCAAACTTTCGCATGCACGTGGAATACAGATGCTGCACTGTACATGTGAAATGTTAAACGCAGCATAGAATGAGAAATGGGGGGTGGGGGGGGCTAAATTAAACTAGTTATCTGTGAATGCCCGTGACTTACCCTCGGCCCGCGATCCAATGATGGCCATATTTTTTTCAAACCACCATACGACCTTGACCTTCAACATTTAGGCATCGAGTGTAAATTAAGAAATTGTGTCTCCATCTACAATCTATCCATAAAACTAATGAAAATCAGAGAAAAATTATTCAAGTTTTGATCAAAACGGGTTTTTTTGTTGTTGTTGAGTTCACAGTCCAAAAAAATTGGTCAAGGTCACGAATGAAATATCTGGTGCACATCAGTGAAGATTCACTATTACGAAGCAAAAAATATATTGGAAGGCCAAGTGGTCTTTGAGACTCCGGCAAAATTGAGACATTGGTAAAATTGAGTAATGACTAAAAAATTTATTTTTTTCAGAATGCCATTTGACCTTGACCTTTAACTCGAAGGGGTATGATATAAATTAAGCAGAAATGCACCTTGCTCTAGGTTATTTAAAGAAGGCAATTTAGTTCCAATTGTTGAGTTATAGTGAAAAAAAAACCTCAGATGAGTTGTGGTGAAAAATGTTGAAACATCTATAAATGGGTCATGACCTTAAAATTAGGTCAAGATCAAAAAAGCCATGTCAACCCCACATACTTTTTATTCCCATTATTGATGAAAAATTTAATTCTAAAAGTCCTCAACCATTGAAAGAAAATAAAAATAAAAGGGGAGAAAAATCTGAAATGGTGGTTTTGTATGTCATGGGATGCAAGACCTTGACCTTTAACCCGGAGGGATATGATGCAAATAAAGTTTAAATGCGCCTAACGCTGAGCTATCTAAAGGGGGAAATCTCGGTCCGATCGGACAAACTTGTCGAGTTGTGGTGAAAAATGTTGAAATGACTAACGAGGTCAAAACCTTAAAATTAGGTCAAGGTTAAAAAATAGGTCAGCCCCCACGGAATATTGATTGACTTTATTGATGCAACATTTTCTTCCGATTGTCCCAGCCGGCTCCGAGATACAGCTCGGAAATTTGGAGGGTTGAGAGCGCAGGGAAAAAAAAATATGGGCAATACCACTGGGCGCTCACTTGGTAATGGCTGGTTAAGATAACCAGGGAACTACTGGAAGGTGTGGATGCCCCACAAAATATGTAATGGAGAAGGAAGTAAATACCTATTTTGGGGGGCAACCCCCTGTAGACCCCCTTACACTTGGGATTTTTTTTTAAATGCCATGAACAAACTTTGGTACATCATGGGTGATGAAAGTTGTGGTCAAGTTTCATCAGAATTGCACGTGTAGTTTCTGAGAAGAAAGCAAATACCTATTTTGGGGGGCAACCACCATCGACCCCCTTTGGGTCCGATTTTTTTTTAATGCCATGAACAAACTTTGGAACATACACAGTGATGAATGTTTTGGTACAGTTTAATCAAAATCGTATGTGTAGTTTCGGAGAAGAAGTTGCAAGTATATGTGGAAGGACAGACGAATGGACGGATGGACGACGCGCCATCCCATAAGCTCCCAGATCTACTTTCCAGGTGAGCTCATAAATTAAAATAATTTTCTAAACAGTGGTTTTGTACTCCTGTAAGGGGGGGGGGGGAGTGTGTCTCAGCAACTCTGGGTACCATTAAAAATTGGAAGTGCCATTTGAAGAAAAACCCGACAACAGTAAGAAGCCTTCCCCTATTTTTTTTAGAAATCTTTTAAAATTAAACTAACAAACTCTCTCGCTTCAAAGAATATGCATCATCATGAAACAATGGTAACAAATTTAAAGACGTTTATCTCATTACATATCCAGAAAATAAATAATGTTAGTCAAAAGCAGTGAAAAGTTGTGCTATTCTCAGACCAGTTACCTTCCATTCTTCAGCTTCCAGATGAGCCTTATCTTTGTGCAAGGAAGCTTCCTCTGCTTGACTTTCAGCAGACTGGACATCTTTATTGAGCCTTGCTATTTGGGCACGTTTTTCTCGGTTTGCAGATAAAGCCCTGCGCAGCTCTTCCTGCAAGGAGTAAAGCAGCTCCTCCATCGAGTCCTGAGATGAAGTTCCAGTTCTGCAGTACAACCCAGGGAATTCATATTTCAGAAATTCATCAAGGGATGAGTGAGCAGTGTTTGTTGATGAGAAGCCATCACAAAATACAGTGCACAGCACTGTAGAGTTAGAACTATGTTAGGTGCAATCAATTTACTATGTACATGAGGAATTAAGGGGTTGAGAGTTGCTCAAAAAAGATAGCAGGAGAGTGTGGCTGGAGTTGGGATTTTTGTGGTGGTGGTAGTAGTAGTAGTAGCAGTGGTAGTAGTAGTAGTAGATTTTTCATGAAATTAAAGTAGTTCTGAAGGAAATATATTGATATAGTTGATGGGACAAGTGTAATCTAAACAAGTCTGAAGACGACGATGGTTCACGAGCGGTATTTGACGATGTAGATTGTTTCAGAAGTCAAGGATGAGACAATGTGATGATGTTTGACCAAGTTATAAAAATGATCAACATGATGTGGTACGAGTGACAGGCTATTAGCTGCAAAATGTCGAAAACCCGGTTTCGTTCAACAACTTTAAAATTTGACCTTTGAATAACCTTTAAAGGTCCCAAAACAATGTCGTGGACATTAAAATGAGGTAACAGGATACGTGCTATAGCTTTGTGGAGTTAGTTCGTCGAAGAAGGTCGAAAACCCAGTTCGATTCCCACAACTTTGAAAATTTGACCTTTGTGAACTTTAAAGGTCAAAGGTCAAGGATTATGACCTTTGGTGCAAAAATTCCTCTGGAACATTCCAGGAACAATATAACGTCATATAGGCTATATGGCATTTCACACTCCTCGGATTATCCATACTTTGATGAAATCAGCGTAAAAACAAACTTGAAGGGGGTGCCACGGGCAAGGTGTTCGAGATAGAGAAAAATGGTTTCAAGACTTCAGGTGGGGAATGACCTCAAGATTATGCATAAAAAATATTGTCATCCCAGCTCTCAAAGTTTGGGCGGTCGTCTGAATTTTACGTCAAAATTCGAAATTTTCTAAGTTCATGACCTTGTGACCTTGACACTAAAATGAAAAATCAAGCTCCGTGGGGCTATGCAGGTGCCATTGGGCTAACCAAATACCGAAACCCCGGCCAGATTCGACAACCCCCTCGGAGAAGATGGATATTTATGTCAAAATCGCAATTTTCTAAGTTCGTGACCTTGTGACCTTGACCTTGGGACGAAAATGAAAAATCGAGCTCCGTGGGGCTATGCAGGTGCCATTGGGCAAACAAATACCGAAACCCCTGCCAGGTTCGATAAACCCCCGAGGAGAAGATGCAAATTGAAATAGGCCACCCCTTAAAAACACGTTTTTTGGGCATGGCTCCGCCCATTATGGGCGGACCACGCCCATTTTCAGGAAAGCACAACTAGATCATGATATAAACCTCCCACCAAAATTTCATCAGGATCGGATCAAAACCCACGGAGCTACGCTCGGGACAGACAGACAGACAGACAGACAGACAGACACACAACAATAACGAATATAGAGGTCACTTATATTTTTCATGAAAAAATTATATTTTTCGTGAAAATATTTTTTCGTGAACCAATTAGGGGAAAGACAATGAGAGCAAAGACTGCGATTTTTTGTATTACAACTTTTCTGTTCATTCATTGTGCCGTTTGCACGTGGAAGTTTCCCAAGAAGGGAACTCGAAATAATGGTTCCCTGACTCTCTCTATGAAGTCCCGAAAAAAGAACAGCAACAATAACAAAAAGCTCAGTAGATAGATGGTCAAGGAGAAAAGGCTGAAACATAACAACAATCCATAAGAGGAAGTGATGAAGCTTAGACATTGATGAATCATTCTCAGACAAATGTTGGGTCTTCAGGCAAGATATATGAATACAGTATTACTAAAAAATAAATGTATATAGTCATCAGAACATGATGGAAGAAGAAAGAAGCCAGCAGGAAGGAACAAGCTGAGTCCCAGATTGAACTTTAAAGAAAGTTCACAAGATTCGGTTCCAAGAATTTTAAAAGTGATTCTTCACCGTTGAGAGATGGGGCCAAGCACAATCTATACTAATAAATGCACACAATCTATAATAATAAATGTCAGTGTGTGTGTGTGTGTTCATAAAGCATAACATTTTCTCACTGCTAACTCCCCTCCCCCCATCCGTCTCCCTCTCTCTCTCTCTCTCTCTTCCTCTCACCCTCCTGACGGTGTTCGCGTCTGGGCGGTGTCCGTGTCTAGACGCGTCCGGGACCTCTAAAATCGAGTAATCTGAGACGAATTTCAAAATACAATTGTTTTTTTATTGACTTCAGCAGTTGTTCTGACTGCTATAAAACAAAAAGTGTTCATTTGTCCAATTGAGACATTGTCTGGGTGTTGTTGGGTGCATGATGTTTATATGACGAAGCAGCGATCGCTAATTGCTTGCCAAGCCTGCCGTTCCTTATCAACCATTTCACTGGAGTGCTCGCTGAAGTGCTTAAGACACTTGGCGAGCGCTCTACAATATTTGCACTGTCATTGAATATATCGACCAACATGAACAAAGTTCAAGGCCACACTCACCTGCGTTTCACCCTGCATTGTCATGCGGTGCGTTACGTGGTAGCTGGCTCACTGAAAATGTGTAATTATATTTTACACCACATTTCCTCTTTTTGTACAATCTTCTTTCATTATACGACCCATCACTTTGGCATAGATACATACATAGTTTTAAAAAACAATTATACATTTCGTTTTTTAAAGTTTCTTCAACCGTTTCGTTGGAGTGCTTGCTTGCGTGGTTAAGCCACTTTAAGAGCACTCTTATGGCTTCAATAGTGATACTGCAGCACGGTCCTCCATGGGGATATTTCCAGAGTTAGGGAGGCAAAATAAATTAGATGATTACAACGAGCAAAAAATGTTTTCAGTTGTTACAAAGCAATGAATCACCACATCAAGGCAAGACAGCCAAGAAGTACGCACACTCGCTTTGAGCTGTCGAGACTGGGTTTGAATCCCAATAAAGTTATAAACTGTCATCCCAGTGTTTTCAAAAACAAGGCGATTCATCAATGTGTCTCTCGGATGGACATTAAACAGGAAAGCTATCTGCCGGAATCACCCCCCCCCCTTCTCTCTCTCCCGCCCATCTCCTCTCCTCTTCTCCATCTCTCTCCCACCCATCTCCTATCTCTATCTCTATCTCTATCTCTATCTCTATCTCTATCTCTATCTCTATCTCTATCTCTATCTCTATCTCTATCTCTATCTCTATCTCTATCTCTATCTCTATCTCTATCTCTATCTCTATCTCTATCTCTATCTCTATCTCTATCTCTATCTCTATCTCTATCTCTATCTCTATCTCTCTCTCTCTCTCTCTATCTCTATCTCTATCTCTATCTCTAACAGCACACCAGTGTTTCTCAAACGTGTAGCATGTACAAATCACATTCTGAGTGAGCCAACTGGAGGGGTGCAAATGTCACTGCATGTAAGAACATGCCATCGCCCTTCCCTTCCCCTCACACCGACTTCCCTTCCCTTCCCCTCATTCCCTTCCCCTCACGCCGCCTTCCCTTCCCCCACGCCGCCTTCCCTTCCCCTCACGCCGCCTTCCCTTCCCCTCACGCCGCCTTCCCTTCCCCTCACGCCGCCTTCCCTTCCCCTCACGCCGTCTTCCCTTCCCCTCACGCCGCCTTCCCTTCCCCTCACGCCGCCTTCCCTTCCCCTCACGCCGCCTTCCCTTCCCCTCACGCCGCCTTCCCTTCCCCTCACACCGCATTCCCTTCCCCTCACGCCGCCACCCCTTCCCCTCACGCCGCCTTTCGTTCCCCTCACGCCGCCTCCCCTTCCCCTCACTTCTTTCATGCTTACCTCCTCCCAAACCCCCTCCCCTCTCCACCCCCACAGAAATTTCCCAGCGGTCTCCACGTGCTGTATTAATGCGCCATTTTAACGTATCAGATTTTGTTCAATCCTGTCCTATCCCCACTCCCCTCCACAAGTCCCACGATGAAATGCAAGTCGCAAACACCTTCCTTCACACTTACCTCCTCCCAAACACCGTCCCCACACCCCCTTCTTCCTTGCTCCCACTCCCCCCCCAGAGTGTATAAGCGACATTTAGTGAGGTGTCACTCTCCACACTGCCCCCTCCACCCCTAAATCTCCCTTTCTCCTAAATACTCACGTCAGCGAGGTGACGGGTTGCATTCGTTAGTACAGTAAATAGCACAATATCTCAAAACGTTGTGAGCAGTTTATGATAAAACTTGGTGGACGAGTTGAACAAGCTGATTAGATTTTGTTCAGGTCTGGATCCAGATCCGGCCCATCAGTGGGATACAAAACATAAACTGTTTAGCCTGGCAGAGGTATGCGCTCGAATGAGTGTCTTTCTAATTTACGTTTTTCTGTCACAAATCCAAATTCAAGCACCATTTTCCCCACAATTATTAAACAAATTTATGAGTTTATACCAAATATGGCATCACAGGTTCCAGGTTAGTTTTGTGTTGACAAAGAAAAATGAGATTTGAATAAACAAGGAAAGGGAAAGGAAAGAGCACAGAAGTGAATTCTTATGAACATTATGTACAAAGGACGATTCCAAGGTAGAGCATGAATTTTGTACAGATACTCCCCACAAATGGAACTAAAAAAAAATATAGGGGCAATACCCCTGGGCGCTCACCTTGTAGCGGCTGGATAAGAAAACCAGGGAACCACTGATCGGTGTGAGTAACCCACAAAATATTTAATGGAGAAGAAAGTAAATTCCTATAGATTTTGTATTTAATGCAGTGAACAAACGTTAGTACATCACAGGTGGTTGTGGTCAAGTTTCATTAAAATTGTGTGTGTAGTTTCTCAGAAGAGAGAAAATTCCTATTTTGGGGGGCTACCCCCTGTAGACTCCCTCAGGGCCCGATTCTTTTCATGCAGTGACTAAGCTTTGGTAAATACCGGATGATGAAGGTTGTTGTGAAGTTTCATCAAAATTGTGGGTGTAGTTTCAGAGAAGAAGTTGTAAGTGTTTGTGGACGGACGACGTGCCATCCCATAAAGCTTCCTGAAACTACATTCCAGATAAGCTAAAAACTATCACATGAAGTGATAAGTGCAACATTTTCACAATTAAAATACATGGTCAGGGATCCTTCTCCCCTTTGCAAATTGCTACATCCAAAATAAATAAATAAATAAATAAAACCGAGAAAGGAATGACTTCACAATGTTCGAAAACCTATGCAAAATGTACATTCAACACCATGGTTTTGCCCCAGAATGAGTGTGAAAGAGGCAAGCAGTAAAAAAAAAAATACATAAGAAGCTGACATCTTTGCACACGTAAAATGCATTTACTAAAAACTCACTTCCACATGTGGCACTCTCACAACTCACGTTTTATGTTCAGGCATATCATTCGGACGTTTGATGGCAAGATCCACGTATGATTCAGACGTTGGAAACTGCTTGGTCCTGACATCTCCAAAACGAACCCCAAGCTTTGCTGCTGTTTCATAAGCACTTAGTTGCTCCTTGAAATCCGAGATTTCCTCCTGTTGATGGGAAATAAAGTAGAATGCCTTTTTGTCATGCAAATCCATTTGTATTAAAAATTTGTTTTTGTTTGAGCCCGGAGTGCATCTTGTGTTTACCCCAAGAGCTCTCTGCTGGTACGATATCACATGCTGAGACCCACCTGCAGTGCAGCATTTGTTGACTCGCTCAAGTTCTTAGCAGCGATAGCTTGTTGCAGGGCCAAATGTAGCCTCCCCATCTCTTGGGCAGAACCTGTGTCAAAACAGTGTTTACACAGGAGCGATATATCCACAAAATGTGCAATGTGCATTGGCTATAAATGTGGTCATTAAACAGTTTTGGATCTCAAACTTTCTTTATGGCTTGCAAGCACATGTTACAAACACCAACACCTTTTCATCACATAAAAACCTCCCAACAGCACAACAATAAAAAATACTCAACAAACCACACCCCATGATCCATACATCTGAACCAACCCTCCCGTGCTCATCCAGAGTAACATTATCTGGACTTCATTCCGGTCATCACCCCACATTTAAAACCCATATACACAAACGCGATCAAACTCAGGACACGTTCTGCCCACCCTGTCACCATGAACTTGACACTGTACAGTACACTTAATTACAACTTGCACAATACAGAGAACTATTGAACATTTTTTTCTCTTCCCGATCTCTGGGGAGAAACCGATTGGACTGGCCAGCTTTCTTGAGGCTGTGGGCTTACAGTGAGAATGCCTGGGGCTACTGATGGTTATTATTATTATTATTATTATTATTATTATTAAACAGTTCAATCATATTCCATTGATGATAAAAACAACACAACAAGGGAACTGTGGCACGTTTTTGAAAGAGAAGTAAATGGATGCTAGCTTGAGCCCTGTCTTGTTTTCCACATATTTCCACAACCAGGTTGCGACGAGAAAATCTAAAGTGTTACAGAAATTTATTGGGGAATGAGAATAAAATGGCACGCGTTTTATATTTTACACCTGTTAGTTTTCTTGCCGGACATGACATATTTACCAATTAAAGCAAGGATAGAGGACAATCAAAACACTTGATAGGAAGATGCAAGGCAAATGGCCAAATGGTTTGCATAGCATCAAATGTTTCATTCTGAAAAAAACATTGAAAAAATCTTAATTTTTTTAAGCAACCTCTGTGATTGGTAATTTTGCTAAATATGCAATTACATTATCCTTATGAAGAGATCAATAGATTGCATACAATACTCCAAATGAAGCTTTTATAGGGATGTTCACCAATTGCATCACTCCAACCCACAAGGGCGCACACCACCTCAAGTGCTGTAATTTTTGGTGAAGGAGAAGAAAAGGTGAACAAGGCAAAGGAAAGGTGAAGACGACAAAGTGAAGAGGAAGAAGAGGCAGAAAAAGAAGCAGAAGAAGAGGAAGGAGAAGAGGAAGGAAAAGAGGAAGGAAAAGAGGAAGGAGAAGAGGAAAGAGAAGAGGAAGAAGAAATGGAAAAGAAGAGGAAGAAGGTTTTGCAAAACCGAGAACAAATTGCTTTTTTTTAACAAGTACCTTGACTCAAGCTATAGCACACACCACTGCACACTTAAGGGCACACCTGCCAATGATGGATCAGGTATAGTCGACCTTGACTAACTTTGGTCACCATTATCCAGACAATATTTTGGTTTATCCCCAGACGTGATCATTTAGGTTGGGATTGGCCTGTTTGGTGTTCCTGTATTAGCACACAGCTCATGATTCTGGGATCTCAGATAAAAAAAAAAATCCCCTATACCAGCTTTGTTTTGTCCACTGTCTCCTAACTGTAAAAGGGGATATAAATGTACAAACTTGTCTGTGGGTCTTGTATAACTGTTGATTTAAAAAAACAAAAAGAAGAAGAAGAAGAAGAAATGGAAGCAAGATTGGTTTTAGGACAGATCAAGCAAGGAAGGTTAATTTATCTTGCAGCAAAAATAAAATAAAATGAAGCATATTTAACATTTTGGGTTTTAATATCCAATATAATCAACAACCAGTGTCACAAGATCGATCTCATATGATAAAAGTATTTATGCTGCTAAAGGAGAAAACATTAATTAAATCTATGAACCGAGATACCGCCAAATAAATATTCTTTACCCTCAAAAGGAAGAGCAATAGTAGTAAGAGAAAAAGATGGCCTGGCGAAGGAAGCAGAAAAATTGTGTGTGTGAGGGAAGAAAGAGATCAAGAATGAGCAAATTTCAGCACACAAACAACCAGCTGTAAGAAGTTTCTGACATTGCTGCTGGCTCTCCTCTAAACTGCGTGTCAGCTGGTTCACCACCGCAGCCTTGTCAAGGCAAGCTGCTACTGACCGACGTTCCGCCTGCTCCAACTGCATTTCCAGCTGGGTCACAGTCTCCTCCTGCATCCAGAAAGCACAATAATCAAACTAGATCTCGAAACTCTGGTACATATTCCAAAATGTACTGATCACAAGCAGGTAAATGCACAATATTCATTTTCAAACAAGAGAATTGAAAAATAACTTAAACCTATATGAAGTATACTTGCAGTTATTACATTTTCATTGTTACAAGGAAATTGCCCTCCAAACAACGGTCAGTGCACGTGCCATTAAAAGTTAATGCCATTTTCCCATTGAAAGTTAATGGCCCGTGATGTTTTAACAAACATGCAACTGCAGAAAGGAAATGACAGCACAGACTGAAATGTTTGGGTGAAGGAGACTAAGAAGAGGATAAAACACAAGTGGTCACCACATTGGAAATGAGTATTATATAAGCTGTTATTAAATAAATGTTGGGCACAGTAAAGACATATATGGTCAGAAGATATAAAAGAAAGGTCAAGAGAGATTGTCAGAGAGCCAATAAACCTAAAAGTTGGCAGACGAAAGTGACATTCCAGACAGGATAGAAACTTGTCAATTTACACCCAAAAGATTGCACAAAACTTGACACTCAATCACGAGAAATATTACGATGCTAGCGAGATAGGATATAGCAACTTATACTGTGAAGTCTGGGTTTGCCTGCATGACGCCATTATATTCCGCTTCCGCCAAAGAATCATCATCATAATCATTAAACTTGACTAATGGTGGGTGCCATGTCTGCCTGAGGTGGAGGGAAAGGCAGCATGAGGGCATCCACTGACAACCCTTAAGGAAGGGGTGAGGTGGCTCCTACCCCATGCAGAAATGCAGTGTTCTGCAGGGGCATGCACCAGGGCAAGTGTTAAGTGTGTAAGGTAGGGAAATCAGCTCCCCAGTCTTGGCCAAGCAAGCTTAACTCTTGCAGCTATTTTCCCTGCTACTTTCTCTGCATGATGCCTGAAGATCAGGGACCGGTCCATTTGCACGCCAAGGTAGATAGGAGCATGCGTGAAGGGAAGCTGGGTGTTTTTGAGCTTGACTTACCAGCTGCTTGTCTGTGTTACAATTCTGCAGGTGGAAAACAGAGCAGACTGACTTCTGAATGTTGAGACGTAGGAACCATTGGTGGTAGCAGTGGTTCATAGAAGCAACATCTTGGTTCAGAGTGTCAACTTCCTCAAAAGACTTGCTTGGAACAGGATCACAAGGTCGGGGTGGGGAAATTTGGAACCTGTTTACTCAGGGGGGTCTGATGTGTACGGATTGAACAGCAGGAATGCTAAGATTGAGCCTTGCAGAATTCCATTCTTGAAGATCATTAATAACAGGAATGCACAGATGGGAATGCAAGAGGACAACTATTGGGACAATGCATCCCCAAATTTCTTTTTTCTTTGCAAGAGCGTGTCTCATGGAAGAGCAACGTAAAACTAACAATGAGACAAACATCTAATGAATTAACAAACAGGAAAACAGGAGAGGGAAGAGGTTAAGGAAGAGGTTAGAGAAGAGAGAGAAGAAGAGAGGGAAGAGAAGAGAGAAGAGAGAAGAGAAGAGGAAACTGAAGCTAGCATGTAAGGTAGTTGAGTTAAGCAAGATTAATGGGCAATGGGTAAGAATTGGGGATTACAATAGATGATGGTGCACTACATGCTTAAAGCCCTGGAGAGAACAGGGAGACAGAACAGCTCCGTGAAAGGTGGTTCCAGAGAAGGTAGAAGCGTGGAATAAAATGTGCAGTCATCCTGGATTTTGGAATCATGTTTGGCAATTCCAGAGTGGAATACAATTATTTTTTTTATACCTTGTCGAGGCTCGTATGAGAGCCAACACACAACGCACAGCAAGGGGGTATGAGAGGAGGTAGGTTTGGGGTGGATTAACGGGGGTAGAAAAGATCGAGGATTTGGATGGGGGACGATAAGAGGTTGTGGTGAACAGCTGTTTTGAAGGCTGGGAGGGAAGAATGGGATTGAACAGAGTGAGGGAGTTTATTCCAAAGGTGAGAAAAAAAAGAGGAAATAAAGTGAAGGTGAGCAGTGATTTGTGATTTTGGTAGTTTTACCATAAGGGGGTTGTTGGCAGACCTTGAGCATCCAACAGAAATATGGTGGGGCAAATCGCAAAGAGCAAGGGGGGAGGGGGGGCGAGACCGGAGTGAGATGGTAGAAGACAGAAAGACCACTGAACTGCCTTCGGTGAGAGAGTGAGAGGCCCACAGACTCAGCCTCATCGCTGGAGATGCCAATGATCCGAAATGCCTTGGATTCCACAGCATGGAGCCAAAAAAGGTGGGAGGCAGGAGCACCAGCCCAGAGGGCAGAGCAGTACTCCATCAGGCTGCGGACAAAAGCTTTGTAAGTAGTCAGGAGCTCAGGTGGGCCGAGGAAGGACTTTGCACGAAAGAGGATTCCCAGTCGGTGACTGGCTTTGGAGGCCAGGTTGGAAATGTGGCTTTGCCAGGAAAGATCATGGTGGGATAGTGAGACCCAGAAGCTTGAAAGAAAGGACTTCTTCCAGAGGATTGTTGAGAAAGTAGATGGGTGGGGGGGGGGGGGTTCCAAATGGTCCTTTCGGAGAGACAAAGTGAGAGTGTGAGATTTGTCTGGATGGAAAGACATGTTCCACGTGTTGGACCAGTTTGTGATTTTACCCAGATCTGCAGTGAGCGAAGAAGCTGCTGCTTGCCGGTCTGAGGGACGAAAGATGGTACGGCAGAGGGTGGAGTCATCAGCATCAGCAAAGAGATAAAGAGGATTTTCCAGAGAGTCGGAGAGATCATTGATGAAAACCAGAAAAAGAACAGAGCCCAGAACGCTGCCTTGAGGATCTCCAGCCTGGAAAGGAAGAGGGGATGAGATCTCCATTTAGGGCCACACGTTGACTGCGACAGGAGAGGAGGTCTGTGATTCATGAGTGGAGATGGCCTTGGATCCTGTGGGAGAAAATAATTATATTAATGTACTCTCTATTATAATTGTTGCTGGTGTTTTATAAATTTAATTTTTATGCTAAAAGTCGCATTGGCTGTCAGTGATGTTTTTCCTTTAGCCAAGAGTCTTTTGACCTAAATGTTGATAAAAGGAATGTCTTGCTATGGAACAAAGTGACCTGGTTGATAACACCAACTTTTGCTGTAATTATGTCATTTGCTTTTCACCGAGAAGACATGTATTGTAGTTGGAGTTCTTTTACCTATATGTTTATCAGCCCTCTCCACTCTCCCAGAAAAGCATATAAATACCAGGAAATGTAATCTTGTTTTAGTGCATATCATTGAAGATGTTTTACCATCTCGTTTTACCAAGTACCTAGTTAGAATAAAACTCTCTGATGTAATGTGCTTTCACGTTGTGGACAGTGAATTAATCGGTGTCTTTCATTTGAGTAACAGGATTTACATCGAGTCGGTTAAAACGGTCAACTAAAAAGTAAGAAAATAAAATAGAAAAAAATTAATTCCACAACAATCCCATAGGAAGAGAATTTGGTGAGCAGGGCAGGGTGCCAGACCATGTCAAAAGCACGCGATATGATTCGGGATATGGCTCTGATTTCATATCCGGCATTGAGGACCTCCATCCATTGTTGGGAGAGCAAAATAAAGAACTAGAAAGGCACTCAGTAGAGTGCATACCTCTGCCAAGCTTCGTTTACATTTTGTATCCCACTGATAGGCCAGATCTGGATTCGGACCTCAACTAAAATTTAATCGGCTTGTTATTGTCACCGAACCAACTCACACACCAAGTTTTGTCCGAATCTGTGTCTCATTTTTTTTGAAATATCGTGCTATATAATCGCTTTAGCCCCTTTAATGGTGAAGAATCACTTAAAAAATTATCGGATCTGGATCCGTATTCAGATCTTCACCAAAATCGAATCCATTATTCCTTGTAACATACATAACCAGAGAGTTGGTGTCAAAGCCACCCAATGCTCACCTGTTTATACATTTATCGTTTTTAAAAGACTTGTCTAACAATATTTTTTATATAGCATTGCAGTGAAGTCTGATCCAAATAATTTTAAAGCAACATATGTATTTGTATATTGTAATCAGTAACAAGAGCGCAAGTGAGCACAATATACGCCCGAACAAGAAGGTACATACAGAATTGTGCTACGACATGGAAAACAGCATCCTGGTTGCCATGGCAACCACTTTAGATGACGAACGTATGTTGTGACACACCGTCTCCACAGTCTGTACCTATGTACCAAATATGAAACGTGAAAGTTGTAAACTTTGGGAGTTAGAGTGCGGACAGGACCAGATGGAAAACAGCATCCTGGTTGCCATGGCAACCACTTCAGATGACGACCGTATGTCGCGACACACCGTCTCCACAGTCTGTGCCTATGTACCAAGTATGAATCGTGAAAGCTGAAAACTTTGGGAGTTAGAGTGCGGACAGGAGCGGATGGAAAACAGCATCCTGGCTGCCATGGCAACCACTTTAGATGACGAATGTATGTCGCGACACACCGTCTCCGCATTCTGTACCTATGTACCAAATATGAAACGTGAAAGTTGAAAACTTTGGGAGTTAGAGTGCGGACAGGAACGGACGGACAGACAGACAGACAGACAGACAGACAGACAGACAGAGAGACGGACGGACAGAGAGACGGACGGACGGACGACACATAATATGCCCCGATATGTATGTCGTCAGGTCAAGTTAGATCTGTGACCTGCTCCAGGTACCATGTAAACCTGTACTAACCTGTTCCATGGTCAGGTTGTCGGCGACTAAACCGTCTCCCCCACCAGGTTTTCTGGTGAGGAGGGTGTTTGAATATGGACACCCAGCAGGATTAAAAACAAAACATGTTAAAGGGCGGAGGAGCTCCTTGTGAGCCAATGGCCATCCATATCTAGTGCCCAACTGTGTGCGGACGTCCTCCTGCAGTTGGGTTACTTTTTTATGAGGAGGTTGGTGGCAGGATTTGCACTCCAGCCACCGTAAAACCCTTCATTCCGCAAAACACAAAAACGCAAAAAAATCTGAAAACCCACTCCGTGGGAGTACTCCTGTGCAGCTTCCCTTCGCAGGGCAGCTCACCGGATGACGGGATTGGGGCAAAGCCTTCGGGATCCCCAATCTTTGATGATAGGAGAGAAACCACGGGGTATTATCCCTGGGTCAGATTGCGGAAGAGTGTGTCGGAGTGGTGCTGAGGTGTCGTCCACCAGACGGCGGTCTTCTTGGGTTAACCTGAGGCGGTCCCTTTGGGTGGGTGCCTGGAATGTCCTATCCCTAAGAGAGGATGATCACCTGTCTCTGTTATCATCTGAGCTCAAGCGTTTGGACATCGGGATTGCAGCTCTCTCTGAGGTTTGGAGACCGGATTGCGGCGAGATAATGGTGGGTGGTTACACCTACTATTGGTCTGGTCGCTCTGAAGGTTACCATACCAAAGGAGTTGCTGCAGCTGTGTCCAATAAGCTGACCCCAATGATAATTGAGGTAACACCGGTCAACGAGCGTATCATGAGATTAAGGATTCGTCACTCCTTCGGTGTCATTTCCCTGGTCTCTGTTTATGCTCCGAATGAGGCGAGTGATCTCACCGTGAAGGACGCATTCTACTCCACGCTCGAGTCTGTGGTTGATCAGTGCCCCAGACGAGATACACTTCTAGTCTTGGGGGATTTCAATGCATCGACTGGAACTGATAGGGATGGTTATGAGAAGTGTGTTGGTCCCCATGGGTCAGGAAATATGAACCACAATAGCACTAAGTTCCTTCACTTTGCAAGAAGTCATGGACTTAGGGTAGCTGGTTCATGGTTTCAGCGCCCACAAGCTCATCGCTGGACTTGGTATTCCAACGCTGGCGGTGCGGCAAAGGAGATTGACCATGTCCTCATTGACGGTCGCTGGAGGGTGATCCAGAACTGCAGGGTCTACCGGAGTGCTCAGTTCCTCAATACTGACCACAGGCTTGTTGTAGCAACTCTAAAGCTGCACCTTAAATCCTGGAGAATGGTACCATCCCAGAGGAGGCTGGATGTTGGCAAGCTCAGAGATGAGAGAGTAGCTGAGGAGTTTGCGAACAGGCTGAGTGGACACTTGGGGGGTCTGGGTGCTTTGGGGGGGGGTCCTGAAGAGTTGTGGGGTGCCTTCAAGACCAGCGTCCTTGATGTTGCCGGTGGATGTCATGGAACTCACCGCAGGGCAAAGAAGAATTTTGTCTCTCAAGGGACACTGGATACCATTGACCAGAGTCGCAGGGCCAGGCTGAATGGCAGAGCTGAGCTGTTCAGGGAGTTGAGGCGTAAAACTGTACGGGGAGGGGGTAGAGCATCACCTGTGGACAGGTGATTCTCGTCCCGCTTACAGGGGAATACAAGTTCATCCAAGCCCATCCCTCGGAGCACTGCAGTTAGAGCAGAGAGTGGTAGGCTCTTGACAGAGGAGTCTGAAGTGAAGGCCTGCTGGGCCGGTTACTTTGAGCGGTTGTACGGGGCTGATCCCCCAGCTGTCGAGTTGGACGTCAAGGGTGTTACAATCCCTGTTGCTGACCCTCCAATCAACTGTGGTCCACCTTCGCTTGTGGAAACACGGGCTGCGGTGAACCGGTTGAAACGGGGCAAAGCTCCAGGGATCTGTGGCATCCATGCTGAACTTCAAGGCTGGTGGAAATGCTGCACTCGTGTCGTTGCATGCAGTTTTGTGCTCTGCCTGGAACACAGGCATCATCCCAACTGATTGGAAGAGGGGCCTTGTTGTTCCTCTCTGGAAAGGGAAGGGTGATCGCCAAGACTGCAACAACTACCGAGGGGTGACGCTGCTCTCAGTGCCGGGCAAGGTCTTTGCTCTGTTAATTCTTGATAGGGTTCGCCACCATCTGCTTGAGCACCAGCGTCCAGAGCAGTCAAGCTTTACACCAAAGAGGTTAGCGATTGACCGTATCCTTGCTCTTCGTGTCCTCACCGAACGCAGACGAGAGTTTCGGCATGGGCTGCTTGCAGCCTATGTTGATCTCTGTAAAGCGTTCGATTCAGTGAATCGGGATGTCCTCTGGAGGATTCTTGGTGTTCGTGGGGTGCCACCAAAACTGATCGATCTGATGTCTGAACTCTACTCTGGTACTGAGAGTGCTGTGAAGTGTGGTGGTACCATCTCTGACTTATTTCCAGTTGTTACTGGAGTTTGTCAGGGGTGTGTACTGGCCCCCACACTTTTCAGCACTTGTATGGACTGGATTTTAGGGAGGATGTCGAAGAGATCAAGCTGTGGTGCATCGTTTGGGAATGTCAAGATCTCGGACCTTGATTTTGCAGATGATGCAGTCATCTTTGCGGAGACTTTAGATATCCTTTTGGGGGCCCTCGGGGTGCTGAATGGGGAGTCGGAGCCACTGGGATTACGGGTTTCTTGGGTTAAAACTAAGATCCAGGCTTTCGGTGACATCTTGGATGCTGCTGTCCTGTCTGTGTCTGTTTGTGGTGAAGATGTTGAGATCGTGGAGAGATTCACTTACCTTGGCAGTGATATTCATGTCTCTGCTGGCTGTGAGTCAGAGGTCAATAGACATCTGGGTCAGGCCTGGGGAGTCATGGATTCACTGGATCATGGGGTGTGGCGCTGCCGGTACCTGTGCGGGAGGACGAAAGTCCGAGTCTTCAGGTCCTTGGTACTTCCAGTCTTGCTCTATGGATGCGAGACTTGGACTCTGACCAAGGATCTGAGACGGAGACTTAATTCTTTTGGTACCAGGTCTCTTCGGAGAATCCTTGGCTATCGCTGGTCAGATTTTGTGTCCAACGAGCGGTTGCTGAGTGAGACTCGGATGAGATTTGTTACCTGCATAGTCCGTGAGCGTCAGTTGCGGCTGTATGGACATGTGGCTCTTTTTCCTGACGCTGATCCTGCTCACCAGATTCTCTCAGCGGGGGAGTCTCGTGAGTGGAGGAGGCCAGTGGGCCGACCACGTGCCTCGTGGTTGCAGCAGGTTGACCATCATCTCAAGGAGATGGGGATGGGCAAGGCATCTGCCTGGGGGATGGCCAGACGGAGGCCCCTGGAGTACCGGCGGAAAGTGGACGCAGCGACGCGCTGTTTTCTGGCATATGCTCCCATACCTGACCTGACCTGGTATGTATGTATGTATGTATGTATGTATGTATGTATGTATGTATGTATGTATGTATGTATGTATGTATGTATATGTATGTATGTATATATATATATATATATTTTGTTGCGGTTGTGGAAATTCGCATTATACCATAAAGAGTCCTCAGGTGAGATATCTCGGTAAATTCATGTGTAGTTAGCCCAAACCCGTTGTATAGAGGGAATATTTGTGATTTATCGGGCTGAGATTCTTTGAGTTGGCCGTTTTTCTGTTCTATCGTCATTTTGGACCGTCCGAAGACTTCAAACGAAGGCCCCATGAAAGGCCTACAACGGTGCGCGAGTTTTCCCGCCATTTTACCCCGCCTGATGCTCCCGCATGAATCCCCCCCACCTCGTTGGGTGTGAAGGGGAGGGGTGGGGCAGCTCGCTCCTGATTGGTGGATGCACGGCATGAGGCGGTCGGAGTGGGGGCACGCCCCCCTTCAAGAGCTGTCTGGAAACGCCTCGCAGAAAGGTGGAGGCAAGAAACGGGGCGGAACGAAGGGTGGGGCCCCGCGCTACAAAAGGAACGGACGAGGAGGGTTCGCGTCTTCTGGGGCTGCTTCTTTTTCCTTCTTCTCTTCCTCGTGAATCTCACTCACTCTTCTCTCGTCCTGGTCCTGGCTTCGCGTTCCTTCTTCCTCGCTGGCTCTTCCTCTTCCTCTGCACTCGTCTGCTCTGGCAGCTGTGGAGGCTGGGTCTTGGCTCGTTCTCGTCCTGTGCTCGAGGTTTGGCGGGCGGCCTGTCCACAGAGGCACGGACGGGAGGCGTGGCACGAGCTCGCAGACCGCGATAGGAGTCGGGGCCAGGCGCGATCACGCCGATGGTCATGGGAGGAAGGGAAGGACGCGCCCAGGGAAGTCGCGACTTCCTTTTATTTTGGGGTTTTGTGTAAATGTCTGTGGGTGGCGCCAGTCCGTGAAGTAGAAACTGTGTAAGTATTGCTGTGTGTAAGTAATTGCCCCCTTTTATTCGGTAGTAGCTCTGCATCCTTGCATTTGCTTTTGTTGCATTTTGACTGTATGACTGTATATACGTGCTTGTCTGTGTGTGTAAATAAACTGCATTGTGTGAACTGTTTTCCCGTTTCGCTTCATCTTTTCCTTTTATTGAATCTCCATCTTGCATCACGTAAGGGATTGATAGTGGGTTTAAAACGCCCGGTAATTAATCGGAACCGTCAAGGCCGACGATAACTCCGCTCGGTTATCCCTGTAATACGGAACGAACCGCTTAAGCGGTTCGTGCCCGGAGTCGGCCTGTGGCGTGGTACGATCGCCTGGTCAACCACTCGCGCAGGTACTTAGGTAAGTCGAATTTGGCGAGCAACCCTATCCTGCGCGGGTGGGCAATTGGCACGATCGTGGTGAGGTTAAACCCCCACCTGTGACTGGCTCCGGGCGGTCGTTCCCAGAGGGTCACGACTGAATTGTCCGTTCCGGTGGGCGAGGCGGCCGCTTTTGGCTACACGCAGTCGATTGCACATCGGCGGGCGCGAATTCGCAACAATATATATATATATATATATATATATATATATATATATATATATATATATATATATATATATATATATATATATATATATATATATATATATATATATATATATCAGGCATATAAAAAATAGTGTGGTAGATAAAAACATTAGAAAGGAAAAAATAACTTGCACCAAAAACTTTAACATTTTCACACACGCTGACGCTCACGCTGGGGGTATCGCTATAGCTCTCTGTTCTTCGAACAGGCGAGCTATAAACCTTATATGTAAATGTTATTCAAATTTCAAGTCAATCGGATGAAAATTGAGGATTTTAGAGAGTGCACCGAAGTTGACCTTTGGCCTATGTTGACCTCTTGGCATATGCTGACCTCAAAACAATTGGTGGTTGAATTCAGTGCACCGATATGAAAATCCTCTTCAAATTTCAAGTCAATTGGATGAAAATTGACAATTTTAGAAAGTTGGTCCATGTTGACCTTTTTGGTCAATATTGACCTCAAAAAGAATAGGTGGTTTGATTCAGTGACCAGACATGCAAATGCTCATCAAATTTCAAGTTAATCGGATGAAAACTGACAATTTTAGGAAATTGGCCAACATTGACCTTTTGACCTATTTTGACCTCAAAATGATTGGTGCTGGAATTCAGTGACCTGATTTGCAAATGTTCTTCAAATTTCAAGTCAATTGGATGAAAAGTGATTTTAAATATTTGAAAAAGATTTGACCTTTGGCCGAGGAAGACTGTTTGACCTAAAAAATAAATAGGATTCTGTCGGATCACCAACTCCACCATTTGGTGAAGTTTCGTGAACATTGGTTTGAAATTGTGACCTGCAGGTGAGTGGACAGATAAACAAGCAAACAAATGAAAAAATCACTTCGAGTGATTTTAGAGGTACACACTTGGAAAAACAGAACAAAGTTGAACTGCACTCGGAAGAGCGCATAACTCCGCCAGGCTGAACAGTTTACGTTTTGTATCCCACTGATGGGCTGGATCTGAACCAAAATATATTCCACTTGTTCTCGCCACCTAACCAACACTCATCCACCTAGTTTTGTCATAACTCCTCCACAAGTTTTTGAGATATATATATATATATATATATATATATATATATATATATATATATATATATATATATATATATATATATATATATGTAGTGAGTCAAAAGTTGCGCCCGATTTCTGTTTTTTCGGCTGTCAGATTCTTTATGGGAAGTCATGTTGTTAATAATTGTCTTGCAGATTATTAATTTTCGTAATTTATTTATTTTTGATTTTGTTTTGCAGGTTATTGCTGCGAGTTTGGAAAGTTACTGAATTTGCACCAAATTGAACCATGAATCAACGCATTGCGGCCGTGAAACATTACTAACAGCTGTTAAACAATTCTTCAAAACAGCTGTTCACCACCACCTCTTATCATCCCCCATCCAAATCCTCGATCTTTTCTACCCCCAATAATCCACCAAAGCCCACCTCTTTCAAATTCCCTGCTTTCCTTCCTGAAAGTCCCTGTGATGTCCATCTTGTATTCCCCATGTTCCCCGTCCCATCCCTCTCCCTTCCACAGATCTCCAAATGTCTCTGTTCCCCACTGTTTTGTCCTTCCCACTCCCGCCCCTCTTGTTTCATGCCCCCTTGCTGTGAGTTGTGTGTTTGCTCTCACACGAGCCTCGACAATGTATACAAAAAAAAATACAAATGTAATGAACAACCAATGATGGCGGCACGCCATTTGGCACAGGAATTCGATGTTAACCCACCTCAGGGAAGAAACATACGATTGATTGTCGAGAAATTTGAAGCAACAGGGTCGGTAGCCACTGCAAAGAAGTCCAGTCGTCTGAAAACGGCAACGAATGTAGCGAAGGCTGAAGAAGCCATCATAAGACTGGAACAAAGTCCGCAAAAGTCAACTCGCCGTTTTTCTGCAGAGTTGGAAGTGAGCCAATCAAGTGTTATCCGTATCCTTCACCAGAAAAAATGGAAACCTTACATGCCACGCTTACTGCATGCCCTTCATGATGGAGATGATGACCGCCGTCTTCAATTTTGCGAAGAGTTCTTAGCTAAACTTCACGGAGAGGACACAATGCTTGACAACATCTGGTGGTCAGATGAGGCATGTTTTAAGCTTAATGGCACAATTAACAGACACAATTGTGTCGACTGGGCTGAGAATAACCCAAGAGTGACAGTTGAGAAGGAGGTAAATTTACCTGGAGTGACAGTTTGGGAAGCCATATCTCCATTAGGGATAATTGGACCCTTTTTCTTTGAGGGATCTGTCACTGCAGAAATTTACCTGGATATGCTGCAAACCTTCTTTTGGCCCAAGGTACAAGATCAGGACTGTTATTTCCAGCATGATGGAGCTCCACCTCATTATGGACGTTATGTTCGTCAGTGGCTTGATGAAAACTTTCCCAGAAAGTGGATCGGCCGCCGCGGTCCGATTGAGTGGCCGGCACACTCCCCAGACCTTACACCTCCAGATTTCTTTCTTTGGGGGCTCATGAAAGACATTGTTTGTCGTGAAAAGCCTCGTACCATTCAGGAATTGAAGGCTCAAATCACTGCAAAGTTTGAGGGAATTGATATCGAACTCTGCAGACGTGTGTGTCGCTCTGTGCCTGCTCGGCTGCAATTGTGCATCGATCACGAGGGAGGGCACTTTGAAAATTGCAAGTAAAACAGCTTGGTACAGTTCCATAATATATTTTTCTTGAATAAATGGTTAGATAAACATATCATTCATTTATTTCTACCTTCTTGTACACTGTAATACAAATGGCAAACAAACAATCAACTGACAGAAATCAGGCGCGACTTCTGACTCACCCTGTGTGTGTGTGTATATATATATATGTATATATATATATATATATATATATATATATATATATATATATATATATATATATATATATATATATATATATATATATACACACACATATATATATGTACATATATATATATATATACATATATATATATATATATATATATATATATATATATATATATATATATATATATATATATATATATATATACACACATATATATTTAGTTTTTGCCCCTATCAATTTTAGAAATTAGGCCTGTGTTGACCTTTTGACTTTAAAAATAATTGGTGATTGAATTCAGTGACCTGATATGGAAATGCTCTTCAAATTTCAAGATAATCGGATTAAAATTGAGGATATTAGAAATTTGTCCAATGACCTTTTGGTCTATGTGGACCTTAAAATAATAGGTGCTTGAATTCAGTAACCTGATATGCAAATGGTCTTCAAATTTCAAGTTAATCAGATGAAAATTGACAATTTTAGAGACAATTATAAAAAAAATTTGACCCATGTTGACCTTTTGATCGATGTTGACCTTTTGGCCAAAATTGAACTAAAAAAAATAGATGCTTAAATTCAATGACATTATATGTAAATCTGCTTCAAATTTCAAGTCAATTGGATGAAAATTGACCATTTTAGAAATTTGGCGTATGTTGACCTCTTCACCTATGTTGACCTCAAAAGTAATCAGTGGTTGAATTCAATGATCTGGTATGTAAATCCTGTTGAAATTCCAAATCAATCGGATGAAAATTGACAATTTTAGAAATTTGGCGTATGTTGACCTCTTCACCAATGTTGACCTCAAAAGTAATCAGTGGTTGAATTCAATGAGCTAGTATGTAAATCCTGTTGAAATTCCAAATCAATCGGATGAAAATTGAGGATTTTAGAAAATTTGGTCCAAGTTGACCTTTTGGTCGACCAAATTTTTCGAAACTTCAATGCAGGACCATCACAGGGTTGGTGACCATAATGTAAAAAAATTTCAGAACAATCGGCTGAGCGGTTTGGGCTGGAGGCGAGCGGACACATAAACAAATAAACGGAAGCGAGCAACATACTTGACAAAAAACCAAAAAAAATACCAAGTAACAAACAGGGGTGAAAATATAACCTCCATCCACCTTCGGTGGCAGAGGTAAAAATGAATTGTTCAACATTATATTGAAATTGAAAGCAGGAAGGAAAGAAATGACTCATTTCAACTTCAAAATGTAAAAATGAACCCCAAACATCATCAATCCGAAAAAAAAAATATATATCAAAAATATATATAGTAAGCAATCTCAACCTTCCTTTCTCCTGTAGTAATAATCATTTGATTATCCTTGGCAGCATAAACTCATTGTCTGGTCTGACAGGATGCCCTCGAGGTACACAAACTTGCCTCTAAAGCTGTCTAGTGTGGGTTTGAATCCAGACGCAGGTATAAACTGTCATTCCGGTGTTTCACAGGCTGGATGAATTCATCAATGCGTGTGCAGTCCCCCAGGCAGACTGGGTTCAAATCCCAAGCCAGCTATAAACTGTCATCCAGGTATTTCGCAGGCAGGGCAATTCATCAATGTGTGTGCCATCCCTCAAATGGGTATTAAATGGGAATCCTGTCTGCCAGAATTTGTTGATGGATGTTAAGGATCCCATGGTGTCCTTCACAAAGCTTGCTATCGCCGTCACCATGGCCAAATCACAAATTTCTGCTCTCACCTCCAGAGGGAACTGCATCAGCAGCACTGTCATGCACTCAGCCAATGATGCTATCTCACAAATTTGGGCTGAATATGAAAGAAGAAGAAGAAGAACTCATTCTCCATCTCACATACCTGTGCCAGCTCTCGGTCTTTGCGCTGCTGTCGCTCCTCCAGGAGCTTAGCCTCCATCTGAACATGCTCTTCTTTCAGGATGGTCATCCTTGACTCGTAGTGCTCTCTTGAACGAGCGAGTGACTCGGAACTTTCCAAGAGCAAAAGTTGTTGCTGCAGGCTTTCCACTGCTGCCTCTGCAACTTTCAATTTGCCAATCACCTGTAAAAGTAAAGGCAGGTGAGAAATTCAAGTATGCAATTGCTTTGAAAGTAAAGATGTCAACAGAAACCCTGCTGGAGGTTAAGCTGACTGCTATGAGGTACAATTGAAGACAAAGCTGCCATGTCTATTCATTTACAATACGGTAATTCATGAAAATACAGAGTGGGCCAATAAAAAGCAACAAACATACAAAACCAGAGTTTTGAATTATTTTTAAAACGTTCTGACTTGGCCCCTTTTTTGAATATCGCCTTCTTTTTAGGACCAGCAAAGTACAAGTGAATAATCAAACAAGCAGTCATAGATATTTTTTATACAATCTTCAAACGTCTCCAAAACATCCGATTTTTACCAGAATTTTGACAACCGAGTTTTCAGCGTCCTAAGCGATCGCAAAAACCGAAGACAAAATTAAAATCAAAGTTAAAACGAACTCGTAACGTCGAGCGAAGCAAAAACTCCATTTCTCCAAATGAATTTACGGAATTATGTTTGACATCACTGTGACCTTGACCTTTGACCGATTTTGACCAAAATCTAATCAGTACTAGCCATTACCCTCCTGAATCACGTGGTGTAATTTGACATTGGTAGCTTCTTCCGTTCTCGAGTTATCGTGCCTACAAACAAACAAACAAACAAACAAACAAACAAACGGAAGTGATCAATATACTTACGAAATCTAAAGATTTCGCAAGTAACAAACAAACAAACAAGCAGTCATAGACTGGTACTTACGAAATCGTCAACTTGACCTCTGACCTTGTCTAATAAAATCTTTCTCGAGAGAAGGTAGCGACGCAAACCAGAAGTATCTATGATGATTCTGTACCAAACCATCAAAAATCGAATGTTTTGGATGTTTGACCTCACTGTGACCGATTTCGACCAAAATCTAATCAGCACTAGCCATCACCCTCCTGAATCACGTGGTCTAATTTGACATTGGTAGCTTCTTCTGTTCTCGAGTTATCTGAACCAAACCATAAAAAATCGAATATTTGACCTCACTGTGACCTTGACCTTTGACCGATTTCGACCAAAATCTAATCAGCACTAGCCATCACCCTCCTGAATCACGTGGTATAATTTGACATTGGTAGCTTCTTCCCTTCTTGAGTTATCGTGCCTACAAACAAACAAACAAACAAACAAACAAACAAGCAGTCATAGACTGGTACTTACGAAATAGTCAACTTGACTTCTGACCTTGTCTCATAAAAGCTGTCTCGAGAGAAGGTAGGGACGCAAACCAGAAGTTTCTACGATGATTCTGTACCAAACCATCAAAAATTGAATGTTTTGGATGTTTGACCTCACTGTGACCTTGACCTTTGACCGATTTTGAGCAAAATCTAATCAGCGCTAACCATCACCCTCCTGAATCACGTGGTGTAATTTGACATTGGTAGCTTCTTCCGTTCTCGAGTTATCTGTACCAAACCATCAAAAATCGAATATTTGACCTCACTGTGACCTTGACCTTTGACCGATTTTGACCAAAATCCAATCAGCACAAGCCATCACCCTTCTGAATCACGTGGTGTAATTTGACATTGGTAGCTTCTTCCGTTCGAGTTATCGTGCCTACAAACAAACAAACAAACAAACAAACAGAAAAGGAAGGCATCAATATACTTACGAAATCTTTAGATTTCGTAAGTAATAATCAAAAAAAAGAAGATATACTTTCACACTGGAAAATCAAAGCACTGACATGTATTGGCCTAATGAATACTGTATCTATTTCCATTACCTTTTTTTTGGCATCTCCAGTGATTAAGCCAAAGCACAAGGTCTGTTGCTCTCACATCAGAGAGACAGATCGGTCGTCTGTTCCTTACCTCTGCCACCGAAAGTGAAGGAGGTTATGTTTTCATCCCTTTCAGTCTGTTTGTGTGCAAGATATCTCAAAAAGTTGTGGACGGATTTGGATTAAACTTGGTGGACATGTTGGGTGCATGGCAAGAACGAATTGATTAGATTGTGATGAAGATCCGAATCCAAATCTGGATACGAGGATTATTTGATTTTCATAGGGATTCTTCACCATTGAGAGATTTGGCCAAAAATGATATAGTACTGTTTAGTATGATATTTACCTCCACCACAGAAGGTGAATGAGGTTATGTTTTCACCCCTTTCTGTCTGTTTGTTTGTCTGTGTATTTGTCTGCAGGATATCTCAAAAATTTTGGACGGATCTGGATGAAATTTTGTGGACAGGTTCAGTGTGTGACAAGGACGAACTGATTAGATTTTGGTGAAGATTCGGATCTGGATCCGACTACTATAATTTTTTTAAGGGATTCTTCACCATTGATAGATAGGGCCAAAAACAATAATGTTACGGATCTGGAAACCATTTGCATTCAACATACAGATGTCCCAAAAGTCAGTTATGTCGTTAAGTATGTGTGTAGTCAGATCCCTTTCCTTTTGTCTTGTGGGAGAATCAAAGGCATGCGTTGCGATTTCTTTTTAGTTAGGTTAGTAAATCTTTACATCCAACGAACAACCAACAACCATTCCATTCCCGCATCATGATCCACTACCCACCCGCTGTCTCCAAGCACTCTGACTTGCCAAGGCAGGGTCTTGCAGCTGTGCCTTGCCACTTCCAACGTTCCTTCCACAAACGTTGTAACTCTTGCACGACGGCCTGTGCAACATTGATAATGTTACTCGTCAAGTATGAACCCGTGTGGAAGACTGGCTGGGGTTTCCCGGCAGGGGCTGTTGCAGCGTTGATACTGTTACTCGGTGAGTGTAGGCCCGCGTGGAGGAGTGGCTGGGGTTTCCCGGCAGGGGCCAAGGCCCCGCCCCGGAAAGGTGGGCCGTAGGACCTGTCTAATCATAGGCGGACAGCGAGGTGTGTTCACCAAGGCCCCTCCCCGCTGAGGGAGGCCCATAAATTCCCGAGCACTCTCTGAGTGGCAGGGGGTCTTTTTGAGGTCTTGGGTGGTCTTTTGAAGTCTTTTTGGAGTCTTGGAGAGTCTTTTAAAAGTTCTTTTGAAGAGTTTTTGGTGGGCGCCGAGGCGGTGAACGTGTCTCTGCTGGCGCTTCACGAGGAAGGACAGAGCGACCCTGACCTCCCTCAGTGGACCCCGATTGTTCACCACCCGAGCTCCACCATGAAACTCGAGTCCCACATGTGCGACTGGGAACCAAACCAGCGACCATTGTCAGGTGCTGCATCGTGGAGCATGCCCTTCCTCTGACGGTCAGGTAACCAACCGAACTCTGGCACCCAGCTTGTCTCTCTCCATGGCTGCGAGTGTCCAATAAAGACTCTGGGTTTCTATTTATTTTGTGTGTGTGTCTACGTGTGGGCCCGTCTTTAAGTAGAACTGAATAAGTGTTTTTGGATCATTGTAAATACTTCTTGCATATTCGCATTAAGTCTTGCTTTGTGTCTTCATTTACTGTAAATAAAACTTGTTAGAAATGCCCCCAGTTCATTTCCATCCCTTCTTGCATTGGTCCAGCATGGTTCGGATCTGGGTTTAGGCGGGGTTTTATCCCAGATAATCCGTTCTATCCAGCCGGCACGGCTTTGGCAGTTTCCACTCGGCTGCACCCGAACCGGAGTTGGTAGTCGGTAGTTGGAACTCTACCGCAGTCGGTAGAGTGACCCGGTTCGAGCAAGACGTGCCGAGGGCGTGGTTTCCCCGGTAGTCGAAATCGCGTAGTTAATTGGGTAAATTGGTTACAGACAAATAGACCCTACGCTACGCGGTTGAGATGTTGGCGATCACGGTCGGTTAAACGACCCGCCGGCTCGTGGAGTTATCCGAGCGACGGCCTTCAATTCCGGGGAGATTGGTGGGAGACGGTGCAAGCTTTCCCCACCGAGTGGTCCTTCTCACCACCGACCCCTGGCCCACAACAATATATAGCACGATATCTCAAAAAGTTGTGGACGGATTTGGATGAAACTTGGTGGACATGTTGGGTGCGTGACAGGGAAGAAATGATTCAATTTTGGTGAAGATCCAAATCCGGATCTGAAAAATTTCAAAGTGATTTGTCACCATTGAGAGATAGGGCTCAACCAATATCTCAAAAAGGTATGGATGGATATGCACAGTGACACAAAACAACAGAATGACTCCATTTCTCTATTCAAACTGGTTGAATGAGTGATTTTTACAATCCATGATGAAAGAGTCGACCGGTCTTTTTTTTCAACAATTACATACGCAGTTTACCTTTTCCCATTTTGTGTGATCTACTTTCATGACAAAATATTGATATAAATATCCTAATAGTTGCTGCAACATATATTAATAGACCACAGTTGCGGAAAATGAAGAGGTATATAGACCTTATGCTGCCTCCCCCTTCCCGTCATACTGCCTCTCCCTTCGCCTCCCCTCAAGCTATCCTCCTCCAAACACCCTCCATCATCATACAACTCTCTGGAGGTCAAGGAGAGGAAGGGGTGTCAAAGAATGTGAAAAATCGAACAAATGAAAGCTTATTGTTTTTTAGCAGTCGGTTCTGGTCAGACGAATTCCGCAATTCCTCTCACGTTAAGAGATTCTAGAGATTAACCCATGTGTGGAAATTAAACAAAGGCACGAACACGGTCATTTTTTTTGATGATTATTGAAGGAAAACATCCTTCCTTCCCATTCCCCTTCCCTCACGCTTACCTCCTCCACTCCCCACGGACCCTCTGGACGGTGTCTGGGCATTGTTTAGTATGAACAGTTTGAGAGTGCTGTTTTAACATACCCAATTTCATTCAATCCTTTACTAATGCCAGCATAAGTGCACCCCCCATCCCCCGCTTTCCCTAAAGTCCCCCGATCAAACTCATATCCAGATCACCCACTTCCCCTCCCCACTACCCCCTCTCTCCCCCATCCTCTTTGATCGCTCCCTCCTCCCGGAGTATACAGTGGCATGTGGTGAGGCCTCGCTCTCCCCCTCCCTTCTTCCTTGCTTCCCATCCCTCCTCACTCCCTCTCCCACCCCCCTTCCCATTCCCATCAGCGAAGTGATAGGTTGCATTTGCTAGTTGAAAATAAAATAATGATTTTGTTTGTGTGTGTACTGTGTATATATATATATATATATATATATATATATATATATATATATATATATATATATATATATATATATATATATATATATATATATATATATATATATATATATATATATATATATATATATATATATATATATATATGTATATATATATATATATATATATATATATATATATATATATATGTATGTATATATATATATATATATGTATGTATATATATATATATATATATATATATATATATATATATATATATATATATATATATGTATATATATATATGTATATATATATATATATATATATATATATATATATATATATATGTATATATATATATATATATATATATATATATATATATATATATATATATATATATATATATTGTTGCGAATTTGCGCCCGCTGGCGTGCGGACGACGGCGTCACTCGAATCGCGACCGCGTCGCCCACCGGACAGACAATTCAGTCGTGACCCTCCGGGAACTATCGCCCGGAGTCAGTCACGGGTGGGCCTTTCAACCTCACCACAATCGTGCCAATCGGCCACCCGCGTAGGATAGGGTTGTTCGCCAAACTCGACCTACCTAAGTACCCACGCGGATGGTAAACCGGGCGATCGTACCTCGCCGCAGGTCGACTCCGGAAACGAACCGCTTAAGCGGTCCGTTCCATGCTCCATCCGTTCCATCCAAGTGATAACCGAGCGGTGTTATCGTCGGCCTCAACGGTTCCGATTAATTACTGGGCGTATTAAGCACACTACGAACCCTTTACGTGAAGCAGGATGGAGGGTCAATAAAGAAAAGACGAAGCGAAACGGGAAAACAGTTCACACAAAGCACATTTATTTCCCGGCACACGGAAAGCACACATATAGAGCCAAACAGTCAAAATGCACATATAGCAAAAAAACAAAAGCAACAACGACTCAGAGTTACTACCGACTACGCGCACACACGGCAACACTTATACAGTTCTACTTCACAGACGGCGCCAACACACATTTACTCAAAAGCAAAGAAAAGAAGCCACCCTCATAGACAAGGGGGCAGACAGGCCTGTAGGCCAAATGTGCGCGTGACCTGGAGGAGCGGCCAGGTCCGCGAGACCGGGGAGGTCCAACCCGCGTCCTCGTGACGCGATGGCGGACGAGCCGCAGATGTGGCCGCGTGGCTGTGCCCCGACTCCTTGCTCCTTGGCGGGTTTCGTTGGCACGACGTTTGGAGTGGGGTGGGAACGGGGCCCCCTTGTTGCACTATCTCAGCGCGGGGGGAAAGGGGGAATTGTTGATGCCCTGGGGGAGGGAGAATGGCTGGCTGGCTTGGGTCCCGCGACGAGCGATCCCACACCGCGACCTCGTCGCCGACCGCTGTCATTCTCGCCTCGGACCCGAGCTCCTTGGCCTCTTCCCACAACTCTTCTCAGCCGACTCCAGAACCCAACTCTTTGCCACACCGATGACTTCGCCACCCGACTCCACTTTCTGCCACACCAATGACTCGACTCACTCTCCACCCGACTCGACTGACTCTCTTCAACCAAAACTGACTCACTCTCCAACCTGATTCGCCTTGCGCTCGCCGTTTTATCGGCCGGCAGGAGAAAACAATATGCAAATATCCGGATCAGGATGACCTCGGGGGCGGAGCCACGCTCGCCAATTGGACGGAGGAAAGGGGGCATGAATCTCCCCTGATCCTAGAATTTGCATATATCGATTTCCTACAGACGAGCCTGGAGGCGGGGTCAAGCCGCTCCGCGCTTGCTAACTGGACGGAGCAAAAGTGGGCGTGTAGCGTTCCTGATCCGAATTTTCCTCGGAAAGGCCGCTATTTGCGCTCACGGCTTGGTGCGTATCGCTGAACGGGCCCAAGACAGCCCGACGCTCAGTGTTCACAGGTGGTGCGGGAATGGCCGTAGAAGGAGAGAGGTGAAGCTGGTGGAGGGTTTTCGGTGGTGGTTCGATGGTTATGGTGCCGTTTGGGAATGGCGGTGATGCGATGATGTGAGATCGAGTTGTGAAGGTAAAGGTCGTGGCTGTTGGCGTTGTTGTTGTTGTCTGAGGGTTGGAGCGTGGTTGCAGTTGGTGACGATGGCTGGCGTGGTGGTTGTTGTGTGATGGCGGTTGAGACGTGGTTGGTTCAAAATAAAGATAGAACAGAAAAACGGCTATCTCAAAGCGTCGCAGCCCGAATGAATCACATAAATTCCCTCTATACAACGGGTTTGGGGCTAACTACACATGTACTTAGAGATATCTCACCTACAGGCCCTGAATGGTGGTTTGAGAATTTCCACAGCCGTAACAATATATATATACATATATATATATATATATATATATATATATATATATATATATATATATATACATATACATATTGTTGTGGTTACCAAATTCGCAAACCACCATTCAGGTCCCTTAGGTGAGGTATCTCGGTAAGTGCATGTGTAGTTAGGCCCAAACCCGTTGTCTAGTGGGAATACATGTCATTTATACGTGCTGCGACTCTTCAGGATAGCCGTTTTTCTTTTACTATCTTTGTTTTGGACCAACCGCCATGATTACCACCACAACCACAACATCAACCACCAACCACAACACCGCTTCACCACAGCCGCCACGACCTTCACGTCACACCTCGCAACCGTAGCATCGCCACCGTTCTTGCCCCGCTGTGGGTACCGGTGTTGGACTCGTGCAGGGCGCACGTTGAACAGCGTGTACAAAATCACGGATTTTGTGCTTCAAAAACGGATCAAAAACGACACACGCCCACTTTTTGCCGTCCAATCGGTGAGCGAGGGGCGAATTGGCCCCGCCTCCAGGACGATCGATATATGCAAATTTGTGGATCAAAAAGCCTTCACGCCCACTTTTTCTCGGGCCAATGGGGAGCGAGGTGAAAGGTCAAAGGGAGGGGGTCAAAGGCGAAGCTACGGGGGGATAAAAGGACCGTGTTCGTCAGTCAGAGGGGAGTCCAAAGAAGAGAAGGAGCCAGAGGTGAAGAGGCGGGGTGTGGAAGTCTGGAGCCCGAAGCCTGCAGTAGCTGGAGAAGCTGAAGAGAGTCGAACGAGGAGAGCCCAAAGAAGAGTCCAGGGTGGAGAGTCCAGAGGCGGAGAGGCGGCAGCGGCGAAGGCAGACGAGGGGGTGCTCGCGACGGTGCCGGGAGCTGCACGCCCGAGGAAGGCCGGCAGCGCGACCTGGCCGAGGTGGAGACGCACACCAGGGATAATAAAGATCCTCTATACCCCGAGCATCAGCAACCCCCTCCTGTTTCCCCCCGCGCTGAGATAGTGCGACCAAGGGGGCCCCTTTCCCACCCCCTGCCAGACACTGTCCGCGAGGCCCGCGGAGTGAGGCGCCATCGCCGCTCCGCGTCTCATCACCAGACGGGTAGGCGCGACCCGGTCTCGGCCTCAGGCCCGCCTCATTCTTGGGGGTATTTCTTTTCCTTGGTTTTGGGTATGTGTTGTCGGCGCCGTCTGTGAAGTAGAATTGTATAAGTGTTGCCGTGTGCTCGGTAGTCGGTATTAGCTCTGCATTGTCTTCGCTTTTATATTTGCTTTTTGTGTAAATGGAATTGTGTTTTCTTTTTTTTGTGTGCTTTTGGTGGAATTGAATATGTGTGCTTCCCGTGTGCCGCGAATAAATGTGCTTTATTATTGAACTGTTCTCCCGCTTCGCTTCGTCTTTTTCTCCCATTGGATCCTCATCTTGCTTCACGTAAAGGGTTGGTAGTGGGCTGAATACGCCCGATAATTAATCGAACCGTCGGGGTCGACGATAACACCGCTCGGTTATTCTGATAGTACGGAACGGGTCGCTTAAGTGGCCCGTGTCCGAAGTCGACCTGCGGCGAGGTGCGATCGCCCGGTCTACCCTCCGCGTGGGTACTTAGGTAGGTCGAATTTGGCGAGCAACCCTATCCCACGCGGGGGCTGATTGGCTCGATCGCGGTGAGACCGAAAGGTCCACCCGTGACTGGTTCCCGGCGTTAGTCCGAGAGGGTCACGACTGGATTGTCCGTCCGGTGGGCGACGTGCCGCGATTCGAGTTACGTGGCCGTCGCACGCCGGCGGGCGCGAATACCGCAACAATATATATATATATATATATATATATATATATATATATATATATATATATATATATATATATATATATATATATATATATATATATATATATATATATATATATATATATACACATACACACACACACACACACACAAAATCATAATTTTTTTTTTTAAATCATATTATATATTTGACACAAAATTATATGACACATTGTATTATATATATATATATATATATATATATATATATATATATATATATATATATATATATATATATATATATATATATATTGTCGTGGATTCGCGCCCGCCGGCGTGCGAACGGCCACGTAACTCGAATCGCGGCACGTCGCCCACCGGACGGACAATCCAGTCGTGACCCTCTCGGACTAACGCCGGGAACCAGTCACGGGTGGACCTTTCAGTCTCACCGCGATCGTGCCAATCGGCCCCCGCGTGGGATAGGGTTGCTCGCCAAATTCGACCTACCTAAGTACCCACACGGAGGGTAGACCGGGCGATCGCACCTCGCCGCAGGTCGACTTCGGACACGGGCCACTTAAGCGACCCGTTCCGTACTATCGCGATAACCGAGCGGTGTTATTCGTCGACCTCGACGGTTCGATTAATTATCGGGCGTCTTAACCCACGACCAACCCTTTACGTGAAGCAAGATGAGGATTCAATGAAAGAAATGACGAAGCGAAGCGGGAAAACAGTTCAATAATAAGCACATTTATTTCGCGGCACACGGAAAGCACACATATACAATTCCACCAAAAGCACATGGAAAAGAAGAAGACAAAAAGCAAATGCGACAATGCAGATCTATCCGACTACCGGGCACTCGGCAACACTTATGCAATTTTACTTCACAGACGGCGCCGACAACACATATTCCCAAAGCAAAAGAAAAGAGAACCACCCTCCAGGATGAGGGGGTAGGCGGGCCTGGGGCCGAGACCGTGTCGGGCCTACCCGTCTGTTGATGATACGCGGAGCGGCGGTGGTGCCTCAACTCCGCGGGCCTCGCGGACAGTGTCTGGTAGGGGGTGGGAAGGGGGCCCCCTTTTGTCGCACTATCTCAGCGCGGGGGGAAACAGGAGGGGGTTGCTGATGCTCGGGGAAAGGAGGATTTCACAAAATCGCGGGTCCCGCGACGAGCGTCTCCACCACGACCTCGGTCGCGCCGCCGGCCTTTCTCTCCGCAGTTCCCCGAATCCGACGCGAGCACCCCCTCGTCCGCCTTCGCCACCTCTCCACAGCTCCGTCCTCTTCACTCCGACTCCGCGAACTCCCAACTGCACTGAACTCTTCCTCCGCTTCCAACTCAACTCTTCCTCCTGCGAACTGAACTGCCTCGACTGACGAACGCGGCCCCTTATATCCCCCGTGGCCTCGCTCCTTCATCTTTGACCCTCTGCCTCCGACCTTTCACCTCTCTTGCTGGCTCCCCATTGGCCCGAGGAAAAGTGGGCGTGAATGCTTTTTGATCCATGAATTTGCATATAGCGACCGCCCTCCAACGCCCTGGAGGCGGGGCCAAATCGCCCCTCGCTCACCGATTGGACGGAACAAAAGTGGGCGTGAGTCGTTTTTGATCCGTTTTTCTGCGGAAAGTCCGCGATGCTTTTGAACACGCTGCTGAACACGCTGCTCGGTGCGCGCTCTACACGACTCCAGCATCGGTGCCCACGAGTGGCGCGAGATGACGGTGATGCGATGGTGGCGAGTTGTGACGGTAAAGGTCGTGGCGGTTGTGGTGAAGCGGCGTTGTGGTTGGTGGTTGTTGTTGTGATGGCTGTTGAGACGTGGTTGGTGGTGGTAATAATGGCGGTTGGTCCAAAATAAAGATAGTAAAAGAAAAACGGCTATCCTGAAGAGTCGCAGCCCTCATGAATGACATTTATTCCCTCTAGACAACGGGTTTGGGCCGAACTACACATATACTTACCGAGATATCTCACCTAAGGGACCTGAATGGTGGTTTGCAAATTTGGTCAACCACAACAATATATATATATATATATATATATATATATATATATATATATATATATATATATATATATATATATATATACATACATACAGGGGGCTGCAAAAGTAGGTATACAGTAAGGATTATACCAGTATTACCGTTTTGTTTTTCATAACTGTATACCTACTTTTGCAGCCCCCTGTATACACACAGACACACAGACACACAGACACACAGACACACAGACACACAGACACACAGACACACAGACACACAGACACACAGACACACAGACACACAGACACACAGACACATACACACACATACACATACACATACACACACACATACACACACACACACACACTATTCTATTTATTATGTATGTTGTTAGGTGGTATACAGGAAGAAATAACAAATTGAAGAACAAGACAGCCAGCAGGGATAAAGGAAATGGGATGAATGTGTGCACAGTGACAAACTTCATTTTTGCTGACGACCAGTGCCTTGTTGTGAGCTTCCAATGCACAAATTTGTCCTTCCAGTTCAGCTCCCTTGTCCTGTTGAGTTTGAAGTCTTTTCTGGCACTCTTCAAGACTCACAACCAGTCCCTGCTTTTCTCCTGTAGCCAACAACAACAAAAAACAACACTCTTTACTCTGTGGGCTTCATCTCATTTTGATGACTAGACAATGTACTTTGCAGGACTGAGTTTTTCCATTACATCTTCAATGGTAATAAAAAAATATAATTTCCCATGAATGTGGCGATATATATGCCACTGCCGATGCTAGATGTCAATCCAATGCGATAAGAATGTGAAAGTTGGTTCCACAGGTGAGGGGGTGGTGGGGGGGGGGGGAGAGAAAGTAATAAATGGAGTTGAGCAGTGATCCTGGATTTTGGGGTTTTCACCAGAAGGGGGTTCATAGTGGACTGCGTGTGTGACCTCCATGAAGCTCAGGGGAGGGGAGAGTGGGGGGGGGAGGGGCGGGGATGGACAAAGCACGGAAAAAAGTAGAGGGTGCAAGACCAGAAAGGAGGATACAGACCACTGACCTGTCTGCGATGAGAAAGTGATGGGCCTATATATTCAGCTTCAGCATGGGAGATTCAAATAATCTTGAAAACCTTGGTTTCCACGGCGTCAAGCTGAGCAAGATGTGAGGCAAGTGAGCCAGCCCAGAGGGGAGAACAGCACTCCAAGCTGCCGATAAAGGCCTTGTAGATGGATAGGAGTTCAGGTATTCCAAGGAAGGACTTTGTACAATGGATGATGCCCAGTTGGTGACTGGCTTTGAAGACCAAATTTGAAATGTGACTTTCCCAGGAAAGATCATGGCAGATAGTGAGACCCAGAAGCTTGAATGAAAGGACTTCTTCAAGAGGTTTGTTGAGAAATTAGATTGGGGGGGGGGGAGGGGTTCCAGACTATCCTTTCGGAGAGACAAAGTGAGAGTGTGATATTTGTCAGCATTGATAGACATATTCCATGTTTTGGACCAGTTTGTGATTTTATCCAGTTCTGCAGAGCAAAGAAGCTGCTGCTTGCTGATCTGAGGGATGACAGATGGTAGGGCAGAGGGTGGAGTCATAAGCAAAGAGATAAAGAGGATTTTCCAGAGAGTGAGAGAGATAATTTATGAACACCAGAAAAAAAAAAAACACGTGGCCCAGAACACTACCTTGAGGAACTCCAGCCTGGACAGGAAGAGTGGATGAGAGAACTCCATTTCGGGCCACACGCAGAGATGCCAACTTTTGGAAATCAGAATTAGGGAGGATTTGCAACCGACACCAAATAATGTGCGCGAAGCGCACATCTCGAGCGCGGAGCGCTCGACCCTTGTAGCGGGGTCCAGGGCCCGCCTTAGGGCCCTGGAAGCTCTGGGGTTCTAGACGCTCTCTAGTGCCCTCTGAGCCCTATTTTGGAGCATTTAACATGTTAAGAATTCCCACTTTTTGAACAAAAAAAGGGGAAAATTGTGCACTTTTTAATGTTACATGTATGTTAATATTAGTAAGTTAGGGGACAATCAAAGATTAACAAAAAGCACAAAAGAAGCAATATTTTTCTTACCTTACTGGCTGGTACTACTGCTGCTTGCTTTTTCCATGGCAGCTTTGCTGAGTGACAGCTGTGTGGCTCTTTTAGCCCTTCTGATTATGTCTTTGCTGTATTCTCTCTGGTAGCAAGGGGTGCTATGAGCTAGTTTTTCAATTAAGAGAGCTTCCAGGGTTTTGACACTCAAATTGGGACGAAATTCAGTATGATTCTTCCGTACAAGACTGAGTGCCCGCTCACATGATGCGTTCGAAAGAGGAATGACCAAGATTTCCTTCATCACTTTGCTCAAATTAGGATACTTCTTGGCACCAGTGCAGGGATCTGTGAGCTGTGAAATCCGATGCCACTGCTCATCCACTCTCACTGTCTCAGTAGCAATTGTAGCTATGGAGGCGTCTGCCTGGTAGTGAGCGAATTCACTCTCAAGACTGTCTATGTCACTATCACCGCCACTGAACAGACAGGGGAATTTCTTGATGAAAAGCTCCACACAGTCAAACCCCACTTCTTGGTGTAGCTTAACATCCAGCACCTGAGCATGCTTGGCTAATTCATCATCTAGCGGCCAGGTTTTGAAGATGTAATTGCAAGCTTTCACATAATATGAGCGAACTGCACTGAAGAAACCTTGGATGTCTGACTCACTCAGAGTGAAGGTGGATTTCTTGAGACTCCTTTGTTCCCTTATATACAGTTTGGCATCGTTCCCAATCATGAGGTCCTCATCATTCTTCTGATGATTTCTGTCAGAGAAGGGTACATTTACCAGAGCAACCGATGACACCGATGGTTTCAAAAACCGTACGAAGATATCTTTCAGAAGACCATTCAATTCTCCGTGCAGGAGATGAATACAGGGTTCGTCTCTTTGTAGCAGAAGATTCCCCTTCTCAAAAAGCTTGTTAGCATATCGAAGGAAGAAACAATAGAGTTTTGTTTGTGGAGACAAGAACATCCTGTTGACACGTTTTTCTCTAGATTCCTGCACAGTGTTTGAGGAAGATGCGCTTTTAGTTGTAGAACTCGTAGTACACTTAGCCGCAGGGCGATCACACTTGCATTTACTGCCAGCAGAAGAGGTGAGACTCGTAGTACCAGATCCAATTTTACGTTTGAGGAGAGAGCTTGAGGTAGGTGCAGCCAAGGAAGAAGACCTCTGATTCGAAGGTTTTGCTGAGCTTCTATCAAGTGATTTGGCAAAAGCAGAACTTAACTTGGGTCCTTCTTTGCCTGTAGATGGGACTATCACAGTCTTTCTCGACTCTGAAGGGATCTGCATTGTAGATGAACGTGATGAAGGGCCGGTGATGCTACCTGCTCTCAGCATTGGTTTTGGTGCTGTCCCTGCTGTCTTCTTCGCAGCAGATAATGCAGTGGTAGTGGTGAATGCTGCTCCACTAGTGCTTGATCCTGCAGTGCCAGTACTGGCAGTAGATACAGTGCCGTCCTTCTTGCTCGTTGTTAGAGTCTTGGCTACAGTTGGTTGCATTTTTCTTCGTACTTCTTCTTTGAAGAAGAGGCGAAGTGGCTCCCACTGTTCAATCAGCCTGTCTAGGTACTGACCAAGGGACAGCCACCTTGTTGCGACATGCTTCAGAGTCTTGTGTGTCGGGGCATCACAGAGTTCTTGCAGTGCTTTCACTCCTTTGACGCGTTTACTACTTTTGTCCAAGTAGTAGTAAATATCGATGAGAAAGTCATCTAATTCAATGGGTAAGGCCTGAGCCGCCTTCTTGGCCGTATTGTGCATCATATGGCAAGGGCATCCCATGATGTAGCACTCTGTATTTTGTTTGTGGATATAAGCAGCGACTCCTTTGTGCTTGCCCACCATGACAGAGGCATTATCAGCACAAAAGGAAACAATTTCCCCACGGAATTTTCCTGTCACTGAACTCATTATCAAGCAGTTTGAAAATGTTTTCTCCAGTGGAATCTTGTTTGCACACAGGCAAACTTAGCAAACCTTGCTTCACAATCCCAGCACTGTTGTCATAGTATGAAATCAGGACAGGATATAGCTGGGCCTCACCACTGTCATTGCTACCGTCTGTAGCTGGGCTAAATGGAGCTAGTCTAGCAATATCGGCAATAGATGAAGCAGTAACATTTGACAACTCACCAATTATTGCTGAAGTTTTTGTTCTTGCACATCCATACTTTGAAGCAACTTTTGAATCTGGAAACATCTTTTGAAATAGAGGTCCAGCATGATCTGAGACTGATATGGGCAAGTTATGTTCCACAATAAATCCACTAAAGAGAAGTTCTGCTCGGGTAACATCCTCTTCCTCGCTTGTCCCTTGTTTGGTGAAATAATTCAGAAGTGTACCGGTACTCGTGCTCGAAGATCTCTCCTTTGCAATGTCTGTGTGCCGTTTGCTTCCAACGTGCTTCCGAATATCATCGTGACCTCCGTGCTCAACTGAAATATCAACGCTGCATACTGTACAATACGCATGATGAATTCCTCTTTCAGACTTTCGAATACACGGGTATTGGAGACTGTATTCGGTCTTGTACTTCTGAGACCATTTCTTGGTCTTCGTAAGCTTCTTTTCTGCCATTTCGTAATCAACATCGAGGGCTTGAAGCATCGGTAACTTCGAAGTCGATGTTCCACAGCTGCAGCGCGACTCGTAGAACTCTAGCGGCTGTTAAACACCGCACGGTGGTCGCGACCGCCGGGCTGGTACGGGGCCCAGCTGCATGCAGTGAGCGTATCGCATCCATATACACTGTGCATACATACCGCATGCACTGTATTGCACACATACCGCATGCACTAAATCTCAGTGCATGATCGCATAAGCGAGATCCAGACCCAATGTTTCGCTGCTCCTCATTTGAATTTGCAATTTTTTACGTGCAATTTGGTAGCAGCGAACGTTATGGAGTTACCACATGCTATACGTAGCAGACGATGCTTTTCATTCAATTCTCATACTAGTACATTCTGATTAGTGAACAGTGCAAAAATATCAAAATTTCGGGAGGATAAGGATAGTGATTGTAAGGGCGGGAGTTTGGGTGAATTTTCGGAAGCCTCCCGATGAAATCGGGAGGGTTGGCATCTGTGCACACGTTGGCTGCGACAAGAGAGGAAGTCTGCAATTCATGAGTGGAGATGGCCTTGGATCCCATAGGAAGAGAGTTTGGTGACCAGAGCAGGGTGGCAAACCGTATCCATCCATCCATTGGGACCATACGCTGTGCAGAGCGTTGATGCTGCCTAAGCAGTCTCCTTGGCTATTGGGCACAATCGTGGACAGGTGCCACTCCGACACAGGATACCAGCAAGCTGGCACTCATTTTGCCGACCTCGGAAGGATGACAGGCAGTCACCCCCACCTGGCATTAATTCAACAGCCAAGTGGGATTTGAACTCAGGATCCTAAGATCCCATGACCACCACCCAAACCAGCACCAGGCATATGTAGAAAATGATGTATGTAAAAAGATAGTTACCACTACAAGTTCCTCATCTATCCACCCCTTCTGCTGCACATGAACAATGACGCCAACTGGAAACTTGTCTTTGGGCAGTCTCATCCTCTTGAACAAGACATACAAAGGAAGCTTGCCACACAAGCTTATTTGAGGTGGATGCTTCGTAATTGGACTCTCGCTATTATGAATAATTCTTCTTTTGATGAGAGACCAGGTGTTCTTCTTTTTTGTGTTAAATGGCATTTTCAGAGCCACGAGGCTCTCTACACGCCACGCACCGAAACTCCATGTGTCTCCAGTTTTTTATCCCCCGCCGCGTGGCGGAAGGGGGATATTGTTGTCACCCGGGTCATCCGTTTGTCCGTCCGGGCGTCAACATTTATAGCTGTGAGTGCGATAACTCATAAACTGTTCGCCATATCGATTTGAAATTTGGGTCACACATGTACCACCTGAAAAGGAAGAACCCTATTGATTTTGGGCATGGCCGGATCCAAGATGTCCGACTGTGGCGACCATCTTGAAACAAATGTTTTTTGTAATAAATGGAAAACCGCTTATCTGATTTCAATTATTTTTGGTTACTACGTTCCTCACCCCTGGGAAACTTTTTCCAACATTGTTTCGGTCCGCTCGGACATCCATTATGGCCGCCAGGCAGCCATGTTGAAATATGCCATCAGAGATGGGGAATCCCCACCATTGAATGAAAAAGGTCATACATATTCCAGATAATGAGGGAGGTGAATTTGAAACAAGACACCTTTTGGTCATCATTTCGAAAAAGTTCCCCAGGGGTGAGGAACATAGTTACCAAAAATAATTGAAATCAGATAAGTGGTTTTCCATTTATTACAAAAAAACATTTTTTTCAAGATGGCCACCCCAGTCGGCCATCTTGGATCCGGCCACACCCAAAATCAATTGGGTTCTTCCTTTTCAGGTGGTGCATGTGTGACCCAAATTTCAAATCGATATGGCAAACAGTTTACGAGTTCTCGCACTCACAGCTATAAATGTTGACGCCGAGCCAGCCAGCCGGACGGACGACCCGGGTGACAACAATATCCCCCTTCTGCCACGCGGCGGGGGATAAAATGTCGTGTTATCACGACATAGGCTCTAATTTTTTTTCTTCTGATGAAACTTGCTGGAAATGTAGGTAACGGAACGAAGTAGGTTGCTATTGAATTTCAGCCATGTCGAACATTAAATATGGCCGCCAGGCAGCCATCTTGAAAAATGACATTATCGTGAAATAGACCCTAAATTTTTATTTAAACTTTTTGCTGTATAGCTCGAAAGACATGATGACCAAATGGTGTCTTGTTTTCAATTCACCTCCCTCATTATCTGGAATATGTATGACCTTTTTCAATGGCGGGGGATTCCCCATCTCTGATGGGTATGTTTTTTATATTTTCGCACACTGTTAATAAAATGCTGTACAAACTCTTAACCTGAACCAATTTTCAAAATTTAAAAGGAGGAATTGACCTAAACAGCAGTTCCGACTGCCAGAAAAGTGTTCATTTGGAATACTGTGTAATTGAAATTCAACATTGATCGTTTTTAAGACCGATTTTTTTTCTATACCCATGAATGAACCACACCCCCAACTTTTACCATTTTTGCTTATACACTAGAAAATACGGTTCATATAGTGCCTACAGAAAGTCTACACACCCTTTCAAAATTTTCACCTTTTGCAGCCTTATAGCCTGGAATTAAATTGCATTAAATCAGACTTTTCCCACCTTTATTTACACATCGTAACCCACAACTTCCAAGTGAAAAACAAATTCTACAAACTTCAGAAAATTAAAAACACAAAACTAGAATATTTTGGTTGGATAAGTGTCCACCCCCCTGAGGTAATACTTGGTGGAAGCACCTTTGACAGCAATTACCACCGTGACTCTGTTGGGATAGGTCTCTACCAACTTTGACATTCTTCGAGACAAAAGTGTTCAAGCTCAGTCAAGTTGCGTGGGGAGCGTTGATGGACAGCAATCTTCAGGTTATGCCACAGATTTTCGATTGGATTTAGGTCAGGGCTCTCACTGGGCCATTCAAGGACATTTACCTTTTCGATCCTTCGCCACTCCTGTGCAGCTTTGGCTGTATGCTTTGGGTTGTCGTCATGCTCAAAGGAGAACTTCTGTCCCAATTTCAGCTTTCTTGCAGAGGGCAGCAAGGTTTTCCTCTTGGATTTTTCTGTATATTGCTCCATACATTTTCCCTCTGAACCTGAAAGGTGCCCCAATCCTTGCTGATAAGAAACATTCCCATAACATGAAGCTACCACCACCATGCTTCAAAATAAGGAGGGTGTTCTTTCGGTGATGTGCTGTGTTGGGCTTGTGCCAAACATAACATTTTGGCCAAAAAGTTCCATCTTGGTTTCGTCATACCACAAAACTTTTTGCTACATGGCTTCAGAATTTCCGGAGTGGTTTTTTGCATACCTCAAACGGGTCTTAAGGTGGGCTTTTTTGAGTACTGGCTTCCTTCTTGCCACCTTATTGCACAGGCCAGATTTGTGGAGTGCTTGGGATATTGCTGTCACATGCACACAGTGACAAGTCTTTGTATGAGGAGACTGAAAAGAGAGTCCACCAAGAGGCCAATGGCAACTATGAAATAGCTACATGCTTTTATGGCATACATAGTTTACATACATACATATAGCTTGGTCATACAGTTTGGAGGGATGGCCTGATCAAGGTAGGGTTGAGGTGGTACCATACACCATCCACTTCTTAATGATGGTCTTGACTGTACTCCAAGAGATATTCAAGGCATTTGAAATATTTTTATTCACATCCCCGATCTGTGGTTTTCTACAACTTTATCTCGGGAGCTCTTTTGAAAGTTCCTTGGTTCTCAAGGTTGAGTCTTTGCTGTGAAATATACTACCCAGCAAAGGAAAGCTACAGGAACAGCTGATTTTATTCTGAAACTAAAATGGCACTCGGAAGGAAACATACCTCCACCAGGCTGATTAGTTTATGTTTTGTATCCCACTGATAGGCTGGATCTGGATTTGGAACTGAAATGAAATATAATCGGCTTGTTCTTGTCACCTATCCAACTCACCCACCAATTTTTGTCAGAATCCGTCCATAACTTTTTGAGATACTCTGCGATATATTGTTACGGCTGTGGAAATTCGCATTACACCATAAAGGGCCCGGAGGTGAGATATCTCTAAGTACATGTGTAATTAGCCCAAACCCGTTGTATAGAGGGAATTTATGTGATTCATTCGGGCTGCGACGCTTTGAGTGAGCCATTTTTTCTGTTCTATCTTTATTTTGAACCAACCACGTCTCAACCGCCATCACACAACCATGACACCACCAGCATCTATGCTCCCACATCATCGCATCACCGCCATTCCCAAACGGCACCAGAACCATCAAACCACCACCGAAAACCCTCCACCACCTTCGCCTCTCTCCTTCACAACCAACAACCACACCACCTGTGAACACTGAACGTCGGGCTGTCTCTGGCCGGTTCGGCGATTGGTGCAGAACGCACCGAGCCGCGAGCGCAAATGGCGGCCTTTCCGAGGGGAAAATTCGGATCAAAAACGCTACATGCCCACTTTTCCTCCGTCCAATTAGCGAGCGCGGGGCGGCTTGGCCCCGCCTCCAGGCGCGTGTGTGTGAAGTCGATATATGCAAATTCTAGGATCAGGGGAGGTTCACGCCCCTGTTTCCTCCGACCAATGGGCGAGCGTGGCTCCGCCCCCGAGGTCATTCTGATCCGAATATTTGCATACCGGCTTCTCCTGCCCGCCTATAAAAAGGCGAGCGCAAGGCGAGTGGCAGAGTCGGTCGGATGAGGAGAGTGCGGAACTGAAGAGAGGGGAGAGTCGAGTCGGTCGGGTGAGGAGAGTGCGGAACTGAGAAGAGTTTCAGGAAGAAGCAAAGGAGCTCAGGTCCGAGGCGAGAAGGACGGCCGTCGGCGACGAGGTTACGGTGTGGGGAAATCGCTCGTCTCGTCGCGGGACCCAAGCCAGCCAGCCATCCCCCTCCCCCAGGACATCAACAATTCCCCCTTTCCCCCGCGCTGAGATAGTGCAAAAGGGGGCCCCGTTCCCACCCCACTCCAAATGTCGTGCCAACGAAACCCGCCAAGGAGCACGGAGTCGGGGCACAGCCGCGCGGCCACATTTGCGGCTCGCCCGCCAACGCGCCACGAGGACGCGGGTAGGACCCCCCGGTCTCACGGACCTGGCCGCTCCTCCAGGTCACGCGCACATTTGGCCTACAGGCCTGTCTGCCCCCTTGCCTATGAGGGTGGCTTCTTTTCTTTGCTTTTGTGTAAATGTGTGTTGGCGCCGTCTGTAAAGTAAAGCTGTATAAGTGTTGCCGTGTGTGCGCGTAGTCAGTATTAACTCTGCGTCGTTGTTGCTTTTATCGTTTTGGTTGCTGTATGTGCATTTTGACTGTATGGCTGTATATACATGCTCTCCGTGTGCCAGGAAATAAACGTGCTTGCTTGTTGAACTGTGCCCGTTCGCTTTGTCTTTTCTCTATTGACCCTCCATCTTGCTTCACGTAAAGGGTTCATAGTGGGTGCAACATCCCGGTAAATAATCTGAACCGTCGAGGTCGACGATAACACCGCTCAGTTATCCCGATAGTATGGAAAGGGCCGCCCAAGCGGCTCGTGTCCGGAATCGACCTGCGGCGAGGTACGATCGCCCGGTTTACCATCCACGTGGGTACTTTGGTAGGTCGAGTTTGGCGAACAACCCTATCCTACGCGGGTGGCCGATTGGCACGATTGTGGTGAGGTCGAAAGGCCCACCCGTGACTGGCTCCGGGCGATAGTTCCCGGAGGGTCACGACTGAATTGTCCATCCGGTGGGCGACGTGCCGCAATCCGAGTTATGTGGCCGTCCACACGCCGGCGGGCGCGAATTCGCAACAATATATATATATATATATATATGTCGTTTTTGGCACATCTCCCAATGGTGAAGAATCACTTAAACAATTCTCAGATCCAGATCTGGATTCGGATCATCACCAGAATCTAATCATTTTCTCCTTGTAACATACCCAAGCTCTCCACAAACTTTCATCCAAATCCGTCCACAACTTTTTGAGATATTTTGTTCACAAATAAAGACAGACAGACAAGGGTGAAAACAGAACTTCCATCTACCTTTGGTGGCAGGGGTAATAATCAGAATCACTACAATTTAACAGGTGGAGGCCAATTAACTTGTGTAATTTTGAAGGCAATTGGTTACATCTGAGTGAAATTACAATTGCTACTATAAGAGGGGTGGACACTGACTTATCCAACCAAGATATTCTAGTTTTGTATTTTTAATGAAAGTTTTCTGAAATTTGTTTTTCACTTGGAAGTTGTGGGTTACGATGTGGAAATAAAAGAGGGAAAAGTCTGATTTAATGCAATTTCATTCCAGGCAGTAAGGCAACAAAAGGTGAAAATTGTGAAAGGGGGTGTAGACTTTCTATAGGCACTGTATATGTACATGTGCATATAAATGTACATTGTTGCGGTTCAAGGAACCGCATCCCTCCAAAGCAATAGCAACCATCATACAGCGGTCCCGAGACCGTATATTAATGGAATAATTTTCAGACAGACCCTTCCCTTTTGTCTAGCGGGACAACGGGAAAGTGCATTGTGGAGACTTCACAGCAAGGTCTGATGAAATCTCTGCACTCATTCCTATTCTTTCTTCTACTCTTATTCCTGAGGTAAATCCCAGCCATGTGGCCCTTCACTGTGAGATGGGTCCTCAGTGAAGGCCAAGCAGGCATTACGCCGGACATCCCTCTGCAGAAATCACAGCCTGCCAAATGCATGTGCAGCGATAATGTCCAAACACAAACCAAGGATATGGAAGAAACGGCATCCTA